>NC_052536.1:54027157-54328536 GCF_016699485.2 Gallus gallus | reverse complement strand
TAAAAACGTTCCTCTCACTCCACAGAGCAGAATCAAAGCAACTAATAAATCCTGTGGCTCCTTGGGGACCAGGATGCATCGGCAGAGAGTGGGTGTCCTGTCCTGACCTTTGCTACAGCCTTATTGGACTCACTCACACTAATGGTGTACAAATAGCACAGAAGACCGGAAAACTTCCCATTTCCCTACCCAGTGCTGTGCTTGAGCCCGGGCAGAAACATCTTTTAGAAGTCTCACC
Organism: Gallus gallus; assembly: GCF_016699485.2. NCBI lineage: Eukaryota > Metazoa > Chordata > Aves > Galliformes > Phasianidae > Gallus > Gallus gallus. Next base: position 54,328,298 of record NC_052536.1, on the reverse strand, counting down.
AACACATTTGGTTTCAATAGCAGAGCATGTGGCAATGATAAATAATACCCCAAAAATACTTCAAAGAAAACTTAAAAGTGCGAGTTTCCCTTCCCCTGCCGTGTTTACTATTAGTTTTATGTCTTCAGTCATCAGTCCCACAATATTTTGCTTCCTTGTTTTTACTACTGCTTGGTTAATGAAGTCGAGCTGGAGGCTGAGCAGAGCCAGAGGTGCAAAGGGTTGGTGGGGTGTTTTGGGAGAGGGGGCTATGGGACCTCTCCTGGAAGGCTTACAGGGCAGCTAATGCTCAGAAAATCAGATGGCAGATAATTTATGTCATGTTTAAGCCAAGGCCTGGCTAATCAAAGCCCTGCTGTTAACTCTGTTCTCCACCACGGCCGCTCCATCAGGCCTAAGGCTTTCCACTGGGGTCTCACCAGCACGGTGTCCCCATAGCCTGACAGCCTCCTGTCTGCTCTCTCCAAAGAGCTACAAAGTTCCATGTGAGCATGGCAAAAAACTTTTTCACTTTGAGAGAGTGGCGAAGCGCTTGAAGAAGCTGCCCAGATTGGTTGTGGGTTGTGGAGTCTCCTTCTCTGAAGATGTTCAAGGCGCATGTGGATGCTTTCTTTTGGAACTTACTGTATGGAACCTGCATTAGCAGGGGGTTGGACTGGATGATTTCTAGAGGTTTCTTCCAACCCTTACAATTCTGTGCTTCTCTTCCAGTTTTCCAAGGCTGTGAAACACTTTGGAGAAGACACAGACAAAATGCAGCCCGATGAGTTCTTCGGTATCTTCGATCAGTTCCTTCAGGCTGTGACGGAGGCCAAGCAGGAGAACGAGAACATGAGGAGAAGGAAGGAGGAGGAGGAGCGCCGGGCACGCATGGAGGCACAGGTGAGCAGGCACCCACAGGTCTGTCAGCATCTGGCTGGGGACACCTGGTGGCATGGGAAGCATATGTAGGCCAGTCAGGGTGCTTCTGCAATTAGATCCCCCTGCCTTTCACTGTTGATTGCTTATTAAACTGATCACTTGGGGTTGGTGAGATCTTACATCTAAGACACTAGATATATAAAATGATATGTAACTGCATTGGAAAAGAGTTGGGCTTTGCTTTCCCAGCTCTTCTGGTGCTCTCTGGCTGCATCAGCAGATGCCCTCAGGCTTCCTAGCCCTAAAGGCTGCTCACCCCATGCCCATCCTTGGGGTGACTTTCTGTGGGTGGCCAACACTTCCCGGGGCCATGGTTCTGCCAGTAACTCTGACCAGCTCTCGCTTGCTCAGTGAGGGGTAGGAAGCTGCTGTTGTTCACAATTTGAGGCTATGGGTGCCTACCTGACAGTGAGATGTTCCCCTCTACCAGCTGAAGGAGCAGCGGGAACGGGAGCGCAAGGCGAGGAAGGCGAAGGAGAGCGGTGAGGAAGGCGGTGAGTTCGACGACCTTGTCTCAGCCCTGCGCTCGGGTGAGGTCTTTGACAAGGACCTCTCCAAGCTGAAGCGCAACCGCAAGCGCATCGCCAACCAGCTGGCTGACAGTGGCCGCGAGCGGCCCATCACCAAGCTTAACTTCTGAGCAGTGAAACAGAAGGACTACGGCGAAAACCTCGAGTTTTGAAACCCGGTTAGTGGTCTTTTTTTGAAGTGGCTAGGATTTTTTTTTCATTATACTGCCTTGTGATTCCAAGCGAAACAGTGGCACGTTCTTTCTCCCCGTGGGCGAGCGCGTGTGGTTATGCCATGAGCATGGCCGGGCCGGGTGGAGCTGTGCGTCCTGTGGGTGCTCATCCCCCCCCTCCGTCCCCTTGACAAGTGGCTCTCCCGATGCACAAGCACAATGTCATGTCCATGGAGAAAGAGAGGACTTGGGCGCAGAGACATGATCCACATTGGTGATGGAGAGCTGCTCGGCATTGCTCTCCTGACCCTGGGCGCTGCACAGGGCCATTTGCTGGAACACAAAAGAGTAAAGAGGAGAAAACCTAGTGGACTGAACTTGATGCGTTCTTTTCGTTGTCATGGTTTTTCCCCAAACATGCACTTGTGTGCTGGTCCCCAAGCTCGGTGCCACAAGCACTCCCAGCGATGCTCTTCTTCCCATTGTTTTTGGGAAATGCTCTTTTTTTCCTCTTGCCTTGCTAAGGGAAGAGTTTACCCGAGTGTGCTTCTTGCTCACGCGGCACCCAGATGTATTTATACTTTTATAACGCTTCCTGGCCCAAGGCGACGGGAAGGGTCGGTTCTCGGAGGCGACGAAGGGCATAAACTTTCGTGTTGTAATTTTTATTCTCGCTTTCTGTTCAATGGGACAAACTGTATCCTCCGTAGATGTCGGTCTGGACAGAAGGTCACTCGGTGTGCAGCGGGGCCAAGGCCAAACCTGCACCCACCTTCTTGTCCTGTTTGGGTTTGTTGTTTTTTCTTTTAATGGGCACGCAGAAGCAACGACGCCACGAAGTGCTGTCTGTTAGCAATGCTTTGCTGTTCTACCACGTCCTTGCCAATTTTTAAGCAGAACTACCTGTAAAATGTCGGTCCGGATGAAAAAAGAAAAAAAGAAAAAAAAGAAAAAAGGAAAAGAAAAAAAAAAGAATAAAAAGAATTCAGAGCTCTCAGGGAGTAATAATTTAAAGGTTTAGAAAATTAAAAAATTGGAGAATAAAAAGTAAACACATTAACATTTCTATTCTTAAATTATGCTGAGTATATAGAGGACTGTTACTTTTTGCTCTTATTTATTTGTGGTATGTTTTATAAGGAAAGGAGACGAAACCTTTTGATACCACGGATACTTTTGTGATCTTTTATTTGTTCGTTTGTTCTGTTTCCTGTGGAGAGATGAGTTTGTCCCTGTTGCACTACATACGAACACTATTTGAACTAAGGTTGGTTGTTTTTTTTTCTTCTTGGTCAGATGAATTGGTATTGCTGATGGGGTGTGGGATGTCACTTACCAATATGTACTGTATAGCAGAAGTGCTGTTTAAACTGATTTGTATAAAGATATGGTTCTAAGCACCTGAAGGCCGCCGGGTCTGCGTGCTGTGTGAAAGCTGTGAAATATCACTCTGAACGGAGTCGTCAAGAGCTGTGGTTTTACCATTTTGTTCTTTTCTTCATTGCAACTTTGGACGCACTGTAGATTTAAAAAAAAAAAAAAAAGAAAAAAAAAAAGACTTTCCAAGTAGCATAAAGCAGGTAAGCGCCAAATGAGAGTCCAGCACCTCGTATCCAAGCAGCTGTGCAACCTGCGGGTTCTGTTCATAGGTGGAGTCGAGCACTTTGCTTTCAGAAGGAGAGGGAAATAAAGACAAAAAAGTACTGATAATACTATTCCTTAACTAAAGTGCCTCTGTTTATATTTTTTATTTATGGCTGGAAAAAAAAAAAAAGAAAAGCAAACAATGGGGCTGATACAATTGAGGGAACGGACTTCGGGGGGGTGGGATTTAAAAACAAAAAAAAAGAAAAAGATAAAAAAAGGTTGAAAATAGAAACCTATGGCCTCTGATGGTTTAAGGAATGGTTGCTCACGTCGGATCTGCACAGCAGTTGGATGGGAAGGGGCGGCCACCTGCGGGGCCCCGGTGCCACATCAGGTCCTTTCCTGCCAGATTCCCTCCTGCCTTCCCAGACCTGGTTTTTGTTGTTTGGTTTTACGGCAGCCTCGTGGTTGGGCTGAGTTTTTGCCATGTCTTTGTTTTTCTTTTCCCTCCCAGAAAAGAACAAAAGATCTCTATATAAATAACTGCAAAGGCTGTGTGCAGGTAATTCCACGTGCCATTGTCGAAAACTACTTTTAGATCGGTGCTGGTGTAAGTAGCCACTCTTTTCTCTTGGCTGTGTATTTTAAAGACAGTTTGGTTTGGTTTGTTTTTTTTTTAATAATGCCAAAAAAAGGAAAAAAAAAAATCCATAACAATTTGTAAACTGAAGTATATGTCTTGGACTTTATTAGCTTCGTAGTGACCAAGGTAGTGTGTTAGGTGCAAGAATGTTATTAGTCGTAGCTAGCAGGAAATGCTGTGTAATGTCATGAGACTGTACATTTTCTAAGATGGCAATATGCAATAAAGAAAAGCGATTCCGGTGAGTGTGCAGCGCGGAGCCACCAGTCATTGTGCAACGCAGCACCCGCAGCAGCCGCCGCGTGTCTGTCGGCGGGAGGAAAATGGGATGTTTGGGATTTGGGGGCCAAATGGGCACCTTTGTGCCCTGTGCTGAGACGTACAGCATCCTCTGCACGTGGAGCGGACAAAAATGGCACACTTGAATTTCCTCCGATGCAGTGGAAGAGGGATAATTGTTATTCTGTCCATCATCATAGAATCAGACAGCCACAAGTGCTGACGTGGGGCTTCCCTGCAGCGTGCTGCTCTACCCGAGTAACAGGTTGGTGCACAGGGCACGCACACGTGGGCAGTGCATGAGCAGGAGAGAAACGAGTTCAGAGTGCTTTTGTGGGTGATCAGCTGCTATAAGTGCACCTCCACCACGTGGGAGATGGTGAGCCTCGGGGCAGCGCATCACCCAGTATTCTGTGCATGGCTGTGTTGGGGAGCACAGAGAAATGCAACCTGGTTATTCCAGTGCTTTTCCCCCAATGCTGTGTTGCTGTCAGGTAAGCAAATTCCACCTGGGTGTTTGGGAGGGAATGGCTGGTGAAGGATTTAAGAGAAATCTACTGAGTGCTTTTGTGAGCATCCATCACACTGAGGGGTTTTAACCTGTAGGACTGAGCTGAGGGTTCTGCTTCTCATAGCACAGGCAGCTCCCTGTGTGCAGGAGCAGTGGTGGGACGTGGTTAGAGGGCATGGGTGATGGGTTGACGGTTAGGCTTGATGGACGTTTAGTGGTCTTTTCCAACCTTTATGAATCTGTGACTCTCACCCTGCTGCCTTAACCAAGGCCTGCTCCAGCCCTTATAAGAAACAGGAATATGCCCACAGTGCTGGACATTCCCCCTCCTGGTCTGCACTCAGCAAGCTGAGCATCATCTCCCCAAATGACCTCCCCAAAATCACACTTTGTCACAACACTGTCTGGGCTCACCTGGCTGCAGCTCCCTGCTTTCCCATGGTTTATAAAAGCAAGAGGATCATAAAATGAAGTATTCTCAGTTTCTGCCAATGCCTGGAGGATTCCAGTGCCAGACAGAGCTCTTGATCTCATGAGCAGAAGCTTTTCTGCTGCTTGTTAGCAGAAGGGCTGTGCTAGCTGCTCAGATCTCTGCTGGCATCTGCTGGAGCCACACACTAACACCAGTGTGAAAGAAGTGGAGATGTCGGATCTCGCTCCTGTTCTGCTGATCATTGTCAACTGTTGAAGCCCTTTAGGCTGCCACTTACAAACAGATCGTTTGTAGTTTGTAAACTGTACACAAAGCAGCCACTTTGAACCAAGCCTCACCTGGGTACTAGGGAGGGATGAAGGTTATGACTTAGATGAATCTGATTGCCTCAATGGCAAAATTGCCAGACTCCATCCCAACGGTACCTTTAGAAACACTCCTCACTCCTAAAGACTTAATGCTTCCCTTCTGAGAAGTAACTCATAAGCTTTATCAGCAGCTCCTATAGCACTGCCAAACAGCATGGCTCTCTTAGAGCATGACATGCAGAGACTGTGTGTGGCCAAATCCCCAGCGCCTCACTTCAGCCCAGCAAAGGGAGATCTGAGTGTGGCTGAGAGCTTCCACTGCACCACTGCTGAGAGGCAGCGACCCACAGCACAGCTGGGAGCCAGCGACACACTCTGGCAGGCAGCCTGCAAGCTTGGCTTGTGCCTTCTGTGCTTCTCTTGCTCTCTCCTGTTTGTGGTTTAAGACACTTTGCCCTTTAGTTGTGTTTTTTAAAGCACGCTTTGAAAAGAGGGGCTGTTAGAGACACGTGTAGTTGAATGGCTGGCACAGAGCAGGCCCTGCTTAGCAGAGCTGCAGCATGTTCACTGCAGAAAGGCTCTGGTCAAGAGTCTTCCCTTGCTGCACGCCAAGTTAAGTGTTTAACAGAAGAGGGCTGTTTGGGAAGCTCAAAGAGCACAGACAGCTGTCCCCGTTCAGCTCTGTGCATTGTTAATGCACAGCCACTGGCAAGTACTTGTTAAAAACAAGTGGAGATTGGTGCTGGAAGAGGCTGGGGAGGTGGCTGGGACCACCTTTTGTAGGGCTTTTACCAGCGAGATCAATGCAGCCTTAAGACTGAATGACACCTAAGACTAATGACTACGGAGTCTGGACAGATTTCCTGATGGCCTTTAAGGGTCTCTTCCAGCTCAAACGATTCTGTGATTCTGTCCCAAGGGTCACATCTTTCCCTCGTGGACTTCAGGAGCATCACAGAATAACAGTAATTCTTACAGCATGAAAAATGGCTGCATAGAATGATAGACTGATTGAATCCTTAAGGCTGGGAAAGACCACCCTGCTCATCTTGTCCAACCACTGACTTCAGAACACCCAACTTCACAACATGAGGTCTCTGTCTACAACCATTCAGAGGCAGTTTTTTTACAGCAGCTCCCTTCTGAAGGCTGTGCTGAGAATGATGCCAGGCTGAGACGCTGTCATCTCCTGCATAAAAGATAATTTATTTCTTATCTCACTTGCAAAATAATGGTGGTATGTTCACTTGAGTCACAGTCAGGTGAAAAAGCCACAGAACAGCAGCACTGTATTTTTGAAGACCATACAAGCAAAATACTGCCTGCCTCTCACATTTAATTTAAGACAATCTCAGTTTCTGAGTTTGAATACTGATTAAGGCGTTAGGACTCTGAGCCTGTGGGCAAAAACATCATACAGATAAACTCACATGAATTTGCGCTTTGCAATAGCACTTCCATTTCCTGGTGTTACCTTCATTTTATCTAGTGGCAAACAAACAGAGCTGGCTTTTGAGTATCACATTCCATTAACAGACCCTTGCCATTGATACTACAGTATCTGTTCTCTGCATATGCACATCTTCACATGCTTAAGCAGAGCAAGAACGCATGGCACTGCTGTGCCTCTCCCTTCAGACACATTGTTCTCGCATGGCTCCTCTAAGTGCAGTTAAATAATTGGAGATGTGAGACACGTCTGCTCAGCTCACAGAGTACACCTTGTGCCCATGTGATACAACACACTACACCCACTCCTTTTCCTCTATCTGCAGAGCTCTCCGTTTCCCACACTCACAGTATTTTATACTGACTGTACCTGTAAATAAAAGGCTGCTGAAATTCTGACACATTTCATCTTCCTTTCCCTCCCTCGCAGCATCACACATCTTCCTTCTCCACAGGCACTTGTCACAACAATCACTGCTTTGTTTAGCTTAGAAGTTTAAATAATCATCATCTTTGCAGATCACTTTTTAGCCTGTCCCATACCCCACGACGTTCTGTGCTGCCACATACAATGGGTTAAAGCAACATTTTCCTGCCATGATGAGGTTTTCACAGTGTGGTGTTCTCTGAGCGTCCTCCAGCTGGTTCAGCTCTCAGTGGCTGTGTTGGCACTTAGCAAACAGCTCACACAGTCGGCCGGCTCAGGCTGTTTGTGTGTCTGCTCCGCAGCTCCAGTTTGGCACCTCCTGCAGGACTCAACCACTCATGCGGTCAAACTCTTGATGCTCAGTGGCCATCACCGCTGCACCAAGCCTGATGAAAGGGGCACATCCTTTCCCTGGGATCTCTCTATGCTCACAGAGCGGGTCGCCAAACCAGAGCTTGCATGATGGAGAAGAAATCACACTATGGCTCATGCAGGCCCACCTCCCCGATTTCCAAGAGATCCATGGCTATCGCTGCTTCCTCACAGAGATGGCCCCAGGGTCCGATGCTGCTATCCCAGCCCTCAACCCCATCAGAGGCTGGTGTTGACGGTGTCTACTCTGCCCTGCAAAGCAGCCTCGGAGGCGGTGTCGGGCTGCCCATCCCGACAGAAGAGCACGGCCGGGTTCTTGCAGGCCCACATGGCCACCTCTCCTCCACTCGCCGGGCTGGATGAGGATGGGGCGCTCCCCGGGGGCCCACTGTGCCGGTTGACGTAGCGCTCCCGCACGCGCTCGGCCCGACTGCGGGGCTCCGGCCTGCGGCCTGGGGCTGAGAGGTAGGCGGCCACGTTGTTCCTAGTCCTGTAGCCGCCCTCGCGGCTGCGTCGCAGCAGCACGGAGATGTTGGGGTTGCGGGCGGCGTAGATGAGCGGGTTGATGGCCCCGTTGGCCCAGGCCATTCCGCTGGCCACCGCATCCATGGTGGGCGAGAAGGGCAGGCGGCCGGCGGCGGCGGCCAGCCCCAGAACGCAGTAAGGCCCCCAGCAGCAGATGATGGAGACGATCATGATGAGGACGGTGGTGGCCGTGCGCATCTCCCCGTAGGCCCGCAGCAGGTTCCCGTAGGTGGCCAGGGGCCTCACGCGGCTCTCGGCCAACCGCACCGCCCGGCAGATGTTGTAGTGGCAGAAGCACATGAGGGCGAAGGGCAGGAGGTAGCAGAGCACGATGAGCGCCGCGCCGTAGGGCGGGCCCAGCCGCGATGAGCCCCATGGCAGCACGTAGACGCAGCGGTACGCTCCGTGCCGGGCCTCCCGCCGGCCTTCGCCCGCCAGCCCGTACCAGGGCCCGGCCAGGCCCAGCGCCGCCAGCCAGACGGCGGCCAGCAGCTGCGCGGCACGGCGGCGGCCCATCTTGTGCCGGGGCTGGCGGACGATGGCGCAGTAGCGGTCGAAGGAGAGCAGGGCCATGGTGAGGGTGGCGGCGATGCCCAGCCCGGCGTGCAGCGCTGCACTGGCGAGGCACAGGCGATGGCCGAAGAGCCACGCGCCGGGCGGGCGGCCCAGCAGGCTGAGGAAGGCCAGGGGCAGGCAGAGCAGCGCGCCCAGCAGCTCCGACAGCGACAGCGACAGCACGAAGGCGTTGGTGACCGTGCGGAGCTGCCGGTGCCGGGCGATCACCAGCACCACCGCGCCGTTGCCCAGCGCTGACAGGGCGAAGATGAGCAGCAGAGCCAGCGCCTGCGAGGCCAGAGCCGCCGCCGACCAGCCCGGCCCCGCCGCCGCCGCCGCCGCCGCCCCCGTGCCGCTCTCGTTGCCGCCGCCGCCGCCGCCGCCGGAGAGGTTTCCCGGCACGGCCGCCGCCGGCTCCATGCGCAGCCCCACGGCCCGGCCCGCGCCGCGCCCGCCCCGCGCTGCCGCCGCTGACGTCGCCCCGCCGCCGTCGCCCGGGGAACCGCCCCGCCGCCCGCACGGCCCCGCGGGGCGGGAACAGCCGCGGCGCGGTGCCCCCTCAGCGCCCGGCGCCTCTGCGCGGCCGCCGTTTTCCCCTCACGTCGCCTCCCTGCTCACAGAGGTTCTATGGCGACCTCTCTTCCCCCACAGCCCCATTCTCCTCACAGACCCCATCCCCTCACAGATCCTCACGGCTCTTTCCTTGCACCTCCTCTCCCCTCCACCAGAACAGCCTCTTTTCTCTGTCCCCTCACATCCCCACCCCATCGCATCCCCACCACCTCGTGCCACATCCCCTCACTGACCCTTACTGTAAAAAACTTTTTCCTTACATCCAGCTTAAATCGTGCCTTTTCAGTGGGAAACCTTTCCTGTCACAGAAGACCCCGCTACACTGCACCCTGCTCCCTCCAGAAGCCACTCAGAGACGAGCACTCTCAAAACACTTCCACGAGCCAAATTCCCACCATTGCCCCCAATAACCGAATGGCATTTTGTCCAGAGGCACAGGGGAAACCACAGGCCCTGAGCTGCTCGAGCAGAATCACCAGCAAACGAATTTGCAATCAAAGGTCAGAGCGGTTCCGACCTTCCAGTTCAGTTACTGCTGCTGAAAGGTAACCCAAAGTCAGCCCATGGTCCCAGAGAAGCAAGAGAGGAGGGTTTGGGAAGCAGTGTGATGAGGACACACAGCAGCACCTGGGAGGTGAGAACAAGAGAAGAACAGCAGTGTTTCCAGCTGGCATTTAATAGCAATCAGAATAATTTGAGAAGGTAAAATGAGGCACGGGAATTTGAAGACGGCTCTCCTAAGCGAGCTCCCACCAAGCACCACAGAGGAGCACCTTTCATCCCAGAGCAGTACTGTTATGGCAGCAGCCAAAGCCGGTCCTGCTGCTCTGCACACTGTGTTGGGCCAGGGGGAGAAGCAGAGCAGTGCGTGGGCAGGAGGAGCATCAGTGACTGCCACAGCACGGCGCCATGGGTCACTTGAAGGAGAACCCGTGTTTCAGCGGGTCCTCCTCTTCCACAGTGAAGGTGGCCGTGCCGGTGTAAAAGGCTTCTCCTGAGACTTCCACCACAACGGCGTTGTAGTCCCCGAACCTGGCTTCCTGCACAGGGGTTAGGATCAGGACAGAGCTGACGGGTGGTTCTTCACCCCCCAGCTGCAATAAGCAATGCATGAGGCTTGTGGGAAAGCAAGAACACTTTCCCAGCACTCTGCAACAGAGTGAAGCTCCAGCATGGGCCACTTGCCTTCACCGCCTTCCCCGTGAATAAGGACCCCGTGCTGCTGCTCCGAAAGGTTCTGCTCTGGTTCAGCTGGATGAGTCCCTTATGATACTGCAGGGCAATGCGAGCCGTCACGCCAGAGCCTGTTGGACTTCGGTCCACCTACAATCAAAGAGAACATGAGCCAGCATGCAGTCTGGTTTTAAACACTGATGAATAATGCTCCCCTGCTACACTGCTCCCCATGAATACTGCCCTCCGTGCTATATCCCCTGAATATTGCTTCACTGGAACAGGTTGCCCAAGGAGGCTGTGGATGCCCCATCCCTGGAGGCATTTATGGCCAGGCTGGATGTGGCTCTGGGCAGCCTGGGCTGCTGGTTGGCGACCCTGCACATAGCAGGGGGTTGGAACTGGATGAGCACTGTGGTCCTTTTCAACCCAGGCCATTCTATGATTCTACGATATGATTCCCCTGAATTCTCCCTGAGTGGGGAAAGTGCCCCTAGCCCAGGGATTTGGACAGCATCAGGATACATCACAAATGGAAAGATAAAGCAGAATCGTGGAATCATTTTGGTTGGATAAGACCTGTAAGATCTAGCCCAGCAAGAAAATAAGCAGGTTTGAGATACGAAGGGAAAAAGGTGGTCTGACTCCTGTGTGGAGCCAGGCTTTGGACTCAGTGTTCCTTATGGGTCCCCTCCAACTCAGGACGTTGTGTGATTCCAGCATTCCAGCCCGTTCTGTACCTGTTCGTCTGCAAACACACAGATGTTGGTGGTGGGCTCCTCGCTGAAGGCATCCTTCCCATCTGTCAGGATGGTGCCATAGATGAAAGCCAGGTCTTCGCTCTCAGGGTGATGCAGCTTGAACTGGGAGAGCACACAGAGGGTTCAGGACAGGGGCAGCGCGTGGGCCATCAGCAGCAGCCGCAGTACGTTCAGCCTGGGGGTCTGAGCGCTGTGGGTGATAATAGAGGGCCGCAGTCCCCGTTACCCCAAAGGGAAGGCACGGGGCCATACCTGCTCCTTCACTGCCTCCGTCACGGCGCTGGCTGCGCTAACGAGCTCTCTGGTCTTTGAGGAGCACACGTCAAGGCCCAGCTGCTCAGCGCTGAGAAAGGCATAGAAAGTGCCACCGTAGCCGATGTCAACCACCACCCTGCCATGACCCGGGATGTCGATGGCCACGTCTGAGTGGGGAATGAGAGGGCGGTGAGGAGGGAACACAGTACTGAGCTGACAGAAGCCACGAGCTCCACGAGCGCTCCCATACCCAACACGGCACCCAACGCTTTACGCCACATCCCTCTCCTGAGGGATACGGGAATGAGGGAGAGCTTTGCCCAGCACCCCGGCACGTCCCCCCCAGCCCCCACACAACGCGGTACCACCGGCTCGGGCCCCACCGGTGGCAGCGGCGAAGGCAGGCACGCTGTGGAAGCGGACGGGGTTACCGCTGCGGCACCCGTCCCAGGGCACGAAGGCGGTGACGGGGCCGCAGGGGCAGCGCAGGCGCACGGCCGTCTCGGGGCGCTGCGGGGCTGCCACCAGCCCGTAGTCGAGGGCGAAGCGGCCGAGGGCCAGCACGGCATGGCCGCACATGGCGCTGTAGCCGGAGCCGTGCAGGAAGAGCACCGCCAGGTCGGCACCGTCGGCGGCCGCCCCGCCGCGCACCACCACGGCCCCATACATGCCGCCGTGGCCCCGCGGCTCGAGCATCAGTGCCCGCCGCACGTGGTCCCGCGTGGCCGCCATGTGCCGCCGCAGCGCCAGCAGTGACAGCCCGGTTGCCGCCGCTTCTTCCATCGCCTCCAACCGCGGGACGACGCGCAGCGGTTCGCCGCCCGTGTGCATCTCCACGGTGTGCAGCGCCGGCTCCGCCAGCGAGCGGGGCGGCAGCCGCCGGCTGTCGCCATCACCGCGACCACCCGCCGCCGCCGCCGCCGCCGCCGCCGCCATCTCCCGCGACGTGGAGAGGCGGGGACAGCGCGGGACGCGCCCCCTGCAGACCACGCCCACCGGGAGGCGCTCCCCGCCCCCTGCATGTAGCCGCGCCCGTGGGCGCTAAGCTCCGCCCCCCGGTGAGTCCCCCCCGCCCACCAGGCGGAGCACCCCGCCCAATGGGGTGAGGCCTGTCCTCGCGCCGGAAGGGGAAGTGACGTAAGCGGAAGTGGGTCGCCGCCGCGGGGGGCTGTGTTGCTTGGATACCGCGATGATCCGCTCCGGTAGGCCGCGGGGGTCGGGGGTTGCGTACGGCGGTGGGGTTGGGCCGGAGCGCCGCGGTAACGGGGCTGTTCTCTCCCCGCAGCTGTTGACATCCAGCCCGCCTGCCTGGGGCTGTACTGCGGCAGGGTCGTCCTGGCTGTCAACGGCTCCGTGGAGGTCTACGGGGACTGCGGGGTAAGTTCTGCGGGGCGGGTGGCCCCGCTCTGGCCCTGCTCGCATCGGCGGCGCGGCTGTCATCCCGTGTTTTATGCGTCCAAAATTGAGGGATGGGGAGAGCACAGCGAGTGCAAGCTGAGAGATTGCTGAGGTTGCTGTCGTAACTCTTTAAAAATGCGATAAACTTTCCGTCATGTTAATACTTACAGCTTTATGTTTGTTTCCTTATATACAGTCTAAATCTCTCTTCTGGTTTAAAACCATTTCCTCTTGTCTAAGCACAACAGGTACTGTTGAAGAATCTGTCCCCTTCTTTCTTACAGCCTCCCTTTAGATACTGAAGGGCCACTATTGGGTCTCCCTGGAGCCTTCTCTTCTCCAGGCTGCACAGCCCAAATGGTTTGTGAAGGGCTCCCTAGTGGAACACAGCGGCTCTATCAGTCAATCACGTGCTTTTTGTAGGTGTGTCCCAGAGGTCAACGAACCGATGACAACAAAATCTGCCGGGAGTGCGTGGGATCCCCGGACCGCTATGACTGGCTGTACCTCGGCTTCATGGCCATGCTGCCCCTCGTTCTGCACTGGTTCTTTATTGAGTGGTACTCGGGCAAAAAGAGGTCGGTGTACCCCTCCTTCAGTTACGTTACTTAAAAGGAAAATCTTGTAACCATGAGCATAATGGACTGAGCAGTCCTGCAGAGCACCTGTTGGTTGAGCCAATACAGCAGCGCAGGGCAGTTAGATGGGGTTTTCATTTCTGAGAGAGACCTGGGGCCTTCTTGCCCATCTCAGCTCTCAGATGCACTGTTAGCACTCCTGCTTTCTTTGAAATGGCAGCAATGTGAGCATTGTTAGTCCTCACCCGATGGGGTTTTTGTGCTTGTGCTGTATTTACTTGTGAGCACGGAGAACTTTCTTTACATACTAAGTCATCCAAGATATGGAAAATAAATTTTCACATTCAGCTTAAAATACTTAATATTTTTTATTTATTTATTCATACAGCTTTGTCCTATCCTTGGTCACAGTGAATCACAACTGTAGAAGGTTTTGTCCTCTTTGGACTTATGCTTTACGGTCGGCATTTGGATTTACTTTAGTGGTCACGCAGCAGTAGTAAATGTCTTTCTCTTCTGCAGTTCCAGTGCACTGTTGCAGCACATCACTGCCTTGTTTGAGTGCAGCATTGCAGCAATTGTTACTCTGCTAGTGAGTGACCCCGCTGGCTCTCTGCACATCCGTTCCTGCAAGGTGAAGAAGCTTTCAGACTGGTATACAATGCTCTACAACCCAAGTCCTGATTACATCACTACAGTGCACTGCACTCATGAAGCAGTCTATCCCCTGTGAGTGTAAATGCTTCTGTACTCAGAGCTGTCACTTCCTTTTGTACATGTTTGTTTCTGTCAGTGCCTCCTCCCAAAGCTGTAGAACATGTTCCTGTATACCTAGCTTGGACCCATGAGTATCAAATCCCCTCAAGTCTTCTCATGTACTGAGCTGTTTTTTGTGTCAACCACATAACACCTAATGACTCTTTCTGAATTGGTGAGGGTAGCGTCTCTGTTCCTTTGTTTTGCTCTTGCTGCATCCTCAGCATGCGGCAGGGAAACTTGACAGAGGCGTATTCCAGAAAGCAGTTTGTGATCAGCTTCCCTCTTGCCACTAAAGAATTACAGAATCACAGAATTTTAGGGGTTGGAAAGGACCTCCAGAGATCACTGAGTCCAACCTCCCTGCAAAGCAGGACAGAATCACTAAGAAAGTGGCATATTCTAGGATATTTCTCTATGAAGCGTGTAAGACTTCCTTTTCTATTCCCATTTGCTGCATCTTGACCATTTCCTGTAGGAAAAGTCACTCCATTGTTCTGTCTCTGTAACCCCCTCCTGACAACTGTACATTACAGCTGACTTTAGCTAACGCCAAACCTACTGCTTCTCAGTCGAGGAGTTGTCTGCAGGACAAACAAGACTGCACATTTTAATGAATTTCTCTCTGATTTGCAGGTACACGATTGTGTTTATATATTACGCCTTCTGCCTTGTGCTAATGATGCTACTTCGACCTTTTCTGGTTAAGAAAATTGCCTGTGGCTTAGGAAAGTCTGACCGATTTAAAAGCATTTATGCAGCGCTTTACTTCTTCCCAGTCCTCACTGTGCTCCAGGCAGTTGGAGGAGGCCTGCTCTGTGAGTTCTCTCCTGTTAACACTAAGAAACCTACCTGTAAGCACACCAACAAACGATGCATGACAGAAAGGGGAGGAACACAATACTTTTTGCTTCATAAATGAGGATATTGCTTAAGGTTTTTGTAGTTTATGAGAAGTGTCGTGTGAACAGTTTCTTGTTAGTAGCCCAACACTGCTTTGCCTTCTGCCTGTGCTGCTAGAGCCTGTCCCTTTAGCAAAACAGGCATAGAGTGGGGTGCAAGAGGAAGTTAATTCAGAGTGAGGGCACATCTGATTTCAGAAGTGGATTTAAGTGTAAGTTAGTTTGTGGAGCTCAGCTACTCATTGGTTCAGCTCCAAGCATGCTTCTCACAAGGAAGGGACGGTGTAACAGAATCCCCACTTAGCCTGACTGCGTTTCTCTTTACCTTCCTTTACCAGTTAGTGATTTATGTGTGCAATAACTTCCCCTAGAAATGTCAGTGTCTGCTGCATTTGACAAAAGTTAAATTTGAAAACCTTTTGTGGAAGCACCAAATAGTTTTTTTTCCTGGCTGATCCCTATTGCTGTAGGTGGTGGATGTGATGGTAATAGGTAAGCTTAGAGTACTCTGTACCCTTGGTTATATGGAAGAATCTCTGCTGAAATTTATAATGTTGCATTTTTTTTCCTACTAACTGGTTACTGTTTGCCTTTAGATTATGCCTTTCCATACATCATACTGGTGTTGTCTCTGGTTACGTTGGCTGTGTACTTGTCTGCTTCTGAAGTGGAGGTAAGTAAATGTGTTTTCTATATTGAAACTCATCATAAAATACTTGAAGGATTAAAGACTGTCTCCTGGCTTTTCTCAGTAGTGTGTTATAAGCCTTTGGTCTTAGCTGGAGGAGGTTACTATGAGAGTTCCCTCTTGTGGTATACTGAGAAACAACTATGTGCTGGAAGGCCTTAAATGCAGAAGGCTTCATGCAGTGTCTCCGTGTGACCTGTGGTGTGTCTTAAATATCAGGTACATCATGCTAACAGAATATTGTATGTATTTTGCCAGTCTTTCAAGGATCTTCTTGTCAGGAAGAAAAGGCTTGTTGTCCTCCTCAGCCACTGGTTGCTTCATGCCTATGGAATCATCTCCATTCCCAAACTGGATAAGCTTGAGCAAGACCTCCCACTGCTTGCCTTGGTACCTGCACCTGCCATCTTCTACTTGATGACAGCAAAGTACACCGAGCCATCACGCATACTCTCAGAAGGTGGAAATGGACATTAAAAGGATTTTGTGCCAACAGTGCTGTCCTAATGACCTGGATTAAACAGGTTGAGTGCTTGTTATGCATTTGAAAGCTTCTGTTTTAAAAGAAGTTATCTGTGTACAGGGCTTACAGGTGAAACACTTCTGAATGAGACTATAGTATTAAAAACCTTAGCTTCTATGAAGAAGACAGTATCTAGTGTGGATGAAAGGAATTGTCTGTATTTATCATTGTGAATCTACATAAAAGCTTCAGCCATGTTCTCGTACAGTATTTTGCTTGTATTTGTTTATTTTCTAATATAATATCTTAGGTGGTGTTTGAATAAAACAAGACAGCCTTTGGGATAGAATTTCAATGAGGAGGGCTTGAATAAAACATAGAACTGGTTTTCTCATCCCATATGCTGGCTTCTGTCTTCCAAAAAATATCTTGATCATTTCCTCATTTATTCTTCACTGCATCTGATTCTAGGAGAAAGGAGAGGAAATGCATTGTAAGGTTCTGTAGTTTATGTTCTGTATTCTGCTACACAGAAAATGCCATTTGTAGACACATGAATACAGAGTTCTAAAAGTATGGGCTTTAAGACCATGTGTTAAAATATCATTTACAAATCTGACAGATCCATTGGTATATTTTTCTTTAAAATATCCAAATACAGGTTTGTGGCTGTATTTGCACATTTGCCACATCGATATACACTCTGTAGGAAAGTGAGCAGACAGGGCAGCAACAGGCAGGAGAAGCCTTTTGCAGTGGTGCAGTACTGAGAACTGTACGTGTTTATGTGCATTTATTTCCATGTATGGATTTCATGCATTACTTGCTCTGCATGTTCTGCCCAAGAAGTAGTACTGACATTGGCCTTTAGATGAAGCATGGAGCTCTTCTGCTGTACATTCACCATCTTTTCCTCCTCTGCCTGGCTTCCTCTTTGGGACATTCCCTTCCTCTGTTAATTCCCTCTTCCTGGCCTATAACCCAGACCCAACAATTTCAAAGCAGCCTCAATAGCACAGCCTTTATCAGCTCCACAACACAATTAGAAACTTCCTTCTGTAACAAGGCAGTAGTCACACAGTGACCAAACCTGTGACTCATTACAAACAAGGTCTCTGTGAACCAAGAAGGAAAGCAGATATCTATAGGCTTAGAGCTAAGAAGAGGAACCGAAGCAAGCAGTTTCACTCGTGTGCATCTAATAAGGCCCCAGTGTAATAACTGTTGTTATCACAAGCCTTTAAAAAGTGGAAATTAAAGATGATAATAGCATCCAGGCTACGATTAATTCTAATATCCAGGCCCAGTTGTTTAAAAAACACCAGCTTTACCACTAGGCCTAAATCTGGAACAGTTAAGTATATCTTACCTTCATCGTCCATCCTAGATTTCTTTTCAAACAGAGAATCCAGTCCTTCCAGACTACTTCGGAGCCTACTGTTAATGTCACCGATCTTTTCCTCTCGATGCTGGATTTTTCTTAGTAGGGCTGTCACTGCGTTCAGAATTTCCTGCTCGTTCTCCAGAAATTCCTGCAATGACATGGGGTAGAACTTCTTTCCCTCAAAATTACGCTGAGAAAGTTTTTTTCCATCTTGTTTTCCCACAGCTTGACCACCCACCCGACTAATAGCTCTGCAGGACATTTTCCATGGATGACCCAATCCTTGCATTAAAAACAGGAAAGGGTTTTTTTTCTACAAGATATTCCATCCAAAAGGAAAACTTTGTTACAGTTTGGTATAATTCCTGTTGAAAATGAAGGACAATCCCAACTGGAAAAACATCCCAAAGGCCAATGATCCAAATGAAGAACAGTAAGAATGTTAGCAGATAAAGAGATTGTGAGGCTTACAGGATGAGCAAAAGGATCAATATCAGGAAAAATAGATACATCATTGGAAAACACAGGTTTAATGCTGTGCCTCTCTATGAAATAAAAAATGGCAGTGCTGTATTTGCAATACGAAATGTTATTTTTCATCATAAATGAAATATGCACAGCCATATGATACAAAATGGAAGTTCACCTTCTGAGCAGAGCTGTCCTCTGACCATCTCTCCAGAAGAAAACCTACAACAGAGCCAACAGTTAAACTACGGTAGGTTGTTCTGTGAAGATGTGAGGACTGAAAGATATTCCTAAAAATACCACTTCTTGTTTGGAAGTTGTAATTAACATTACCACGAAGCACTGCCAGGTCATGCTGAATTCTCACTATTGCTGACTGGTGGCCTTCTGCTTCAGCATTCATTGCAAAGATATCTTCTTTCATCTGTGTGTTGAACTGTGAGAAAATATATATATATATGACTGAATACTCCCCACAGTTTGTAACTTTTCTAAATGACTTTGAAGCAGTTTCAATATTTCTAAAGATATCAGCAAGAAGAATCATAGAATGGTTTGGGTTGGAAGGGACCTTTAAGATCATCCAGTTCCAACCCCCTGCTGTAGGCAGGGACACCTCCCTCTAGACCAGGTTGCTCACAGTCCCATCCAGCCTGGCCTTGAATGCCTCCACAGAGGGGACATCCACAGCCTCACCAGGCAACCTGTTCCGTTGTCACACCACCCTCACAGTAAAGAATTTCTTCCTGATGCCTAGAAGAAGCTGTGTTTTGACCCGTAGAAAAGCAAAGGTTGATTGTAGTCCTCTGGATAAGCTTTCTTTCAACAGCATCCATTTCATTTTGCTAAACAAATTTTAACAGTTGCCAAAATCAACACAACACAATTACATCCATGGTACCGAGTAAAATGGGGTAAGGGCACTGAGAACAGCCACAACAGCACATCCAAACAGAGGATCTTCCTTCCTCTCTCCCTCAAAATAGGATCATAGGATTATAAAATGGCTTATGTTAGAAGGGACCTTAAAGATCATTGAGCTCCAGCTCCCTGCAGCCAAGTGAAGCCTTTGTGTCCATGAGGATAAGATGCCCATGAGGAGCTGCAGAGTAGCTAGTATCTAGTGTGTACAGTGCCAGCAGGCATACAGTTCCTCCTTGCAGCAGTGGAGCTCTCTGCTTGAAGGCACCAACAGTGCACAGAAGCTGTGTGCACACAGCTGCACAAATGTGGGTTCAGGTGTGGATGGCAGCTTGAAAGCAGCTGGCAATAAAACCACTTTTACCATCCTCTGTGGGGAAGGAGGCTCTACTATTCTGATAGCCCAGGGCCCGAAAAGCTATACAGAGCATGCCCAAAAGCACGTATTCCAAACAGCACAGGCATACTTGACGTGTCACTTCAGCCCTCTTCATGTGACAGGAAGGCCTTTTGCTGCAGTCCCTCACTAAACGCAGCAGGTATGTGTTAACGTGCCTTAGGGAGACACACAGCACTTGGATATTCCTCTTTGTTTCCCTCTAAAGAAAACACAGATTCACGCATTCCTTTAATAGACAAAGCCTGCCCTGTGGTGTGGTGTTTGTGTTTCAGCGTTTCCATGGCTAGCTCCCTCAGAAACGAGAAATGAACAGGTCACTTCTGATTGAGAATGAGCACTATTAATCTTCCACATACTCACTACTTTGAATCTGCAGTTCTCGGTGTTCACAATGTCAAGTTTTCTGTTGATCTCATAGATGTCTCTTTCCAGCAACTTCATACTCTCAGTTTGATGCTTCAGCTGCCTGACTGCAGCATCACGCTTGATGCGCAATTGCTTCCGTAGCTCCAGCTGTAAACAACAAACTCTTCACTGCTAGCTGACCTTTATGCAGGAGTTTTGTACTCAAAGTGAAAAGAGATTTTTACAACATGCCACCTTCTGTTCAATAATTTTTAAGTAACATCTGAGACTGGTATCTAATCTATACCCTCTTACCAGGAAGGATGAAGAAATACAGAAAGGGATGCTTATGGTCCACAAGGAAGGAACCTGCTCAGACACAAAGTGCCCTTCCCACTGCAGGGCCACCCAATGACAGAGGTGTCACATTATTGTCACTGGATATTCCAGCGTACACAACTGTTTTGTTGTGCTTTGTGTATTGTAATGTGGTTGGAGAAACAGATCTCCCTTCTCTAAACAGAGATGGTTTCTGTGTTGATGTGGAAGAGTCACCAGAGAGATTTTAGCACTTACAGGACACTGCCCTAGCAGTAGCAAGCATCTGAATAAGAGCAGGTTCACAATGGCCTTAGCTCACCAGCCTCTTTTTGGCCTGCCCATGTGCCTAGGCAATACAAGAATCATGCTTAAAGGCAACTCAGTATGAGCTGGGCTATAAGCTGAGCGATCTGAGGCGCCCATCAGACAGAAACACAGCAACAGAGATGATGGCACACCCTGAGCCCCAGCTCGTTTTTTCCAACCCCACCCTCACAGTGCCTGTGAGAAAGCAGAGCTGGTGATGGAAACGTTACACAAGTAGTACGATTAAGTTTTAAACTTTTACAATTTCCTCCTTGAGCATCCCAGTAGTCTTGATTGATTTCTGAATGGCTCTTCGGATTTGTAACTCTTCATCTTTCTTTTCTGCAAAGCAGAGAAAGGGTTTTTAAGGCAGCGTAATGATTGAATTTTAAAGTAAAGCTGCTGTAAAGAAAACTAGGTTCTATCAGTAAGTGAGCTGTTTAACTGGTCTGGCATTTAAAAATACTCCATATTTATGCTATAGCTATGTCTATGGATTCCAGTTGTTGCAAAGAGCTCAGTTTAAACTTGTTTCAAAGTTCATCTGAGCTACAGGCAGACAAAGGGCTATGGCATACTGTTGCCAGAAATAGCAAGAGAAAGTCCTGCTGTGCTGAGGAGGTACTTCACACTTACTTAAAAATGATTTCCTCAATTCTTCATATTCTGTATGCTTCTCTTCTCTTTCCTTCTGGGTTTCTTCCAAAGTCAGCCTGCTCACCTTTAGCTCATGTTCTATTTTAAGAAGTTTTTCACTTGCAATTTTGATGTCATCCTTTAATGAAAAGAAATATTAATTGATAATCTATCTAAGCAGCATTTAATGCATAAATAATTCAACATAACCAGAGGGAGTGGGGGGAAAGAAGAGGAAATAGTACTGGAAGTGATCTCAAGAGTTCATCTTAGTCCATCTCTCTCTGCTTTCCAGCAGAATCAATTAGACCTGAGTACCCATGACAGATGTTTGATTTATCCTTATGTCTGTAGTGGTAGAGATACCACAGACAACTGATCTCAGACAACTGATTCCAGGGTTTCACAGTTTGTGCTGTCAGTGTTTTCTTAGGTCCTAACTTTTTCTTAAGCTAAATCTACTCTGTTGCCTGTTATTTGTCTCAACAAATGAACAAGGAAAGAAGTTTGACACCTACCTATCCTTTTTTATTTATTTGTCAGTTACCATCTTTCTTACATTTACCTATTTTTCACTAGAAAAGCTGCACATGTCTTCAACCTTTTTTTTTCCCTGATCTTTTCTGTTGCACTCCTCATGGATCTCCAAGTAACCTACATGGTCCTTCAAACGAGGATCACTACCCTGCACAGCGCTCCACCCCTGTCTTGCCAAACCAAGTGGAGCAGAAAACTTACATCATGTGCCCTGCTAGCCTTTGTGCCTCCTTATACAGACCAGTTTGATATTTGCCTTTTTCATCACTACATTTCTGTGTTGACTTATGTTTAACTTGCCAGTATTAGTCCTGTTTCTCACTGCTAGACCTAAAGACCTTCCCCATGATGGACTTGCAACAGATTTGTACCTAAACCCACAAATAAGCCTTTTTTTCCCCCTAAATTATTTTTCCAACTTGTTAAAAACATTCTGAATTCCAGTTGTGCACTGTAGAGGGTGCTCCCACTCTTACCATGCCTGTCTTCTGCAGATGTGATTAGCACTCACACTGTTCTACCACCCGTCATTAAATAAAACACACATTAATTTCAGCCTGAGAGCAGGCCTCCCTCAAACCACCTGGGAGCACTGTTCTATTTGGTCAGCAATGGGTTAAGTATGAATTATATGTTGTAGGTTGTTACAAAGGACAAATGTATATGTGGACTAAAATTATTAATCAGTAATAGAAGAATTTCTATTCTTCTATCCAGCATAGCATAAAATTCCATCAAAAGCTACTTAATGCACATGCCATCTCCATCCAAAGAAGTTTTTGACTTGTCATTTATCATGGAGATAATAAAGAAGGGTTGTTCTATATTTGACTTGGTTCTATATTTGACTGTTCTTACACTGCTTTTCCAAGCAGCACTATTGATCTGATCACTGCAGCAGACAGGCTCCTGGGAGGATCAGCTTTGTGTCTTACCCAATGGGGCTGTTTTGGGAACTGAACCTTCAATACACAACCTCTCCACCAGAAAAATGAGGAAGATCCTCAAGGCCTTCTCCAAATATACCTTTCTAAGGTCATAAATAGAGACACTTCCTACATTCCTAGCATCTGATTTATCCCATTTCCAATCAGACTGTTGACCAAGAGCTAGAGAGCTTCCCTGGGGACAGAGAATATGCTGTATACCAAAGACTGGTGAAGTGCTTGAAATTTCCCAAAGCTCTGCATGGTTCATACTCAGTCTTTCTCTGTCCTACTTCCTTTGGGAAAGAAAACTCAGTGTTTTAACAAAAACTGACACTGAGATGCCTTGAGTTATATATTGCAGACCACTCATCACTCCAATAGATTTGCAACAACCATAATTCAGAGGAGAATTTGAATAATGTCTAAAATCAAGCTGTCATATTTTCACAAATGCTGGCTTGCTTATCCAAAAACAGTGGAACAAATTGTATGTTAAGAAGTTACATACTGGGTAGCTCACAGTACAATTAAAATGGACATATCTTTTGACTATATTTGTGCTGTATTCTTACTTTAAAATGGAAGGCATCTCTCCTGAGAAAAACCTTCCCTCCATGGCATTTTATTGACAGAGATGCCCACATGTACATTAATACATAATTGGGTGTACTGCTTACAGTGTCTCAATAATCCGAGCGTGTATTCTTAAGAGTTTTTGAGCACTGAAGAAACAAACAAAAGTCCCAGTATATAAGTGGGAAAAAGACAGAGAGAGAGAGAAATGTCTTGAAATAATTACTGAGCCCAGCTCCAACATGATGCAGCAAACACTGCCAGTTCTGTATGGGATGAGATCAATTCATCCACGAGAAATTGACCCAGGGTTAATTAAAAACAACAACAAAACAAAACATCCAAACAAGCACAAAGCTTACCTCCAGATATTTCATTTTATTAGTAAAATCTTCATTATAACTCCTGTAATCATTTCTTCTCTTAATTGCTTCTTCAGTCAGCACTTTGACTTGCCTTTCAGACTGAAGAAGTTCTTTTTCAAGCTTTTTAGTCTCATAATGGAAAACAAAACAAAGGACAGGGATTTCTGAATTATACACTGTCTACTTGAACCACTAGGAAATAAGCAATCAGAACAAAAGGAGAGTAATCTGCATTGAAAATACATCTGCTGAGGTAAAGAATTGTTTTTAAATTGTTAATGAGGATAAATATCATGGAATCATTGACATGGGAAGGAACCTCTGGAGGTCATCTTGTCCAATCCCATCTACTCAAGCAGGGCCACCTATAGCCAGTTGCCCAGGACTATGTCCAAATGGCTACTGAATACCTCTAAGGATGGAGAAATTAAGACCTTTAGATACTGGAAATCTTTAGACCTGATAACACGCTTATTAACTTGCAATGAGCTAGCCTTTGGAGGCTACTGAGTTACCAATTTACTCTGGATGTATAGCATCAACATATTGTATCATTGAATGTCATCAGTTATAATACCTGCTGTTTCTCTTACCTCCAGAAGTAGCTCAGCATGCCTTTTCTCACCAGCCTCTATCCTTTCATTCACTCTTCTGCTTATATCCTCCTCCTCCAAGAAAAAGAGTTTGCTTTGCTTTGCTAAGTACAGCAGCTTCCATTGAAGCATCACTCTAGTGACAGATCATAAGCAGAAATAAGTTGAAATTGGGATTAAAAACAGTGAAAGGAGACACAACATGACTGGTCACAGCATTATTGGAGCAATTCTAATTTGAGAATTCGGAATATTCATCTATATTATTAAGGGGAGAATTAGGTTGGATGTTAGGAATAAATTTTTTACTCAAGGAATGGTGTGGCCCTGGCACTGCTGCCCAGAGCTGTGGGTGCCCCATCCCTGGAGGTGCCCAAGGTCATGCATGGGCCCTGGGAAGCCTGCCCTGGGGGGGGAGGTACACGACAGCCAGCCCATGGCATGGGGTTGGAACTCAATGATCCTCAGCACAGCACTGATACAAGAACAGCTGTTGACGTGAAAGTGCATACTGGAAATCAGATAAAAGATTCTTATTTATCAGAAGAGTAAGAATTTAGATCTGCATTTTAATGATGGGAAAAGCAAAAACAGCTTATTGGAGTGAGCATGATTGCATCTTGAAGACAAAAGTATGATGTGAATACTCAATTCGGTGACCAATGGATGTTAATTAAATTTAAAATTAATGAAAATAAATAACCAATAGCTTCACAGCTTTCTATCCCGATAAATATCAAAAAGCTTATGAAATTATGGAGAATATTTACTGCCATAATGATGAAGACCAACTTACATGGTAAGTTCAATGTTTCTCACCATTTGGCAGTGTAGTGGTACTATTCAAGTGAAACCAGGGGTATATTTGAGGAAATGTTCTTCTACTGCCATTCTATCACTGGATATTTACATAGGAAGGCTTTGGTTTTATATCTCTGATATAATAGCAACTAAGTGCAATAATGCATTCATTATTGCTTTGTTTTTAAGGATACAACACACACACTCTCTCGTCTTACCTCATCTTATTTTCTGCCTTCAATTTTTGCTCTAGAGATGCCAGTTCCTTTGCATTACTTTCCTTGGATATTCTGTGGAAGAAGAAGAGGAACCTCCTCTTTAGCAGTGTATATGCACTCCATATTTACACGGTGACAGTATTTCTTTTGTCAAGAATAACAGATACACTGGTCCTATTAGGCAGAAATGTACTTCTTTCCCTACAAAGCAGGATGAATGTATTGAATATTTTCATGTTCAGTGTGAAAAGGGAGGCAAGCGAATATTTTCTTACATTTTATCTATGATTATATCCATAAGCTGGACAACACCATATTAACAAAATGTTCCTCAGTAGGATTTAGAGAGAGAACAGGGAAACCACATTAACAGCCCTTTGGGCCACACTGCAAGAAAAGCTGTGCTGAATGAGAACGATTGGTGGCAAAGACAATTCAGAATGTATGCAAACATTTGGCTCCGTTAGGTTTGGAGGATATGCCTGGCTGATCCTTTTCACTTTCTCTTGCAAAGGCTGACTCTCCAACAGAGAGAAAAAGCTCTTCCCCTTGCCATGATTACCCTCCTTACTTGAGATAATTTTATTATTAGAGTACAACATTCAGCATTCCTGTCCAGATTCTCTAGTACAGGCAAACTGGGTCTGCTGACGGATACCTGGGGTCAGTACACATGGGCAGGTCCTCAACTATGGCAACAAAATCCCAAATCTCTTCCACCAGCTGCAGGCTCAGAAAGAGCTGCAGTGCCTCGGCCATGCTCCTCCCATCCACACCCCACTGACTACACAGCCCAAAGAGTTGGTATTTTCAGGGTGTTTTTGTGCACAAGGCTAACCTGTGTTTACTTTGCTTTATCTGAGTAAAAGCAGATTTTCTCAGATACCACCACAAAAGGATGACGGTTCGGTACAAGACCCGGTACTACTGCATGGAGCTTGCAGTCAAAACCAATGTTTGTGAATTTTTACATTTTGCACTGCTACAACATCCTTCATTATTTGAATATTCCTCATCTGGTGATAAGAAATTGCAGACTGAGTTAGGGTAATGGGCAGCAGACCTCTTTGTTGTATGAGGTTTCATTCCAGACTACTGGTAATGGTCATAAACCCTTTTAAGTTCCTTATCAGACATTCCACTTCGGAGCATCTCAAACCAGAAAGAAGGGGACTGAAATTATTTACTATTGTTGATGTAGAAAGATGACATACAATAGGCTGTCTTCAAGATGTTCAGTTTCCTGCTCCAGGTCATTTGTTTTCATCACAAGGTTTTCTAGAAATTCAAGCTTTTCATCTAAGTGAACAGATAACCTCCTTGATCTAACAGAAGAAAAAAAAATGTGGAAACATGGTCTCAATACACAGCAAGAAAAGCATTAGTCATAAAATGACAAAATTAAACCCAAAGCTGATAGGTAAAACCTACTTTGCGTCCATCTCATCTCTTCTTCTGGCCCAGTGTTTTTCTTCTTCCAGTGCTTGCTCAAACTTTTGGTACACAGCTTTGTTTTCTAATTTAAGTTTGTTGTTCAGGCATTCAGCATTTTGTAGATATTCATTAGCCTACAAATAAGGACTGCAGATGTTAGCTGAATATTCCTTTTATCTCTCTTTTACCTTGTAATAACGTTCTGTGATGCTACAATGCTTTTCAGTATTAAAGTGGAGGGAAGTCATGTGTCGTGGCTGAGGGAGATAGGGGCAGGAAGATGGAAGAGATAAAGGAAGCAGGTGAATGGGGTCCTGGCTTGTGACTGTGTCAGTGCAGTAGAACTGCAGGTGAGGCGTGCATTTGATGGGGAGAACGTGGTAGTACCTAATGCCAAGGTGTCTGAGTTTTTAGAATCATAGAATCACAGGATGGTTTGGGTTGGAAGGGACCTTTAAGATCATCCAGTTCCAACCCCCTGCTGTAGGCATGGACACCTCCCTCTAGACCAGGTTGCTCACAGCCCCATCCAGCCTGGCCTTGAAGGCCTCCACAGAGGGGACATCCACAGCCTCACCAGGCAACCTGTTCCATTGTCTCACCACCCTCACAGTAAAGAATTTCTTCCTAACATCTAGTCTAAATCTACCCTCCTCCAGTTTAAAGCCATTTCCCCTCATCCTGTTGCTACCTGCCCTTATAGAAGGACCCCCCCCAGCTTTCCTGTAGGCTCCCTTCAGGTACTGGAAGGCCACTATAACATCTCACCAGGGCCTTCTCTTCTCCAGGCTGAAGAGCCCCAACTTTTTAATGGGTGGACCCCTTGTTTGATATACATATGTATGGAGAGGTCATGAACTTAACTTAGAAAACATCCCCAAATGGATGTACGTAGTCTGCATAACAATAATCTCAGGTAGTAGGACTTCCTTCACAGAATCAGCAGATGGAGTGCCACAGCTAGTTCTCTTTTCTACACAGGCAATATAAATTAACAACATAAAGAAGCATGGAGCAAATCATCAAGAACCACTATGAAAATTCCACACTCAGGTTTCCAAGTCAGGATACCAACCTCATCCTTGTAAACAAATCTCACCACCGTCTTCATATATACATCAGTCTGTCCCATTCTCTTATTGCATATGGACTCTCCCCCAAATCAGCACCCTAGTTTCACAATCCCCTAGTTTCTTGCATCCCAGCTCACAAGACCACAGCCTCAAGTTTACACCACCTCTCAGTACCCCCTTAAGTATCATAACACTTGCCCATGGTCTTAGTTAAAGAGATCTCACCACCGCCTTCTGAGCCTACGTAGAGTAGAAGGCAAATGTCTGTGCATCTTCTACATGGTTGCACCCACCAAACGTAGAGGCATGGGCAAATCAAAGCACCTAAAACATTTCAGGTCCCACTTTGGACAGGTCTGTGGTTGACTGTTTCATCAAGACCTGGCTTAGTAAAAAAACTCTGAGCCAGAATAAAAATCTCTTACCTTTCCAAGTTCCTGATCAAAGTCCTCTTTTTCTTGTGCAATTTTTGATTGTAAAAGCAGTAACTCAGAGTCAATTTGATTTCTATTAAACAAAGTCAGTTTGGACCTATTAGGTGAGTATTAACACAAGATTATTAAAAACTATCATAGAATAGCTTAGGTAGGAAGAAAACTCAGTGATTATCAAGTTCCAACCCCCCTGCTGCAGGCAGGGTTACCAACCACTAAATCAAGCTAACCAGGCTGCCCAGGGCCCCATCCAACCTGGCCTTGAACAATTCCAGGGGTGGGGCATCCACAGTCTCTCTGAGCAGCCTGTTCCAGCACCTCACCACCCTCACCATGAAATGCATTCTTATTCTCAGGCCCTTTAATATAAATGTAAGGTATGTGAATGTCTGCATGCATTTCTATTTTATTCAGATATTCTTATTCATTACTTCCCCCTAATATATCTGATGAGAATAAAACCTGCAAAAAGTTAAAGATATACAGAACTACTGGGCTTTCTATTGCTAGATCTTAAAATACAAGTCAAGGAGGGCTTGAGGGCAGTATTTTCTATAGAAAAACTGATAGAATAATTACTCAAACAGCAAGCAGATAGGCCTTCAGGTAAATAAATCCTAGCAGCAAGAGATCTACTGGTTGAAATGGTAAACATTGAGCATGGATTTATCCTTTTTGCTTCTGATGGACATTGTGCAATTGTATGTTTTACAGGATGCAGTCAGCACAGGAGATACTCATTTCCTTTGACTATCTCCTAAACAGACAGAGTCGTGGAAGAAACAAGAGTCGACCTAAAGGAGTGCTTCAGGAAAGAAATCTGATGCAGAGGAAGAGCAGATACCACAGGGGTGTCCTTTTGTACAGAAGGCAAAACCCAAACTGAGCAGGCTTTGAGATAATGTGCCAAATACCGTGAAGGAAAAAATACGCTGGCCAGATTCTTTCTTTAACTCAGCTGCTTAACTCGTCTGCTTCATCAAATAATAGAATGAGTTATGAAGGACAAACACTCTGAAGAAATTGAAGACATTAATAACATCTGACAGCTTCAGAAATTC
The DNA here is from genome assembly GCF_016699485.2 of Gallus gallus. NCBI lineage: Eukaryota > Metazoa > Chordata > Aves > Galliformes > Phasianidae > Gallus > Gallus gallus. The sequence goes on along the minus strand of NC_052536.1, from coordinate 54,299,260 downwards.
AGTAGAATGAGAACAGAAGGACAATACTGTTACAATGAGGCTATATAACTCACCACAGCCCACCAGTCTGTGGTCATTTACCAAGTTGCAACTACTTTCAGGCCCTTTAAACATGAGCATGGACAAGCTCCCTCGCACAGATCCTCCTACTGGTACTCCAGACTGTAAAGATAAGCAATTTATAACTGTCAACAGAAGCAAGAGCCATGACCAGATGGTGGCTGCAGCTCATTTCTTTACAGTAATTACACTGTTAATTAATGGCAGTATTCATTTCGTGAAGACATTAATGGATTTGTTCTGCCATCAAGAATAACATTAGTTAAAGTTCTGAATGATAATTTTGCCCATGTTTCACAGAGCTCCTGTTTTCTTCTTTGTATGGGTTCTTAACTCATCTTGTAGAGCAAAAGGGGTTCAAACAGGAAATGTGAACCATCAGAAGGTCTCATTTTTCCCCATCCCCTTCAGTCACATAAAACCTTCACACAACCAATGGCAGAGTCAGAGGGGAAGCAGCTGAGGAGCTACCCTGGGTGATGTTACACTGAGCATCCCCATGTGGAGCTCTATTGCGTGTAGCAAACAAGCCCACAGAAAGACATCAGAGATTTTTTTTGCTTATTCACATCATTTGCTACATTTCGTACCTCAGGGAATATACAGAAGAAAAAAAGCAGTCTCTGTGCCATAGCAAATAACTATTCTGGGTGACAGGAAGAGTGCAGAGAGTAACAGCTGGTAGAACCACCCCGTGCTGCTTATCTGGGTACAGCTCTAGTCCAAAAGGCACTGTTAATGACAGCTAATTCAGATTAAGCCCAGCTATCCTTCAAGTCTTCTCTGTATACGCATTGAAGCCGCGACAAAGACTTCCATCTATAAAGAGAACTTCAGCTATTCTACAGTGTTAAACAATTCACAGGCTTCACAGAATTTGGCTGGTTCTTCATACATATTGGTGCCACCTTTTCCAGTGAAAACACCGATGCAGGTTCAGCAGAAAGATCAGACCAAAGGATTTACCAATTCTTACTTCTTCTCCAAGGCTGTGGCCACGTCTACCTTTTTAAGATCCATCTTTTTTTCCAAATGTTCCCTCTTTTCTTTCAGTTTTGTGACGAGAATTTCCTCATTACGTATTGCCTATAAAAAAATGAAACAGACCATGCCAAGGTAAAATACATTTAAAAAAAGCAGACAACGAATCCCTTTCCTGCCACTGAGCCTTACAATTTTGTAACATCTGAATGGGATTTTCCTCTAACGTTTTCTAGAAGGTCTGAGATTTTACAGCAAAGAAAGAATGCTGAGCAAACAGTGGTCAAGGCTGTATTTATATCTATCTGAAGATATCTATGACATCTCTTTTGGAAAAAGAGGCTCACAATTCAGTAATTGGTCAACAATGCCAATCAATGAGCTAACATGTAAGCATGTTATCCTTCTTAAAAGGTGGCCTGCATGTTACTCTAAATTCCCCTCACTTTGACCAATTTTGAAATTAAATGTTGATCTTTGCACTAACAATGAACCACAGCAATTCTGCATTGAACTTACTGTGGAATTCAGGCTTATCAGATGTTGCAGGTCCAATAATTTTATATTCAGGTTTTCAAATGCATGCTTTTTTGCTGAAGTTTTTTCCTTCTGAGCATCAAGGAGTTTTTTCATTTCTCTGTTCTGCATTAAAAATGGCACGATTAATGCATTCTGAGTAACACACTACACATTGTTTAAAAATTTATGTTAAAGCATCTGGAGCCTTTCAAAATTAAATGAGCACAACTGGTAGAAAATAACCTTCTGCAAAAACCACAGCTATGTGCCAAAGGAATAAATGCTAAATGAAAAAGAAATAATAAATGATGCAAGTGAGGAGCTGAATAGGAGGAAATATGACTGTTTATGAAGGTGGATAGTTATAAGACAAAGGGGAATGGTGTTGAACTGAGACAGGACAGGTTTAGGTTAGGTATCAGGAGGAAGTTTTTCCACACAGAGGGTGGTGATGCACTGAACAGGTTGCCCAAGGAGGCTGTGGATGCCCCATCCCTGGAGGCATTCAAGGCCAGGCTGGATGTGGCTCTGGGCAGCCTGGTCTGCTGGTTGGCGACCCTGCACATAGCAGGGGGTTGAAACTGGATGATCATTGTGGTCCTTTTCAACCCAGGCCACTCTATGATGTCTCAAGAGTTCATGTGATTTTATATCAGTGGGGGAACCTGATTATACCATCCCAGGAACACAGCTACAGTTCTGTTCTGCAGAGACTTTCTCTATGAGGAAGTTTTAATTTAATCTATTTGCTTGTTTTTATGTTACCATTCAGAAAGGATACCAAATGTATGCAAGTGAAAGTAGGGCACGATGTAAAAACCAGTAAAACCTTATCTCACAGTTTGGTGGTAAATATAGGCACTTTTATTTTAAGCAGTGTGTCTGGAGGGATGCAATCCCAGCAATCATTTGTCCTACATGCAGCAAGAAGGACCGATACAGACACATCATGACATGAGCTGATAGAAAATGGATGTTATACACCGTGCTGTTTTGATGTGTGTGTTTGTGTGTGTACATAAGAACACCCCCCAGACACACACACACACAAAGCACATGCATCTACAACAAGAGTCAGTTCAGTGCTTGGCTGCTGTGGGGACCCGAGTTAGCTGCAAATAGAAGGCCAAACACAGCATTCAGCACAATTTCTCAGGGCATTTCAAAGCCTTTACCTTTCCATCACATTCTTCCATCTGTTTCTCAAGCTGACTCATTTTTTCAGCTATTTTCTCTTGTAGTTCTTCTAATGCTGCCTTTGCTCTGATTATTTCTCTTTCTATAGCTCTTGTTTTACGATCAGTCTCAAGTAAAAGCAGGTTTGTGTTAATTTTTGTTGCCATCCTTTCATTCAGTAAGTCCACTCTTTCTTTATGCTGTATCTGCAGGCGCTTTTGTTCCTCACTGAAAGAAAACCAAACCATTAAAGTCTTCTGTCACTGATCACTGCTTCATTTGTTCATTGAAATGAACACTTGCTTATCCACACGTCGACAACTCAGTCTCTTCTGTAAGGCATGACATTCACCAGCATGTATGATTAAGAACATCTAAGACATTTCACAGCTTTCTGTTCTTTATATTATTACCTTCTCGAAGTTCTCCTATTTCATCTAATGGTTTGGGTTGGAAGGGACCTTTAAGATGGCCTGGTCCCAATCCCCTGCTATAGGCAGGGACACCTCCCTCTACAGCAGGTTGCTCACAGCCCCATCCAGCCTGGGACTCCAGTGGGATTATTTTCCAAAAGGTTCATTAAAAATGGAAGGGCTGCCTTCAAGCACCGAACAAATGGAGAAAGAAGACTTCCCCTAAGAAAATGCGTTGGGATTTATTTTTGAACAGCTCTATAGCAGCTTGCCAGGGGGTGACGGTAACACGAGATCTGTTGGGGAGAAAACAAGAACCATCTCCCAAGTCTCTGTATCTCTGGGTAACTCTTGAAGAAGAGGGATCTCTATCACAGTTACTGATTCATAGAATAGCCTGGGTTGAAAAGGACTATAATGGTCATCTAGTTTCAGGGTTCCTTCCATATTTTTTCTAAACTGAGAATTATGACTTCGCAGTCATTCCTTTACATAAGTCATTGACAGAGAAAACTCTCCCTTGCCAAAGTGAGAAGCCAGGCAGCAACCAGCTTTCCCCAGCCAAGCTTATCAGGGTTTCAGGGGGGCAGGCAGCAGCAAGCAGGCTCTGAGGTTCAAGAAACCAGATCTGGAGAAGCAGGCTTGCTGCTGCAGCACAGAGTTGCCTAGAAACACTGCGGCTAGCTGCAGGGGTGAGGGACAAGCACTGCTCACCATGCTTTCATAACGTTTCAGTTTGCCTTAATCACCTTGCCAGTATGTTTTTCCCTGTTCAGATAAATACGTACCACAGTGCAGCATTCTGCCTTTCACAAAGGGTTTGCTTCTCATCCAATAATTCAATTTCACAAGCAATGTTTTTCAATGCAGACTGCAGCTGATTCATCTTAGCAGCACCAGCTTCACGTGACGCGGCAACAAGAGCTACAAAATAAATACAAAACACACAGAAGCCTCTTAGCTGCAAAAAGGCATAGCTGAGATAATGCATAAAGGGATTGATTCATAATCTTGGGCCCACCGCTGTAAGTACTGTCACTTGGCAAAGAATAGTTGTGATCCTAAGGCACTAACTAAATAGCATCTCCTAAATCACATGCTTTATTTCAGCATTTCAGTCTTATCACAGTTTCCCTGAGTCATCATCGTTTTTCTTCTTGATAAAGTCTGCTGTGTTCTTAGAGAGCCAGTGCTCTTTTTCATACTATATGCCTACAGAATTCCCTAGGCGTACAGTGAAATAAATATTCACTGGAAAAACATCTGCACCAGCAGCTCTAGAATCCATGGAGAAGGAGCAAAAAAATCACCTTGCTTGAATTCAACAGCATTTCTCCTCAAAGAACCATAGTTGTGTGGATAAAGCTCTTCTGTGCACGGGCATTGCACTACAGCATCTTTTCAGCTTCTGAGATAACAGTCGCATGAGTGCACAACCACCCACCCAAAAACACTTAGAGCAGAATGGCAGCAGCTGGTATAAACAGCCAGCTAGCTGCACAGCAACCATGCTATAGGCAGAAGGAAGGTGAGGGAGGGATCTTGCTGTAAGAAAGAAATCAACAAACAGAATGCAGCTGGAAAAAAGAAAACCCTACTAACCCCACTAAAACTCCCTGCTGTTTCCCAGTGAGCCTAAACCTGATCTAATTCCATTGTACTCCAGGCAAAGCCCTGCTCTGCCAGTCTCCCTGCAGTGCTGCCATCCCTCTGAGTCCCCCACTGAGAACCACACAGCCTCATGGTTACCGTGATAAACAAATCCAACCCCACTGCTTCTCCTGTAAATAAAAACCCAGTGCTCATCTAGATCAGCTACTTGACCACCATCCTCTGTGGTTACAGTGCAGTTAGAACCATAGCATCATTAAGGTTGGAAAAGACCACCAAAATCATCTAGCCCAACCATCAACCCATCACCCACACCCACTGAATCAAGGGAGATGAGAGGTAGCAAAGTATGCCTTGGGCATCTTAAAAGTGAAAACAGAAAAAAAAAATCTCAATCTTTATTTTCCATCTATTTTCATCCCTTCAGAGCCAAAGATCAAGGAAGTCTGTGATTCTTCTGGCTGGCTTTAAACATCTATTCCACATGAGATGCTTCTTTCTCTTCATCAGCTGTAGAGGCACTTGATTGGCATGTGGTCAGATGAACCCCACCCAAAATAATGTTTATTACATCATTATTAATCCTACTTCACAAGAAAGGAACTTGCAGCACAGAGCACTCAAGTGCCCCATCACAAGCATCAGAGAACAGCTGTGGCACTGCTGCAGTCAGAGCTAATGCTGCAGTTCTCCCATTGTTCTTCCAGTGCTTGTGCATGGCCTTCAGTGAAGATGTCTCACTGTTACACAAGAGAATAATCCCTTACAGAGTCACACATCAGCAAACACCCATCTTCACTCATTAATGAGTTACTGACAGCCATTTACCATTTCTATTTTCTATTTCACAGAATTCTTCAAATCATTTACATGCATAGAAAACTCAGTTTTCTTCCCTTTACAGAACTAGTTAGGCTGGTGCTACCTGTCATCTCTGCAGCAATCTCTCCTGGAAGATTGCGCATTCTGAAGCGAAGCTTGCTGTTTTTTATAGTCTCTTCTTCAAGGCACTCAATGGTATTCCTTCGCATTTCTTCCTGTCAATTAACAAACCCACAAGTGAGAACAAATACAACAGGTGAAAAAGCACTTCTTCCTTACAAGCCTTTTTTTTTTATCCTCCTTACTCATACTCGTTATTTTTCTTTCAGTCTTCAAAATAACAACTACTTGTTTTACAGAGTGTCACCTGAGCAACAGAAAAGCCTCATTTCCTCATGGCCCAAAGCTGTACTGAAGAATAGAGCCTGTAGCTGGCCCTCAGATAGACCAGAAGGTCATCATCTTGTTCACAGCCGGTGGTATGAAAAGGGTCACCTTTAGGGTGATGGTAGAGGCAAGAGAAAATTGAGGTAACCAGTGGTGGAGGAGCCCTCAAGCAACTGAATCCCAAAATTTGTGTGGCTGAGAATTTCAGGTGGATTGACAAAGCCCCCCATAGACTGGGGGGTGAGGGTGGGAAAGAAATCAATTCTTAAATGGATGCTGATATCATAACATATGGATAAAACCAAACCTATTTTCCTCATTCATTTTTGCTAGCTGTTACAACCAGCAAAGACAATGCGGGAAGAAAAGACACCATTAAATCTGTCTGTCTACAGAGCAAATTCTATATGCATGAACATAAATTATTTGCCTTTCCTTCAGAAGATGAAATATTTAGATATGTAAAATAAGTGTGTAAGAGGTCCTTAATTTCATATGAATTACATCCTCAATTAACTGAAGCACTGAAAAAGAAAACAGCTTTATGAGTTCAGCACGTTATATAAAACACTCATCTCATAAGGCTAATGCAGAGCTGGTCTGAATAGTTGATTTAGAAGCCTACTGATGGAGACAGTTTTTACAAGATTTACATCTACTTAAATACCCAATGGAGATTCCTGTTAAAGTGCCTCCTGCTTGAAGCCATTCTGACTTCAGTGACCTCCGAGGTCTTACAACAAGAGTCAGTTACCTATGAACAGCCCTTCTCAGCCAGCAGTTGAGGTATTATCTTCCATCACCACATGCAATGTAGTTGTTTCACATAAAGACAAATTATTCCAAACCAACCCCTTTGCACTGAGCTGAAGGGCAAAGCACCTCCTTGCTGAACTCTGTATCACCTGTTGTATTCACTGACATTACTGGGGCATCCTCCCTGTAAACTCCAACAGAGAAGAAGGCATTTTCTGCATCCACACTGTCCCATCCCTGGTGGTGCCCAAGGCCAGGCAGGATGGGGCCCCCGGCAGCCTCAGCTGGTGGAGGTAGTCAGCCCACAGCAGGAGCTTGAACTGGATGATCTTTAAGGTCCCCTCCAACCTAAGCCATTCTATGACTTGGTTTCTCCATCGCATAAAGGGTGTTAAAGCCCTTCTGATGAAAAAAGCTCCAGGCAAGTATAGGCTGTTGCCTCCTGGTGGTTTCTGTGACGCTACGACTAATTCACTATAGTTCTGGAGCTTACATCTCTTGAGAATAAGCAAACTATAAAGATAAGACAGAGTTGGGAACAGAGCTTACACCCTCACTTCCAATTTGCTAACATAAAGGCTCTTCCTTTCTTGACTCAACAGAAGTGTGAGCACTCCCCAAGCTCCACTAACCTGCAATTGAAAATAGGCATCCACTGTTTTCACATCAGAACACCAGCAGATGAGCTGAGGCTTGGATCAGCTGTGTGGTCTACTCTACTCAGGTTGGTTTGTGCCATCACAGCCAATCCTCCAACTTCACCCAACCTGCCTCTCTCTTGGGTAGAATATAACATACACAAGAGAACACGTGTAAAATTACAACTGGTGGAGACTGATTTTGTGGTTACCAGCTAATTTTCCACTGTATATCTCAAACTAAGTATTAACTTTTCTTACCAATTTCTCAATAGCAGCAATAGTGTCTTCAAGATGCTGCACAATTTCCTCGCTGAACGCACAGTCTTCATTTTTCACATGTTTTTCTAAAATAAAAAAGACAGTATAATAAGAGTGGATCATTTTTTAAGCTTCAAATACTGCTTTATTGCTCCACTAAGATAGTTCCAAAAGAGAAAGACTTGCTTAAAAGTTTTTTGCCAAATCTCTTTTGTTGTGTTCTAAAGTAGGTCAGCATCTTTCACGCTCCTCCTGGTGCATGGAAAAGGCAGATGTGTGGGGCATATGAGGTCCATGGGACCTGATAAAGTTCTCAGTCCTAAAATGGCTCCAAGTTTAATTCTGTGGAAACCATCTTTTGAAACAGTCATTGAGAGAAGTTAGCAGAGGTTATTAGCTGAAGTAAAAGCTCTGGATCAAAATGATTTCCCCTTCAGGAGGGTGCAGCTAATCTTTCCAAGTAGTAATGGCTTCATTATGTCTCTTTCCAACATAAATACTAATCTGGATTCATCAAAGCCCAAAGTGAGATCTATGTTAGTGCAGAAGTTGCTCTTTGTATTGTTAAATTTAGTTTAGCCTGAGCTAGAATAAGAATTGCTAGGACTTGAATTCATCCAAAAGACTGCTGTACCTGTTACAGAGGCATGACGTTTTCTGATACCCTGATTTTGTAACAGACTGAAACAGTCACAGGAGAAAAAGAGGAAATTCTTAATCTAAGAAGTGGATTTCTCCTTACCCTGAAGCAGTGGCACACTGCTCTGCCTGCCCAGCTTCAGGCCTGCTGAGCAGCACCCACCTGCCAGCCTTAAATTCAACACAGCAATGTGCTGTTTCCTAAAGAAACAAAATGGAGGGTGCATTGCACATACATAAAAATCCATGTTAAACTCTAAGTTCTGCTTGTGAAGCCTTACTTTTCCAGTCTTAAGTCATCTCCCTGTCAGAGCACCTCTTGATTCCTTTGTATGTTTAATCCTTTTAAAACCTTTCTGTTTTTCCCTTACTCTTATGCTCCAAGATTCATTGTTTGATGCCACCTCCATCACTGTCAAAACTCCCCTCTATAATCAAACCCTTAAGCTTTTTAAAAGTAGCACAGAAATCAAAGCCACATGCAGAACACATCAGCTAACCACTTTCTGGCCTCTCCCTTTCAGAGAAACAAGCACAAACTTCCTGCTCCAAAACAGCACCAGATACAGTTTATCCCCTCCACACAGCAGAACATCACTTGCATACCACACTCTTGAAGTCTACCAAACGAGTGCTTTCTCACACCTGCCATCCTTCCTCCAAACCACTTGGTCCTTATGGCACATGATGCACTGCACCTGGCAGTGGCCAACAGGGCAGAGCTCTGTGACCACAGACATTAACTGGTGGGGTATTTCTACATCAAATTGGATCTCATACTACAGTTTATGTCACCCCCAAGACATTCATCTCATCTGTGCATGCTTTTTCCTGACTTCTGAGCTTCAAGCTCTCTTAGGGACTTTATATTTGTACAGTCTTTGAAACTAAGCTGTCGAGATGATGCCCTGCAACAAATCTCACAAGGAATGGGGAAGCTCACATCCTTGATTCACACAGTCCTTCATTTGACAGCTGAGGCCTTCAGAAGTGAATATTTTGCGACACATCTCTAACCACAGGCTGTGCCCAATCCTGGTCATGTACAAGAAACCAGTTTTGTTAGACAAGAATAACTCCCCATCACAGTTAAACAGATTTGACAGCAATGGAAAGTTTTGAATGTTCTGAAATTGGAAGATTTGAAATGATTACCAGAGGCAACGTCCCTCTGCGTGGAATCCATCCTCTGGGACTGCTCAGCCTTAATACTTGTCTGCCCCTCCTTCTCAAAGGAATACTCCAGAGCTACATAAAGCTTGTTTGAAATCTATCTCTTGCTATTTAGATTATTTGGTGTTTTTTTCTCTAGAAAGCTTTATTACTCTTAGCTCAATTTCCTTGCTTACACTTGGAGCAATCCTTCTTTTGCAAGATGATTAATCTTTCCTTTTAAAGCAAATTTATTCTGCTTTTAGTCATTGCTCCGTCTCCTTCATAAAGGCCTTCGCACCAAATTGCTGATTGCTGAATTGCTCCAGTTCTGCATCTCTGTAATCCACTCAGCTACCCTAAAAGCAGACTGCATTTTTCACAGGAGGCAGAGTGATAAATGTGATTCTATTGGTCACATTTATCTTCCAAGAAGGCCCAAAAGCTCCACAAGCAGATTTTTGTTTGATACAGCACAGGAAAAAAAAAAATAGCATTAAAGACAATTCAAGAGCTTGTAACTTCTCAATGCCTAAAAGGATTGAATCTGTGCTTTCAGCCTAGGTAAGATGTCCTTCCTTCACATACCGTGCCATGTGCTCACTTCAGAGGCTGTGGGGACCACAAGCACCGGCCTCACACCACCTGCCCTGACCACAGAGCAAGGCACATTTGCTTTCTTAACGTACCACCAGATTTCTGATTGAAGCAGTGCCCCACAGTGTCACCAACGCAAGGAGGTTTGTGACACAGGCATGGACTGCAGCCATCAGTGAAAACTGTTTGAAGCCACGTTTCTAGAAATAAGATGCAGTGGAAAGCCTTGAAGAAAAGCCCTTGACATCTTCACATACGTGCTTGCCAAGAAGTCTTGAGAGTCCCACAGAGGAACCAGATGGCCACATATGTGATAACAAAACCAAAAAGACAAGGAGGAAATGCATTAATAACCACAGCAGCCATCTCATTTAGAAACACACGGCCTACACACAGCTCGTCTCCACCGAGCACTTGCAGTGACTCTTTCCTTCACATTTTATGTCTCCCACGTTAACACAAAAAAACTGGGCTGCAGGAAGGAACAGCCAATGGCCAGAGCAGCCACAGGAATCCTCAGAAAATATTGCTGATGTTATATTTATGACAAACAATGCTGAAGCTAAAAAAAATACTTATTTTCCCTGTTAAGCTGTGACCTCCCTATTCTTACAGTAGGAAAATGTAGCACAGCTCCAGGTTTCGGGCTCTCCCTGCTCCAGTTCAGGCCAGGCTGTGGGGCCACATCCTAGGGACAGCAGCCCTCCCTCCTGCATATGGCACAGCCTCATCCTGGCATAGGGAACTGGAGGTGCCTCAGCAGCCCCCCAGGCCCCATGCATGCTCACCCAGGCTCTGCAGGCGATGGATGGCAGCCAGGGCTACCGCAGAGGGTGGCAATGCCACAGTGCCTGGCTCGGGCCTCAACATGGCGGCTGGGCCAGGCCGTGCTGTTGCTAGGACACTGGGCACTGCAGACCAACAGCCACTCTGTCAGCTCAGCTCCAAGGAGATCACACTGTGTCTGCCTCCAGATAGGCCAAAATATTACTGTAAACCTACAAGTGTCTAGGATCACATATTAAACGGCATTCTTGCACAGTGCATAAAGTACTCCTAGACACTAGCAGATAAACATGATAATTTCCAGCCTTGGAGGCTATGCTGGTACCCCAACCTTTCAAAACCTGCAAGGTTTAGAAGTAATAGTAATAAAGTGTAGGTCCTTTATTTGCTGTTCTGAGCCTGCAGGTTACAGCTGAGTTACATTTTGAAGCTTTCCCTTGCAGCTGTGGCAGCTAACATCTACCTTTTAAATGCAATCACTTGTGTTGGCCTTATCACCATAAAAATGGGGGCTCTAAGAACAAATATCTTCTATTCAAAATTTAAGATAAAGTTATGATTGAATGTGGGAATATCAGGTAAAACTACTGATTTGTCCCTGGAGGTGCTCCATAACTGTGCAGATGTGGCACTGAGGGACATGGCTCAGTGGGCAAATCTGGGGGTACATGGACAGTTGGACAAGGTGATGTTAGAGATATTTTACAACATTAGTGATTCTATTCTATGATTCTTTGATTATTTCCACACAAACTGAGCTCAAAGATATAAATAATCAGCAGGACAACATCACTCCTTAATTACCTACAAAATCCAAATGCAAAGTGCTACAGTTTTGCTCTGGAGATAACCAGCTTGTTAAGAGATAGCCCCTTCTTCCCTGCATATTTATGGCTGCTGTCACCTTGCCAGGCTATTACTGGAGACCTTCTTCATTCATGGTCAGTATTGATTTATGGCTCAGCAAGAGACAATCAGCAAAGGCAGTGGCATCCTTCACCTCTGGGTCGCTATGAAACTGCTCTGGAAATTGCCAGGAACTGCCCTGTACTAAATGACTTGCTATTAACTCTATATGTCAGTGTCTGCTGCCTTGTAGGCTGTAGCAAACTTCTGGTAATGTTCCTCTGCAGGTTGAATACGCTGAGTAGAATCATAGAATCACTGAGGTTGGAAAAGACCATTAAGATCATCCAGTCCAACCATCAACACATCCCCACTGTGCCCACTGACCACATCCCTCAGTACCACATCTACCTTCTTCTTGAACACCTCCAGGGACAGTGACTTCACCACCTGCCTGGACAGCCTGTGCCATACTTCACCTTTCAAAGAAGAAATTCTTTCCCAAGTACCTCATTTACCTCCTAGAATCAGTGGATCCATGTCTTTATTCCACTGCGGGCAGAATAACAGTGTCTGGGTGAGCTTAGTGGTCCCTGGACTAGTAGAACTCCTATCTATAGACTTGGGCTTCTAGAAGACCTATGCTGTCCGGCTTAATAAAAAGCCATCTGTGTTCTGTGATTGCTAATTTGTTAACCACAAGATAAGGCCTCATTAGAAAGAAGGGAAAGGCCTTCTTTTTCTGGAAATCCTTTGTAGTTTTAGGGCAGGAATCAGGCTTCAATGAACCTACTGGTTCCAGAGAGTAGGCAGTTTGGTACTTGGCCAGCAGTTGAAATTCTGGCACCTCTGGGCCAAGTAAACAAATTGATTACTTTAATGCCAAAGTCCTGGGGGCAAGTTTTCAATCTTCTCAGTGAATTTAGCCCATGAACTGGAAATTATACTTGAGGAAAAGCTAGAAATTAATTCATTTTCAAGCACTTGTGCACTTCTAGATATTATTTTAGCCATTATTCCTGTTTGTTTGGTGTTAGTTCAGTAAAACTTTATTAGGAGTTTGAAAGCAACATCTGCAGATAAAGACTGGGGGGCTAAATGTGGACATAAAAAGCACAAGCAAAGGATAGGCCATAAACTAGGGTAGTTTTACAACTGCAGCAGGGCATTTAAACTGTGCGATACTTTGATTTCTAGCCCTAGACTTCTAGGAACTTATTGCTGCCTTGTGTTGGAAATAAATTTAGATCTTGTGTTGATCACCAAATAGGGACAGTCAAATCCCTGACCAGCCCTTTGGTAAAGGGAGCCAGACAATGCAGCACCAACTTGCAAAAGCTACCAGGCCTGAATAAGCAGAATAAGGGTAGTGTTGGAGAATCTGTTCCCTTCTTCATTTTACTACAAGTCACAGTCATGCTAAACATAGATGAAATTTCACATAGCTCAGAAATGTCTTAAAAGTTCATTCCTGTTAACCTACCCATCACAAACTGAACATACCCTAATCTGAGTACCCTTTTCCCTGAACACTGAAGTAGCACAGCAAATAGGATTCATACAGGGAAGCATGAAGCATCCTGACTCCCAGGAAACAAGAGACACGAAGCCCCACCTGCCTTTACAAGAGTTGATGGGCCTCTGACATTTTTGTCACAAACCTAATGATTACTTCACGGCTGTGGATGTCTCTGCTGAGCTCGGAATACTTTTCATGGGATCACAGAGATTAGTAATTAATATTGGATGACAAGGACAATCCTTTTTTACCCCAATGAGAATGGACAAAATTTGGACTAAAGTCAGAGCAGTCTCTATCTGCTCATCTACATCAGATGGGCAGTTGTTATATTCTGTTCCTGCTAAATAAACAGAGAGACTTCACAGTGGTTAATACCACACTGTAGTAGTAGTTGCTGGGACTAAAAATGTGTGTGATTCCCTGCAACTCTCTCTTGTAAACTCATTTTCAGCATAAAAAAAGCCACATGGGGGACATCAAACTGCTGATTTAATCAATTGGGCAATTGGTATTTGGTATAAACTATATTGTGTACCTTGCATGACTCTTAGATTCACAGTGCTTGTTTTTAGCTCCTCTTTGAAAGCCAACTTTCCAATTATATCTTTTTGTTAAATTTTCAATAATAAAATTTAAGTTCCAAGCCAAAACCATGGAACAGAATTAATTTCCTATATCAGCATCAAGCATTTTAATTAAACACTAGCTTAAACACGTTTCAGCCTTCCCAGTGTTCAGCTCCAGTGACCATGCAAAGAGTGGATATATATGTCCCACTTCCCAGTCTTCACTTTACTTAACAAAAACAAATTCTTCCAGCCTCCCTTCCTGCAATGAGCCCTACGTTCCCTTGGATACCCAGTAACACTTCTCTGCCCCACTGCAGCCCTCTGTTAGGACACTTAGGGTTTCCTCACCAGTTTCTAACCAGTGACCTTCTAGCCGACAAGGCAATCATCTATTCTCAACTGCACAGTCAACAAAGTACAGCTGGAAAGAGCATCACAGTGAGATAGCAAAGAGACAAACAGAGAAGGAACACTCACCCATATCCAAAGACTTAAGCTTGTATTGAAAAGCTCCACAAAGGAGGAATCTCCAGAAACAGAACCTTCTCTGGGGGCAGTCAGCCCTTAAATGAGGTCTAGGAGAGGTGCAGCCAGGCTCCACTCCTGATCACACAGCTGAATTGCCCTCACCTGTGCTCCCACAGCTGACCCAGTCCTTGCCTCAGGTGCTCCATCAGTGGTTCAGGCTGTGACTCAACAGTTCCATACATCAACCAAGGGCATGTTCTTGCACTTGTGATGCAAAATATCATCCTATTTTTATTGGGCTTCAAGGCTTCTGAGTTCCTTCCACATGGAATCCCATTTGTCCCCTCTGATCCTCGCTACTTGTAATCATTACCAATGCTCATTAGCATCCCCTGCTAATTTTATGTATTTTTTGGTCATTTCAGCTGAAATATGACTCACATTTGGGAAAACTTCACTGCTGATCTCTAACAGTATGAACTGCCATCAGCTCCAGAAAGTCTCCTTAAAATCTTCTATTCATCATCATTTAATCTGGTTTGCTTGTAATTTCTTGCATGGCACCGTATCAGAGACTCCTGGTACACTGCTATGGTACCTTCCCTGTTTCTTTCTTTCACAAGACGTGGGTTACAATAGCTCAGCTCAACCTGCACGACAGAGTCCACAGCATTTCACTGTAGGGGAAGGAAGATTTACTCAAGTCTCCTGTGACTGGAGAGCTGTGGGAGCACCTCTGGCTAAATGGCAGTAGAAACAACATTTTAATTTGCACTATTGATACAGCATGTGAGTCATAGACTTGTGATTGCTGTTGCCAGAGTGGGCGAGGTAAAACACTTGAGACTATGGGAGAATCTCGGTTGTATCCCTTCGTCAGAATTAAATCTGAACCTATTTCTGGAAGTGTTCAGAAGTGACCCTACAACCATCAGGATTTTGTACCCCTGACGTTTTTTAAGCTGGAGTGCAAACCTGAAGTGCACTTTTTGGTAGTTTTGATTTCCTCAGTTCAGCACGGATCTGTATTTCAGCTGAAAAAGCTAATAAAGCTGTGCATGTGCCTTCCCCAACAAGCATCAGTGGAATTAGGAGGAATGAAACTGAGCCTCATGTCTAACTTGGCAAGCAAAGAATATTTTGTATGAAGACATCTGCTGTTCGTGTCACTCCACTGCCTGGATGTTCCTCTTCATTTTCCTTTTCCTCTTCCTATTTCTTCCCTTTCCTCTTTCCCTTCCTCTTCCTCCTCTCCTTCCCCCTCCCTTCCCCTTTATCAGTAAAAATCACATCTATAAAACATAAACATTTTCGGACTGTTATGGGGTACTTTACATCACTTTGGCTGAATTACAGGGCTGTAAGAAGAATAAAAACATAACTAATCTCCACTTTACATCTCCCTCACAAAGGAAAATATGTGCAAAATGGCCTTACAGCAAACAACGATTAGCTTCACTGGTCTGAATTATTTCGCAGCTTAAACAAAGAGAGCCACGAGGCTGCATAAATTGCAGCCTTGAGGGTGAATCACTTTGATATTCAGTGAGCACAAGAAATGAGTCTGAGCTGCTGGTTCAGCTGCAGACAGGAGGGTAAAGCAATAGAAGTATGTTAGGCACACTTCATCTTTTGGCTTCTGTGGACAGACTCCTTCTGCAGTTCTCTCCTGTCCTCTAATTTTCAGGGTCTCTTCTGCATCCCCATGCATTTGGGCTGAGGCAGAGCAGGAATGAAAGGGACAGTGAGGTGATGGGCACTGCAGAAATGAGCAGATCTCAAGCAGTATGGGCTTGCCCCAGCGTTATTATGTCTGCCTGTCCACAAAGCCTCGATGTCTTTCCCCCGTCCTGCTGCAGGGCAGGGTTTTGCCCCTCTCTCCTGTAAAGGTGCTGAGCAGCAAGAAAGCCCAGCAGCAGGAGGCTGCTCCCCTATTTCGTGAGGCATTGCAGCTATCGACTCTTACCAGTGAGCATCTCTCCCTTACCCGAATGCCATATGTCCCACAGTAGCAGCCGGTCTCACCAGCTTCCTCCATGCCAACAGCCTCGCTCCACTCATTCCCTCCTTCCCAGGAAGCTCATATGCACAATTACTGATGAAGCAGCTTTTAATTCTCTGCCTGACAAAAGACAATATTAAGAAGATCTGGGACGAGACACAGAGCACTTGCTGTTTGCAAAGTTGTACTGGGTAAACACAGGAGCTTGCCACGCGTTTCCCTGTGCCCATATGGAGAAGGAAAAGCTCACAGGCGTAGAGCCGACCTGCTTGCAACCCACCAGGATGGGGATGGGAGCCAGCCGCCATCTGAACGTGTGCAGGGAGGTGGCAAAAGCTGTGGGGAAGAAGACAGACTCTCTTTACCTGGATTAGCTGCTCACAGAATATTCTGTCTTTCTTCTCCCCTCCAAATTACAGGGCTTTCCTGACACTAATGTGTCTAGGACCTTACTCCAACTAGATTAATATTAGAGAGCAGAGGAAGGATAAAAGAGATCCGCAGCAGCTCAGAGGTAAATACGTAAGCTAGAGGAAGAGCAAAATACTGCTGAAGCACTGAGAAGCAGGGTGGTGCTGCGTGGAGCCAGGAGTTGGACTTGATCATCCCTATGGTCCCCTTCCAACTTGGGATACTCTGCGACTCCGTGATTCCAAAGGCAAGAGCATTCCAAGTGAAACCACCAATGGAGTAATCATTCCAAGGTACAGAGACAGGTATTGGGGTGACGTAAAGCACCAACAGAGCACTTCTATAGCTATTAAACACCTCCTTCATAGGCAGTAACTTAGGAGAAAAAGTTGCTGGAAGATCCAGGTGAAAGCCTTCACTCTGAACGTGCATAGGGCCTCTGTTGCTGCAAGCTGTGCAGCAGGACCTTGCAGCAGGGGTTTGCTAGCAAGGATTATAGAAGCTTCAGGCACGTTGGCTTTCTGCATACTTACATCTTCAAGGGCATGGTGGGAAGTCCTGCTGTGATCCCAGCAAGGTGAGAGTGGCCGTGGGCAGCTCCAGCATGGAACACATGAAATCCAGTGTCCTCTTAATTGTTTCTACCCACAACTCGAACCCATCCTATCTTGCCCACATGCAGACTGATACTGTCACGTATACTGAAGGAAGCGTGGTGCTGACTTGGACAGGCCCAGTGTGAGATGAGAGAGAAGTAAAGAAGCATGGGTGGGAGAGGTGGCTTGCAGGGGTACAGTTGGGGTGATAGGGCCTGGAGAGAGGGTGATGCTGGATGGGACAAAAATGGAGGTATTGGGCTTTCTTGGTTTAGGCTCTTAAGAATATTTGGTCTCTGCTATAAGGTTTTCTTTTTATCTTATTTCCAAACTTAGAGAAGATGTAGCCTTAGAGCTCAGTACTACAAGAAGTTAGCCTTGAGTATAACTATGTTGGTGCTTGGAGAGAACATGGTTATTGGACCAGTGGGATGGGACAGTAAATGTGGTCATTGTCAATAGTACTCTCCTGAGAAACACAGGACATGCACTGGCCATTTGAATGCACTTGTAGGAAAGCCTAAGAGGCAGCTAAAGCTGGGGACAGGTGCTGAATGTTAACACCTGGCTGCAAAGCTGAAATAAACATATTCCATCTGATCAAAAGCAACACGTGTCACACTGAGGTGTTCGGTTTTGTCATTGAGAAAAGATATTCGTGCCTCTATGCAGGTGATAATTAAGGATGCTCCGGTATTTCTAAATGAGAGCAAAGTAGAATATTTAAATACAAACTTTCAATGAAAATAATGGTAGCTGAGACCCATCGCAAGAAATAACTGGCCCAGTTTTCTGCCATCTCCTCCCATACGTCTGTGTTATACATTTGTACACAGCCAGCCACCTCTGTGGCCTCTAGGACAAATGCCCCTGTGTCCACGTGTAAGAGATGAAGATGAACAAAGTGAACACATCAAAAGAGAGATTTCAACTCAAGAAGTTCAGGCAAGTGTTTAAGGACCTACAGAAACTGCTGGTGGTTGTGTGGGACCGCATCATGTCGTGATGTGAAGCAGGAGGGGATCGCGAGGGAAGGGGATGTGTCTGTCGAGTCTGCAGATGTCACAGGAATTCCAATGTCAACGAGAGGGAGGACTTTTTACATTTAGTAACATTTATTTCTGCATTCGGTATCAAGTACATAAGTGCAAATATTCAGAGTCCATAATTAAGTCCATTAGGAACTACAGAGAATGTAATACAAATTGTAATAAATTGAACAAGCTGGAACTTTCCAGTTGCCATACATGTAAATCAGCCTGTCAATCCCTTATGACAAAAGTACTGGGTTTTGTTTTCCTTTTTTTTTTTTTTGGAGTTATACAAAACTGATTACCATAAGTACCGATTACTGTTTATTTTATCTGTGCTGGAAAACACTAAAACATCAGTCTACAATTCTATATAGTTAATAAAGATGAATCCAACCAGCAACCCAGTGACGTAGAAGCAATTTTAACTATTGCATCAGTGCACTAAGCAGGAAAGCCCCTAGCCACATGTAACATTGAAAGTTATAGAAGCAATGCCAATAGAAGAAGGAAAAACACTAAAAAAATAAAATAAAAAAGGTCAATATTATTTAGGCGCTCACCATCATGCACTTTATAAGCAACACAAAAAACCACATCTAGTACACTTTTCTCTTTGCTATACTTTAGTGCTTGACACAAGTGATTGCAAGTATTCTAAGTGCAGAAGCAGCAGGGGAAAAGCACTGCTTCCGAGTTTCATGTTTCTAATATCATGGTGTTGAGAAAAAAAAGAACGATAAATTTGCAGTAAAGTGTAAGAATGGAGCTGTTTCACCCCAGATTCCCCCGTTATTCATTACTGTAGTCGATGGATTCTTGATGTCTGCTTTACTCTGCCTTTCTCTTAGCACCTGGGATTTTAGCCTGAATCCTAGAAACAAAGAAAAAGAATTACACGTTCAGGCAGTAACTCCATTCCAGCAGATCCTCAGCTGGTGTCTTAGCAAGGGGTAATTGTGGTGACGGGTGGACTACAGTCTAACAAGAAATAGAGGTGATTCCTGCCCATGCACCCCTACGGGCCCCATGTTGTAAATGTCCTGGTTGTCAATGGTTATGTAACCATGGGACATGCTCAGTGATATTCTCCTGCCCTTTGTTATCCTACCGTGGGCTACTGTGTACTGGAAGTCCGGAATGAAGCTTAAACAAAAGAAATTAAGTACAGACTTCTAGTGCTGCCCAAGGTGATGTGTTTTCAGAATCACAGAACTACTGGCTGGAAATGTCTCCTGGAAGCATGTCAGTCAGCCTCCTCCTACCTGCAGCAGGACTATTGCCAATGCCAGGTCAGGCTGGCCTTGGGTCTGTCCTGCTGCACCTTGGAAGCCTCCAAGGCAGGAGGTGCTGGTACCTCCCTGGGCAGCCTGCTCCAGTGCTGTACTATTCTCCTAGAGAAAAATTTTTCCCAATATCCAGCATCAACGTCTTAAGGGAGATTTGTGGTGCTGCTCCCCACAACAAGGAGAGGAGGATGCAGGATCACAGCTCTGCCTCAGCCTACGCTCATCTGGGAAGCACTGCAGGCTCCTGCATGCTAACATCTGGGTAGGGCATCACTGATGGGGCACGTTGTCCCAAAGAACACCCAGCTCTCAGCCACCCCAGAATAACACAGCCTCACAGCAAGGTTAAAGTGTGCTGCTGAACTCACTTTGCCACAACAGTGTTTATGTGGGTCCGCACAAGTCCCAAGTATTGATCAATCTGTGCCTGCAAAGATCAAGGGGAGACAAAGTCAGTGGGCCATCAAGAAGGCAGAACCAGACAGACATGGCAGAGCTGCACAGACGTACCTGATACTTGTCATATACAACGGGGAGAGTAAACATAGACACCACAGCTGAGGAGAAAAAGAGCACAGTGTTAAATTCCTGCTGATCAGATTCCTCCAGAGAAGAGACCTACTTCAAACAGTGACAAACGTGTATCGTGCCACTCGGTCAGCTGATCCACCAGGGATCTTCGTCTTAAAAATGAACTTTGCTCAAATCTCCCAAATATGGGTTTTCCCAGTGCTCTGGGCCTAGCAGGTGCAAAACTGTAAAACACACATTGATTCTAGCAGTGTGGACAATGGAATAGGAATAATGAGCAAAGGAAAATAAAAATTGGTGGTTTGACTATGGAGAAGGCACAATGAGAAGAGACTATTTTGCCTAAGTAGAAATCAGCAGGGAATTGACATTAAAAATAGATTTTAAAAGAAATGATGATTTTTACCCATTATCAGAAGAGTCAGGCCATTGAAGAGGGCTCCCACGTAAGTCAGCAGCCACATTAGTACTGCAAACTAAATGAGAAACAGATCATTACATCATCCCCAGTGTCAGCTAAGAAGAAATGAGTTCACTTAAGTAGCTAATATAATGGCACGTTAGCCTTTTTTCATGTGTAAAGGGATGTGTTAAGTAAGGCACATCAGGAACTAGGAACTTTTTCTGGGTGTATACACCCATTTTCCTTTCTGCAGTTTACTGCTTCTCACACTCCTAGCTGAACTTTCATGCACATTTCGGACTTAATTGCATTCATTTAGGACCCTGCACTGAGTGTGGCACAGGTAGATTTCTGCATCCAGTCTTGATGAAGGCGGGGGTCATTCGAGCCCCTGCCTATGGCTAACAACACCACAGTGATCATTCCAACGACTGCAAACTATTGAGAACTGGGAGAAGGGTACGTTCTTCTAAAAACCTGTAGTAATTTAGAAGCCTAACCTATGTCTGCTGTCTTAATAATCTGCCCTTTGCTCTAGAGAACATCAACTTGGGTGAAGGTTGAAAACAAGTATCTGTCTCAGCAGGGAGGGAAAGAGGACAATCCTCCACAGAAGGAAAGTCCACAGTTAGGAAAACCTCAGCACCAGAGGGATTAAAGGGAAAGCCACTATTCTGTGGCAAGGTCACAGAGAGCACAACAAGAGGTGCTTCCAGACCTGCAGGAGCTAAGCTGGTCCTCATCTTTTGTAACTCCTGTATTATGGATGAACAACTTCAAGTGCAGATTGCCTAACTAAGCTACTGGAAGCAAGCAGACTGGAAATCAAATAGGATCGCAACGTTGAAATCTGGAGCTACACAAAACTCAGTTTTATAAGGACAGTGTCAACATGGGAAACAGCACTTTGAAATGTAAATTGGTCCTCTAGAGAAGGGTTAAAAATATTTGAAGCAGTCTTACTTTTAAAGAATCCACAAGGTCCTGAACGAGAAAGAGTCTCCTCAGCTCTTTGACTGTGCTGTTGACGTATAGCTGCAGACAGTCTGTGTATTTCTGAATCTGGTCCTGTGAGAGATTCATTTCCATATCCAAGTAGGCTCTGCCAGAAACACAGGGCAGTTACAAACCCAGCCAGGTTCACCACTGTGCACGCTGCACGCTCGTGCCTGTCTCCTCATCACCCCCTCTTCCCCAGCCCTCACTTATCTGCAGCGGGAGCAATGTAACCCCCTCCTGCAGGCACACAGCCACCAGCACATGCTGCCTTTGCCTGGCATGACCTGTCTGCCTGGGCCACTGCATGCTGCACTGGGACTGTTTGACTACAGCTTTGCCCTGTCCCCATGCAGATCCTGGTCTGGATGGGCTCTCTTTACTATTCCCAAAGTAGGGTGCAAATCCTCACTGGCAGGGTTCCCCACAAACTTCTGTGCAACACTACCTTTGCAGAAGGGGACTTCTCCAGCTAGCAACTTCTGGAGGAACAAGTGCTGCTGCCTAGCCATGTGTCATCTTTGGGACCAACGCTGCCCCAGGCAGATTCATCCCCTTCTTGCTCCTTCAACCCTCTGCCTGCCCTACAACTCCAACTGAGCTATGTTCAGATCTTGAGTCCCAAGTGAAACCAAGGGAGCAGCAAACCAAGCAACATTTTTCAGTGTGTGCTGGGAAGCCACATCAGTTCCCTGAATTGGTTCATGGGCTTCTTGGCACAGCAGAGGATGAAGGATCCCTCATCAGCTGGACAAACAGCCCAGGTGTTGAGTAGAGCGGGGAGAGCTTAACAAGCATCAGCCCCAGAGGTGATGCATTGCCCTGTCACAGCCCAGCAGTGCTGGAGAGAAGATACCAATATCCCCTCTACATCCAACAGAGCGTGCCCAGAAGTGATACTCTTCCTACTTGCAGAAGTACTGTGTCATCATTATTTTTAGTGAAACCACTTTTCTGCATCTGCTTATAAATGTCACGATCTCTAGAGTTTCAGGAAAAAAATGTCCATTTCTCAGAGGACAATTGCTTTCACAGATTTTTATCGTTCCCCCCCCCCCCCCCCAAATCTGAGCCAATGTGACTCTTGAGACTCTGGACAATGGAAACTCCTGTTATGAGCAAGAATTTTATAGAGCAGCAGCTGAAGAAATGAGACTTTCCACTAGGAATGGATCTTCCACAAGACACCTGATCCCCAGCCATGACCGCAAAGCACTCACTTGAAGGGATGGCCCTCATCAGTCTTCTGCACGGCCTGTAGGACTGATTTGTAGATTCTGAAGCTAATGGTGGCCGAGAGGCCGGCGAGGGCCAGGTAGGCCACAACACTGACGACGCTGAATTGGGTCAGGGAGAAGAGCAGCAACAGGAGGCTGCCAAACACGATCCCTGTCTGCTTGATGTCGCGCCAGTACAACAGGTTGATAGCTGGGGAGAGAAGAGCAACGTGTTAATGGCAAGAGCTGGGAGGGCCTCAAGAGCACTGCCATGCTTGCGGCCTTCACTGGAGGATGAAGGGAGAAGAGGTGCCCCTCCTCACGCCAACGTCATCAGGAATTTCCTTGGCTGAAAGCAGCTCAGCGACTTCAGAGGTGGAGGAAAGGAGAAGTGATGACCTAGATGGAATCCTTGCACTTTATGTGGCTGCGGTAGCTAAGAAGGACGTCTGTCCTCAGCCACAATTTTGCAGAGAAAGGTTAAGGAAAAAAAGCTCATGAAAGTTCCTATTTTACATTGAAACTCTGGGTTTTCTTTTGGTCACTGGTCCAAATGCTAATGTTTTTCCACTTCTGGATCAAAACGCCTTCAAGTTTTGGCTGTTGATAAACAAATGAGAAAATTTGGGATTAGCCACCATAAACCAACATCCTATTCAGCTATTCACAGTTTTAACAATATCATTTTGTTACTTCTGAAGTAACAAAACTCCTGGGTTTGCCACTGCTTAATAATTACATGGGTAGGAAACCATTCACTTACATGGGTAGGAAACAAATGGAACCTGAAAGTGCAGAGTAATTCCTCTTGCTACTACAAATCTGATCATCTCAGAACTATTAAAAAAAAAATCCTTTCTTCTTCTTTCCTTGCCTAGATACATGGGAGGTGTTAGGATAAAACAATGGGAAGAAAACATTTGCCAATAATATATTTTTACACTTATAAAGGAGACCATTTTGCCCAGTGCTTTTCACTCAGCTCATATCATTTCTACTAGGCACTCCAGCAGGCAATCTTACCAACAGAAATAGACAATATAGGATCCAAATTTTAAGAAATGATCACTGGATTCAGTCCACAATGGTAAATTTATCTACACTGAGAATCTGTTTCTAGGAGGACCCCTCTTCCAGCCAAAGGTTCATGACAATCTAAACAAAGCAGCTCTAATTTCACACGCTGTCCTCATGAACAGCTTGAGCACAACACAAGCCAAGCATACTTCTTAGATGCCACTTGTCAAATAATCTGAACAATGAGTAAATTCTGGGAAAAATGCAATCTGTCAAAAGAAAATTCACAAATACAAAAAGAAACCATATTAATCCAACACAGTAGTTCTTATCATCTAATCTCAAAACACTGTGAGTCACCACTGCATGTTTCCCTTGAGTCAATGAGCCATTACTCATTACTATTACACACATTAGCGTTGCTTTTCAAAGTAATGGGCTTGAGTGCAAAATTGCTATTGGATTACTGAATGCAACATTCCCATCCTACTATAATCTCCGTCAATATACACAACATAATGACTCTTTCATATTTCTAAGTACCAGCACTGAGCACCGGACCTACGATTGGGAGTGTGTATGATGAGATCCAAGGACTGCATCAAGGGACCAGGCAATCAGTGGCACATGCTGAGTGTGAGCATGTGAACTGGGTACCTGGCAGAGGCTCTCCAGTTGTATGGCCACGTCTCCTTCCTGCAAGAACCCCAGGGCATGGGCTGGTGGATGCTCTGAAGACGCACTTACAGCATAGGGCATGCACTCCCATCTGGGAGGTTGGTAGCAGACACAGCTGTGTCCATGCAGCTGGAACTCCACAGGCTGCTTGCAGTGTCTCAGAGTTGGAATGTGCATCTTGCAATGCCTCCTTACAAAATGGCATCCAGAAGATAAGTCTGTGGTGTTTACCGCTTTTCATTCTCTTTTTCAGTGAAATCACTACAAAATCCTGCAGCACAGCACAACAACTGGTGTGCTTCTACCAGTGAGCAGTTGGACAGGCAGCAGTATTCACAGCTCGATCCTTTTTCTGCTTAAAAATTCCTCTGTCAGAGGACACTTTTGGAAATTCATGTAAATCTCACTTTTTGAGATGCTTAAATTCTGTGTTTCAAAATATCTTGCTATCAAATGGATAGGTAAGCTGGCTAAGGGTGCTGTATGTGCATTATCACCCGTGGATGAAACAAAAAGGCCACGTACCAGTGAAAAATGCTACCTAGCAAGTAGGCAAACAACTGGGAGCAGAGCAAAAACCACAGCAGCCCATTTCTGTGGCGTTCCCTGGATTAATACCGATTGCTGATAAGGCTCAAAAGCAGCAGCTCTTTCTTTCTATGGCATTCTGCCTCAATTCCTGCAAGGCTGAAGGTGGCTGCATAGATGTTGATTTGCCAAACTGCGTCTTCTGATTCCTCTCAATAAGGGATGCTGAATGGCTGAAGAGAGGTTTTGTTGTGTATGTATATCCTGCAAACTGCCCCTTACTGAGACAGCTGTGGTGTTTACTAAGCTCTATCAGGTAAGGAAAGCCTTGCCACAGCCATGAGATGGAGAGAGGCCAAATGACACAGTTCTGGGGCTGTGTGCATGCATGAGAAAGGAGATGAGAGGCACCTGGCCTCTTTCACCAGCCAAATGAGACCTGGGAGGAAGGGATCCTGTGTCTTTTAGACTTGACGCAAATACTCCCATGTGCATGGAAAAAATATGTGCCAGCTGCAAGGTGGAAAATCTCAGCAAGGAGGAGGCAGGTGGAGGTCCTTGCATGGTGCCCATGTCCAGCAGCCATCACTTCTGTCTCCAAAGGAGCAGGTAGTGGTGTAGGGAGGTGAACCTCATGGCTCACTCCAACACCTGCTGGCCCCATGGCTTTACTGTCCACGCCAGGCTCAGACCAGCATCCCCAGCGCACAGGAACACAGCGAGCACAAGCTGAGCTAATGCTGTAAACCTGACATCACCATCAGATGTTTTGGTCAAGTCTTAGTGAAAAATTACGCCATAGGGTCCTGGTGCAGGCAAGGGTCCTGCAAGACCAGGGCTTGTTGTAGGCTGTGTGGGCACATGTGATACTGCCCAGACCCACGACAATGGCATGATTCTGAGCAACGCATGCTGAATATGCATGAAGCAGAAGGCTGGTGCCACGTGAGCCCGTCGCTATGTGATGTGCATGCAGCCGGACAGCAAGTCAATCTGTCTGGCTGAGGAACACATAGCTGTGACTGCTAAAACGATAACTTCAGAGCACTGACGTTTTTCAGCAAGAACCTGCAAACACAGACCTGGAGAATAGGCACTGAAATCTGCCTCAGTTTCATTGAAAACCTTCTGTTTTGAAAACCCAAACTCCAAGTCCTGACCATGCCCATTAACATGCAGCAGCAGTTCAGCTGCAGCTTTTCATGATCTCCCTTCAGCCTCCTGGAAGAAGCAAGCAGAATCCCTCCCTCAGTCACTTTGTGCCCTTTCCAGTACGACGCAGCAGAGCTCTGGCTCAGTTGTGCCGTTACAAAAGGGCTCTGGGTTTTGCCAGAACACTCTCAGTCTCCAAAGACTTTGTATTTATTATGGGGGACTCTCCAGCAATCTCTATGAAAGCAGTGTTGCAGACTGCTGCAGGTCACTGCTACTGTCTTTGAAGAGCTTTTTTCTGCAGAAGCATATTCGATGAGCTATTTATCTGAGTTGCCTGTCTGTATTTTCTAACTCACAACAGAACTTGTACAATTTTACTCAAGTAGCATGAATTGGAAAGAAAAAGCTTTCAGCGGTGCCAAGCAGTGTCTCAGCTGCAATTCATAGTATAATTTCATCTTATTAAATGAATATCAGCTCTTTGTTTGGGGCTATTGGCCAGACTAACGATGTACAAAGGTACATTCTCTGATTTAAGCAATTACCTGTCGATATCAGCAGCCAGGAAATACCAGTGCTTGCAAGGTAAATTAAAAGTAACCTCCCAGATATGAATAATAGCAGCAGAATGCAATGCTTGTGACATCGAGGAACTGCTCCTAAGCACAGTGCCTGAAAGCTCACTCGGCTCACGCCATGACTTTCAACAGAAAATGTTTCTGCTCCTGGATATTTGGCATCACAAAAGCCAGAAGACAGACCTGGGGCTGGAAAGAGCAGTACAAGAGGGTGAAAAGCTCGAGATGGCTGAGGTGGGCCAAGAAGTGATGCTCCTGATTCCCTTTTCCTCACACCTGTGTGGAAACCATGAGAACTGAGCTCTGGTGGTTTCTGTGGTCGCCAGAAACACTGTGATATGGGGCAGCTGCAGCCCAAAGCTCCTGGGAGAAGATTCCAGAGAAAGAACAGGGCAATCTGACCAGCCTGCAGCTGAGATGCGTTCCTGCCTTCAGACTTCTGCATGACTGTATTCTTAAAAAATGGGGATCGTCCCATTCCATGCCTCAAAGCAAGCATTTTAAGGTGAAAATTGATGAAGAATGGCTGTGCACGCTCTGATCAATTCACATCTTCCACAGGTTCTCCCTGCCTTCCCTTGAACATCTCTGTTCTCTCCTTATATTGAAAGCTTTTCCTCTACTGCAACAACTGTATGAAAAATGAACATCCGTCAAGCAGAATTTAGTTAGCACAAAAAGTGTGCACAAAAACCTTGTTTGCAGCCTTCAGATGAGAGCCACGGACCTTGAGGATCAAATAAAGGTTGTACGTTTTCAGCATACTAATAAACCTGTGGATGTGATCAAGCTGCCCTCCCAACAGCGGAGGTCCCATTGGGCCTCTTTGGGATGTAAAATCAATGGGTTGTACAGCTTCATTCCCTGTGTAATATTAGTATTAATGAGAACTGAGAAGAAGTCTTTTATTCTGTATACAGTGCAATACAATAGAGACTTCATAATACATTTCCCAGGCCTACTGGCAGTGAAAGGCTTAGGAAATCCAATTTAAGAAGGGAAGTCTTGTTTATAGCATTGCTGCAACAATATCTGTCAACAAATACGACTGCTAGAGATGAGTCCTCAAAAAGAAGTAAATACTGCTCGTGCTCAAAGAAATGCCACTTCTCAGTTTTAACCACAGGCTGTGGGGACATGATTTCCTCCCTCTCTCCAGGGGAGGATCCATAGCCTTTGCTCCCCTTCCCACAACAGATCTGACTAAAACAGAATACAGATGGATACAACATTTAATGAGCAGTCTGGTGCCTTCAGAAGACTGCTGTGATCAACAGCAGAGCCAAGGCGGAGCATTTGTGTTGTTTTGTCAGGCATCTCTTCTTCTTCTTCATCTCCAGTCTTGAGGAATCTCTCCGTACTTATCCGCCTTCCTCACACCTAGTCCACGACATTCCTGTCCTCAGTCTAACTCCATGTCTTTATCATCTCTCAGCTCCAATGCTCAACCTGAACCCCAAATCCTGATGAGGAGAAACCTGGAGCAGGAACAGGACCAGGGAAAATGATATGGAATGCTCTCCAGCCCACCTCCTCCTCCATCTGCAAAATCAGGATTGCCTTATGTGAGCTCAAAAAGGACTGATAGCCTTATGTAAGACACCAGTCTGGGCTTGGGTAGACAGAAGCACAAGAAGGTTGACAATAAATAAATCAGCTCTCCTGTGGTTGTTGCTATTTTTGTTACTACTATTTTCACGTGAGAGAGCTGAGACCAATATTTGATCTAAAGGTAAAAAAAAAAAAACATCCTTCCACACATCCCCTGCTCATCAAACCACACCACTCTCTGCCCTTACCAGGTTCTATAAAGGTGGTGGTGTTCTTATATTAAGAAAGCAGAGAACAAAGGGACCAAGCAGAGTCCCTGAGTGCAGTCCCTGAATGCCCACGATGCTATGGAAATTTGTAGACTGTTCTGAGATGCTCCTGGACCAAACTAACAGACCCAGACCCTTCCTAACTCTATCCAAACATCTGAAAATCTGCAGACTTTCAAAATTAAGGCTCAGATCTATTTTAGCTATGAGAATATGACATGGAGAGGTTACCCCTTTGATACCAAACTCACTCTGGGAGGACTTCCTAGAGACCTGATGGAAGTCCTCCAGTGTTGCCTTCAGCTATTGCCACATCATCACCCTCTTGCTGGATACTAAATTACTCCATATGGAATACCTTAATCTTAATTTGGGGGATTTTTTTCTTTGTTCTGGCAATAAAAAAATATTGTTTATCTGTTCTTAAAAGTAAAAAAAAAAGGAGAGATTTACATTCAGATATGAAACAGGAGGTGTACAGAGCAAGTTTTGGGTAGAGCTATTGAAATCTCCCTTTCGATATTACCTAGATCACTGTGTTTGTTGAGAAAGCTGGCAACCAAACAGTATGAAGCTCATGCCTAAAACAGCTTGTCCTCTGATTTTAAACTCTTGATCTTGCAGTCCTGTTGCCATCAACAGGGATGTGCCCAAAGAAGGATTGATTGGATTTATGTAGCAGCAACAAAAAGTGAAAGCAAATCTGGAAGTGGAAATATATCTTGACAAATCTAATTCAAATTTCGCAGGAAATCAGCTGCAAAATCAGGATGTCAATTCTCCACCAGTTAGTATAGTTTCTTGAAGATATTTGCTAAATAGGTTGCATTAGATGATGAGTTTGTTCCAAGACTTTAGCTCTACCAAGGTCCAATGTAAAAACCAACATCTGGGACAGACCTGTAGCTGCTGCAAAGGTGGAGAGCTCATTTGAGCCAGGCAAGGTGATTCCAGCTGGTCCACACACGTATTTTCAGGAAAGCACTGAATGTACTGATAGGCTGAAATGAGCTTTCACAGTAATAGAGGTAACTGGACAGACTTCAGAACTGTCAATAAGACTATATGTTAACAGCACGCATCCTTATAACTGTCATTGAACTTCTTTATCCCTCTTAAAGTGGGGAATGTTGCCATGAACGGCTGGTGCAGCTTCTCAGCACCCTTACCAAACCAGCTGATGTATTAGTCAAGAAGGGAAGCTGGTTCTCTGGAGTCAGCTGTCAAGAAACCAGTCTTCAATAACTCCAGTTCCAGTGGTGTTATGGCAGCTGGACAGATTTGATGAAATCTGCAGTCCTTTTCCACACTGGTTTATAATCAACAGGCATGTCACTTATGGCCAGCTGGGGGCTGGCATGCAGAAGAAACAGTAGAAGGGGAACCGGTGTGCTACCACCAAGGAGCCCAACAGGCTGAGGTGCCAAGAGCTTCCTAACCCAGAGAAACCTGTGCAGAGAGGCATGGGGATGAGTCCCCAGCATGGACATCAGCTCCAGCCACCAGCATGCCCAGCTGGAGATCTTTCTCCAAACACTCATGCATTATGGATGGCTCAATCTCAGCCTGCTTCCAATGCATCACCTACCCATGACAATCTTTTGCAAGAAGCAGGTGCCTAGCAGGGTTGATGTGCTCTCTTGCTCTCCCCAAAGGCTGTATCAGGATCTACCATTGACACAAGCAGGCTTTACCTGCAGGATGGGTGGGTAAAACTCATTGCAATATTTCTAAGCGTGTTTAGCAGCAGTCCTCCAAAGGAAAGTAACAGTACGTAGATTCGGTGGGGCAAAGCCAAAGCTTCACCAAGCATCCCTGCAGCTCCTCCAGACCCCTATGAAATTTTACACCAATTTGAAGTTCTGTAAGGGCAAACCAATGATAGAGCTGCTTGGCTCTTTATTAATTAAAACTTAGGTTAACCTCAGCATTTCATTTCCATAATTTCAGTACAAATACGCTCAGAATTTACTGAGGTCTGTGACTGCATCTGTTACATTCACAGCCATATTCCAGAGTTTTCAGGAGGAACCATAATTCTATGGAGGATGAACTTGGCAAAATCATACAATCCCAGATTTTCATGAAACTGATATTCTGGGTTGAGACGGAAAGTACATGAATAATAGATACCAGAAGAATCGTTGAATCAATCTTCAGTCTTCATTCCTCTGCATTTTAAATACCTTCTATTTTATCTGAGAGCGATCAAAGAATTTCGCTGGCAGAAATCATGCTCTGTGCTTCATGTTTTCTGCAGGATGGTTTCTAAAGCAGAGAGCGCCAACCAAGACCGAGAACGATATGCAGATGATGTGGCACCGAGGCAGGTGATTTATTTCAGCTGCGTCAGTTTTGTTCCCATCCTTTTTTGTTTCAGACCAGCGTGGGTCATGTTGTGCCATTTAATTTTCTGCCCCTTGATTTCAAAAAGGAAAGCAGAGAAACAGAGAAAGCCTGCAGTTGTTACTGATGATTAATTATTAATTAAACAACAGCAGCGTGCCCTTTGTTGTCACCCCCTTTTTTTTTTAACCTTATGAATAAATAATTTTTCTTTTTCCTGCTAAAAAAAGGGTTAAAAATTCGGCTGCCTCTCAGTACAGGTGGTTCAACAACCTGACTCAGCACAGCAGCGTTTTTAGGGGTATCAGCAGAATCCTTCACCTTTTAGGAAATGAAACAAACAAAATCCCCAGCCCCACCTCGCAAGGATGCTCACGTTTAAATCTCACATGGAAAGACTCGGGTTTAGGTGAGGCTCTCCCATAAGAGCCGAATGAATCAAACAATCCTATGGAAAACCCTGGGTTAAGGAGTGGAAAGCCCTAGCTGCTGCAGGCTGGCACTGAACAGGTGCATCTGTTTACTTCCCAGATTCCTGCTGAAAAAAAAAAAACCCTCAGACCACGGATACAATTTGGTGTATTAAGATTGCAGAAATACCCCCTGAAAACCAGCATCTGTCTGTCTGTCTGCCTCCTCCTGCCCTCCCCAAAAGCACTTCAGGATGGACTCCTGGCTCCTGTTACATGCAGTCTCCCTTTACAGAGCTCTGTCTGCCAGCATCCCGGTCCCTTTAACAAGACGATGCTCTAATCTCTCTCCCAGGACCCCGCTGTGAGCACCATGTACGCTCTGCTCAATGTAAACACGCACCTAAAAATTAAAAACCACACTCAAACCGAACGTGTCCTGCCTGCCCGCAGAACTGCCACACGCTTTTCTCCCGATCTGCCCAGCTCACAGCCTCACGGAGGCTTTGCCTTTAGCAAAACAAAGGCTGGATGCCGGCTGGGAAGGGTGAAACCAACTAAAAATGGCTGCAGAGCCGGCCGAGGCGCCCCAGAAGGTGCCAGCCCCACCCAGTGCAGGCACCAACCCGCTCCATATCACTGAAAATCAGCCCAAAACGGAGATGCTATTGTTCCCGTACACATACCCCTGCAATATTTTCCCCCACATGGCTCGGTGGAGTGCTGGGAAATGCAATAAAGCACACAAAAACAGCAACTCTACAGCAAAGAACTGTCGCCAGAGCTGCGTTTTCTTTGTGCCGACGCTCAGCTCAGCCCTGGCCATGGGTGTGCCCAGGGCAGGATGCACCCAGCACACATCACCGCCACCTCCAGCCCCACTTTCCCTGGTCAGCACGGATTCCCCGTCGCCCGGCTCTCCTGCAGCTCCAAGGGGAAGAAATCATGCTGGGATGAGGGTGATCTGCTAAAGGATGCTTGGGAATGGGCTGGGAGGTGGGATGAAGGTGCTGCATCCCGGGTGCTCACAGGGCGAGGCAGCTGGAGATGGGAGAAATGCATTCAAACAGCACAATGAAAGGTTCTTCCTTCCTTTCTTAACGTAACCCCCAAATAAAAAGCTTTGCAGGAAGGGAGAGAAAAAAGCATGCAAAGGCCCGCAGGTGAACAATGCGAAAATGGACGGATCCTGCCTTTACCATGCAGTCCTTCTAGCATGCAACACTCGAACAGACATAATACCCTGACATTTCCAGTTGCTCCAAAGACAGTCCATCTTGGTGGAGTCGGCACTGGCTTGCATCTCGGCGTGCGGAGGGGTGGCCGGTGCTGCGGTCGGAGGCGCTGCGTTAGCACTCAGGCATTCCCGAGCATGGGTGGGTTATGGGGTATCGCGCCCGTCTCCCCGCTCAGCTCCGGACTGATGCTGTAAGCAGCACGGGCGGAGGGGGGAGGGCATATTGTACGCGCTGCAGTCTCCACTGCAGCAAATCAGCAGTGTGATGTGGTTGCCCTAGGGAGCAGGCTCCTTTCAAAAGGGGATGCGGTCCCCTTTCAAATCAAAAGCTTTTGCGCTCGGCGGCCCCGAGCTGCTGAAATGGTTAAAGCAACCTGATGGCAAAAGAAATAAAAACAAATTTGGGGCGGGTGGAGGCAGGGAGCACTGTTTCCTATGTGGCTGCATGGTTGTGACTATCCGTGTTCCAGAAATTTCTTGAGAGTGATGAAATTGGGTGTTTTATTGGGGTTTTTTGGGGGGACAGCTGAATTTCCCCGTCCACCCCCAGGTTCTGATGCCTCCCCTCCCCCCCTCCCAAAAGTCTTGGAGCAGACAGGGGAAAACCAAGGGCAGGATCTGGTCCCATCAAAGCAATCCCCTTCCCCCCCACCCCCATCAAAACTATTCTAGAAACGGCAGAAAACAGCAGAGCACCCACACCCCTCCCACCAACCCCTGCTGCTCCCTTGCTGGCGTGTGCAGGTCCAAGCACTACCTCCTCTCACTGCCCAAAATGCTGCACGCACCATGTAGGACAGCAGGTTTATGAGGTAATTTGTGAAAAAGCTCCCAGCAGTAACTCAGTGCATCCATGGCTGGATTGTAACACCAGCCCTGACATTCCTGCTCCAGGGAGCAAGCTGCCCCTGCCTCAGTTTCCCCACTGCAGTGATGTCATAGCAAGCCATGGCCACATGGTACATGGAAAATACCATGTGAAGTGCCTTACCTTCACTCAGTCTGTTTCAGGTTTTATTACTCATAAAAACCTTGCCCCAAATCCATCCCGTTTGACTGAAGAGTGATCCACGGTACAGCACATCAGCTGAACCCAGATGGGGACCTCTCAGCTGTATTTAACCTTTCAGACCATGATGGCTTATTAAATCTTTTTCCTTTAGCAATTTTATATTGAGTGCTCTTTCTCTTTTTAAAACATGAAAACAGCAACACAGAGACAGCAGGTCATACACACATCAGCACAGGGAAATGAGTTTGAACCTCTCTGCTTTTTTGGCTCCAAAAACCTCAAGTCTTTAACGCCTGAGTTAACAGATCTCCCCAGCTGGCAGTAGTAGGTCACTCATCCCTCCCTCAGGTAACTCATCTCACAGAAGAAAGCCAGAATTTACAGAGTGGTTCACCATAGTCAGATCTCAACCTTTACCTAGGAAGCTCTGCTGGGGTTACAGGGCCAGCAGCTATTGTTTGTGCTTCTAAATCATCTCTGAAATCCACAGAGAGACTTGCTCTCGGCTTAAATCCAGCATCTGCAGTCCCCTAACAGGGAAATAATTAACTAATTGGTGCGGAACTGGCTTCAATTGTCATTGCATACAGTAATGTTCAATAACGTACAAGCCTTGATTTTGCATACTTCCTGCCTTAGAAAAGAAGGAGCAACCTGGCAAGGGATGGCTTCTCACCATGGTCTGGTTGGTTCAGACCCTTTGCAAAAGCAGAAAATACCTCTCTTGTTGCTTTTAGCCCTGCACACTGAATGCAGCTCTGCACCAACACGTTACATGAGCTATTTACAAGCAATTGATATAAAAGATCAGACACAGGAAATCCCCAAATGCTGCAGTCCCTGAAAAAAGCCAGAGAGACCTCAAATAGCACATCACTGAAACTCAGGGCTATGACACCTCCAGCAACAGAGCAGTGAGAAGACACACTGTACCCCACCGCCATGGGCACCGAAGTTACACTGTACACGTGTCAACCCAGACTTGCCCACCAAGCTTAACAAAAGCGCCATGGCTAAAATAGCAATTGATAAGAAAAGCATTTCTACAATGAGAATTTAAATTATGCATCCAAGGATGTGAGCCAGCATTAGGACTAAACAGCTGGCCATCAACAGCCTGAGGGTGAGGACTATTTTCTTGCAGCAGAATGAAGCCAGGGCCACTGACCGAATGTTTGTGGAGCAGAGCAGAGTGGAAGGCACAGATAACATGGCCCAGCCTGGATCTACAACAGGTGAGAGGTGCACAGGTCAGGGCTCATGGCACAAACTGCAGGACATTGCAGGGATGGAGGAACAGTTTTTCTCCAGTCACGAACTGAAGCAGGATTAAAAGCAGTATGTGGAATTTCCTTCCTTCAGAACACTGTTCACAGCAAAGCCCCTGCTGCAAGATACTGCTGAGGTGATTACAGACCTTCAGATGTTTCAATGAGGTCACCTGAAATTGGTACAGCCACAAGCTAAGTGGGCTCAGCAGTATTTGCCTATCAGGTAGCTCTGCTGGAGATGATGATCCACGTAGGAAGCGTAGGATAAGGACTCAATAGAATAAGGTTACCTGTTTGCTTCCAGCTCCTCCTGACCTACCTGAGGGAATCCTCAAGTAATCCATGAGCAGGCAACTGCTGCCTGCCTCATCTCTTGCCATCCATCCTCACCCAGAACTGATGCAACCAGCCTTATACCAGAACTGTTCTCCAACTTCTGCCTGGCTTCCCCCCACTTCCACCAAGACCCAGCCTGACTGCATCACCTCTGGTGAGGTCAGAGGTAGCAACGTTTAAGGAGTTTCTGGTAAATAGAGTTGAATCAGTGCACCAGTCCATCATAGCTCAGAAGCACCCGCAATGTTCTTCCACGGGAAGGATCAGGCACAACCCCAAACTGCAAGGCTGTCCCTAAGCACCCTGCTGGAGGACAGGGGTGGAAACCAGCATCGGTTTCAAAGAACAGTTCACGATGACATATTCAAAGATAGAGCTAAAATTATCAGCAGTTCTGCTCTAAGTGCAGTGACTTTGAAGACGCTTCGGACTGATTCTGTTTTGCAGAACAGAGTTCTGCATCACCCCACATCAACGCAGCGCAGGACACATTGAGGGCAGCCAGATCTGCAGCATGGTGCTGTGAGATCCCAACACTTGGCACTTAGGGCAACAACAGCATTAAGGGAGATCACTGCCTGTTGGGTTTTTTTCCTTAGCTCATTTGTTCTTAGCATTAGCAACAAAAATAGAGGGGATGCTATTTTAAAAGTCGCATTAATATGTCTTGAAGCTCTCAAGAGCAATGGGGAATTTTTGCCTGAGTACTCCAAGCCAAGGGCAGCCAGCAATTACATTTTAGTGATGAGTCTGTCAATAGCATGGGATGGGCCAGATCCTGGCTCTGCTGTCTTGCACTCATTCTTGCTCAACACATTTCTGGGCTGCAGAATTGCTCAGAGGCAGCTCAGATGAAAAGGGCAGTAGCTGAGAGATATATCCTGAGTTGGAAGGGACCCATAAGGATCACTGAGATGCTGATGGCTACTGCAGGTCCATTGCTAATCACAGTCTAGGTGCCTTGGACAGCTTTGTCCTTGTGTCTCACGCCCAAGGCTTTGTTGTTTTCTCTTAGGACATGCAATGCAGCAATTAATTACCTTTTTTCTCAGCTCTTCATACCACAAAATAAATCAGTATGCTGGTAAAAAAGGCAACATGGTCTCAAACTGGTGCAATGTACATCGAGAGCTGAATACTCATAACAAAAGAAGTGCTGCATCCCAACACGTCACATAATATTCTAACTTCTGTTTCACTCTCTGTTCAGCACAACTGTTTTTCATACCCATTTTTTTCTACTCCAAATCTGAGCCTTTTATAAGGTCTTAGGCAATAGGCATGTGACATGAGTCAAATGAGTGAGTGAAAGAATCAGGTGGAATCCACTTTGCGCTTGTTGCCTCCCTTTAATCCTAGTGAAAGAGGCATCTGCAGGGAAACCCTTCAATTCGGGTCTACTCTGAAGAAGAGTGACATAGTTTAGTGGGCACGGCGTTGATGGGTCAGCGTTTGGACTAGATAGTCTTACAGGTCTTCTCCAACCTTAACGATTCTATGATTACTTGAAGCAGTTTTCCATTTTGGATTTTGAACTACAGATGTACAGTCCCTCAGTGAGTAGATCCCATCCACTGACCATCCCAGGGATGCTCTGCGGGAGCTTGCTGACTGACGTGGGAGGCAGCACGTCTGACACGTATGAATCAGTTGTGATTTACTCCTGGCTCATCAGAAGTGGATAATTTCTCCTGGTTATTTAACGATGTTTTTGAACCACAAGGATCATAAGAATGAAGGCTTTATTCCTGCCACTGACCTAGAAAAGTCTGTCTTTCTTTCTTTCTTTCCAGAGGGGCTACATTTTTCAAGTGGTTGAAACCTTACAATTAGGCATCTCTCCCCTTTGGGGGAGGCAGTTGTATGCCTTCACTTCTCCTTCAAGATTTGATCATGAAGCTGATGAGCCCCTAAAACTATAGCTGACCTGCATTCCCCCATTGGAGCAGTTTCATCCGCCGCTCACAGACTACCCCTGCTCCTGAGCCTGCTGCTTGTAGGCCCGTGCTTCTAAATTCGTCTCTCTTACAGCACTGCTGGTACTGCAGCTGGCATTATTAATTCCATTTCATTAACTGATTGTCTTAATGGACTGGAAGACAAAAGAAAAGACAGTCCTGAGACCACAGCATTGGCTGTGCCTCAGGAGATCTATGTTCAGCCCTCATGTTTGCCACAGGCTTCCTGTGTGACCTCGGGAATCCTCTCTCTTGGGTCTCTGGGTCTATTTAGATTTGAGGCAGCATCTGCTTTTTAAGCTTTCTTTCTGCAACACCTGGCACAACATCTGTTCTCTAGCAAAGGAACTGCATGCATTTCTGTAAACAAGTTGCAGACAAGTGTTACTGCTGTCTTTTGGACCAGTGGAGGTCAAGCATGGTTGTGAAGATGAATTTGGATGGCACTGCTTGTGGAAGTGGTGAAATCCTGCCTGGTACAGGGTAGAGGTGAGGGGGACAGAGAAGCCTTCACCATGCTCCAGGACAAGGGGAGGACATACTTGTAGCAAATCCTTGAAGCAAGGTCTGACTGAGCTGCAGATCCTTCGCCCCACGGGTGGCATTCCAAAAGCTCCATTGGTACTGCCAAAGCTTAACTGTCTCCAAATTTCAAGTTATGTGTTCTCACGCAGGGGACACAATTCCCTTCCTTTAGGCTCAACCTCTGCCCTGTCCCAGGGGTCTCTCCATCACGATTTCCAGGTCAAATAGTGCTGTTTCAGGCTCAGGGCTGTACAGCACGATCATACTCCCCACAGAGCCAGGGCTGGTGACAGAGGGGTGGCCATGGCACAGTTCATCCATTTGGCTCTCCCCCAGGGAATCAGGGCCTGGGATGCTCTATCCAAGTGCAAACACAACTACAAACTGTGCAAACAACCTGAGGTCAGAGACTCA
The DNA here is from genome assembly GCF_016699485.2 of Gallus gallus. Lineage (NCBI taxonomy): Eukaryota > Metazoa > Chordata > Aves > Galliformes > Phasianidae > Gallus > Gallus gallus. The sequence continues at coordinate 54,261,296 of NC_052536.1, read as the reverse complement.
GCCTCTAAATCAGACTGGCATCCTCACAGGCACCCAGGGGTGCTGGTGAATAGGTCTGAAGAATTTCTGTTGGCTCCTGTAGCCGATGTCCCTCCTTTGAGCCTGACCCTGGTCAGTGGGCAAAGGTGCAGAGTGGCACAACACAAATCCTAGCCTGTTCTCCCCCAAAAAGCCATTTTCTTTGGGGAAGCGAATCATCCAGGCATTAGAGACAGAGGTGTGCACATGCTGTGGCCATGCAAGCACCAGCTCAACCAACACACAATTGTCATGGCAACCCCAGCTTTCCCTGGAAAACAGCAGCAGATCACTGATATGCCACTGGATGCATGCTCACCACTGCAGCCTGCCCCCCAGCCCTGCTGCTGCCCACTCTGTGTATGTGAGCACCTGGGTACCAAGTGGCACCCTGCAGAGGAGAGGGAGGGATGGTTCTCACCCAGCTGCTGCTGCTCAAAACCATTATCAGGCTGGATGGATGCTGTTAATACAGAAGAGCACTTAGCTGAGGTTGCAGAGAATTTGGAGATGGGTCATGGGGCCAAAGGCTGATGAATGAGCTGTGCAGTAGTAGTGTGCTAGGGGAAAAAGAAAGAAAAAAAAAAGAGTAAAAGAGAAAGGATGTAAAATACAGAGAGGTATGACAGGAATTGTCAGTGCAAGGCTGTGGGATGAGAGAAACAAAGAGAGAACATGGTGTGGCCCTGGTGAGAGCCAGCAGAGCAACAGCTGGAGAAATATTTTGCCAGTGAAGCAGCCCTCTGATTTTCAGATGTTGCTCCATGCCTCCCAGAAGAATTAGATCAGGAGATGATGTGCCAGAAGTGTTGTCTAGAAAGTGGTCAGAGTTGTGTTTGCTGGGAAAAAGCGCAGGGAAAATGGCTTTGTGGGACAATTTAGGATATCATCTGGAAGAGCGGCTGCAGAGGAATGCAGCCATGGCTGAGTACTGGGGTGCTGGCCTGGCCCCATACATCCCCCACATGGGGCACAGGGTCAGCAGATCCCATAAGCAAGGTGAAGCAAGCTTCTAGCAACACATCAGTAAAATATGCAGTGAAAAAAAATCACACCCTGGAGCCACAGCTCATGAGGGGCTTAGCATCAGTCATCCCTAAAACCAGCTATTTCGTACACAGAGGTGTGAAATGAGGAAAAAGAGAAGGAAGCAATGCAGAGTCCAGATAAATCCCTTGAACCTGTGGAAGAGGGCTTCTTTCAGAAAAACAGACTCCATCTCTGAGTACTTGAATAACACATACCCTCAGCCCCTCTCTGCACACAATGAGGAAGCCTTGATGTGGATGCTGACGTCGAGCATCTGAGGAAAGACAATTTCATTTTCTATTCTCAAGGCTGAAAGATTAAAGATAGATCAGCAAAACTATTTCACATTTAGAAAACCCAACTGAAAGGGCTAAGGAATCAAGATTCGCCTGATGATACTGTTAAACATCTGAAGCTGATTGCTTCTGCAAAGGAAAGATAACTCCCTGAGCTGAATGTGAATATGCAATAGGAACTACAGATTGAATTTGAATATATCTAAGAGCAAAATGGAATTATTTTGCCTTCTGCATCAATTAATAAGCAGCATGCAAGTTCACTGGACAAAATGTAATAAGGAAAAGTGTTGCCCTTGTATCACAGCACGTTCAACCACTGTTTCAATAATGAACATTGTGTGGATATGGCAGAAGTAGCAGCAATTTCAGGGAACACCATACGTCTGTAGATGAACTGCATGTGAACAACGCAGGGTAGAAGAACAATGTACTGTGCTTTATGCACGAAGAATGGATTTCCTTGCAACAGGTTTAGCTTTGGCAGAAACTGAGGAATTCCAAAAGGAAATAGCAACATAGGACTGGGTGGGCACTGCACAGGGTCTGCTGGGATTTCTGAGTTGCTTCCCCATCTTTCACACCTTGAAGGCATTTCAGTTTGGGAGAGTTTGATGAAACTCTCCAGCTGAGACAGTTACCACCAAATACCCCTTCCTCCTTGTAAATGACCAAACGTTTCATTCCGAACAAAAACATTTGCACTGAAATCACAGTAAGTTCAAGAAAACCACAATCGTTGTATATTCAAACAAAGAAAAGCAAATCCCAAACTCAAGTGCTTGGTTTTGGATGAACCTCATCTATCACAAGCATGGTGGATATGGTCTGATGCTGCTGAGACTTCGCTTTGGAAGGAGCTGCTGTTTCCTTTTCCAAAATACTTGCTTTTCAGTTGTTTTATTTTCCTCTTTTTTTCCTCCCTCCAGGTAGTCTGACATTCAAAATGATCAAAGATCCCTGCAAACCGCAGCTTCCAAGTTCCAGATAAATATAGCCACGCTGTTCTGCATCTGCTTGTTTTCCCCAGGATGCAAACCTGCAGTCGAGACCTACTTATTTGGGAGGGGGGCATGCAGAAAGCAAGGCAAGGCACCATGCACAGTGACAAGTTGCTCACAGGGTGGCATGGAGGGGACGATGGAAGTACCCATGACCAAACACTTCGTAACACCCCCAGGCCACACCAACACACAAGGGAACAGCCCTGAGCCCTCCCAGATGTGGTGAATGCATGGGTAGGGCAGGAGGAGCCCAATTCCAAGCCAAGCACGTCCACATACCACAATATATTTTGGCTTCCCAATTAGCTGGGAAGTAAAAGCAGCCATTATTTTGCACATCCGAAGTGCCAGAATCCTTCTGTCACATTTCCCCAAAGCTAAATAATTCATGAAGGGCTCTGATTAGTGGGAATCTCGTGGAACCAGCAGGCAGCACATGGTGATGTTTATTTTTACCTCTAGACATCTGAGGGTGGGGTTTTGTGAAGAGGCCAAGGATGGATGGGTTTCCTGGAGCTGAGATGGGAGCTGTCCTGCGGCACTGCCTCGAGCACTGACTGTGCCATGCACTGACAAAGCCCCCGCCCTTTCCCCATTTATCTCTCATTTTGACTTCAAATTGCAAATATTCTGTTTTTCACTATGACCCACAGAGGGGAGAGGCTGCCCAGTATGTGCATAGAGGTATCAGGTGAGCCATTTGAGTCCCTTTGAGGTACCTAAGTGCAGAGAACAGCACAATCTCCACCTCCTGAGGGTAGGAAATGAAGGTAATGCAAAGGAATTACATCTTACAGCCTTGGCTATAAGAACACCTGCTTCAAACTCACCCTCTCCACTCTGTTTCAAGCGCCTGAGCAGAAAAGTGGCAAGTCCACGTGCACAGGAAGGATGCTTCTAACCCTGGCAATAACACCAGCCTAGCACCTCTGAAAGTTACCCCTCCAAAGGCAGTTCCTCCTCACCTAGAGCTTCATATAAACAAGAGATCCACTACTCCTTGCTAGGAAAAGCAAACAACTTAGAAATCATCTGCTTTAAGCCTGATTCTGTCTCATCCAACACGTGTTTCCATGGAAGCAGAGGATGGAGCGGGCAGCCTGTGGCTGCAAATCACTGTTATTTCTCTGCTCCTGAGCCTGAAGAGACAAATGGATCATTAAAAATAAAACAAAATCGAAATTTAAAAAAGCACTTTTGAGAGTGGATAGGTGATATTTAGTGCTACAATGGTGCTTTTGGGGTCTGGGGTCCAAGCACATTCCAGCCAAACAAAGCTGAGCTTCGGCTTGTTCTCAGAGTACGCACTGCATAAAATCATTTTTGTTCTTTTGTTGATCACATCGGTGTAGTGATTGTGTGAGCCCAGAGAATGGCAGCACAGCACACAAAAGGAGTTATATAAATGGATTATAAAGATGTTTTCAGCATGGTTTGGAGGAGTGCATTGCAGACAGAGCCCAAAATGAGGATGGTTTAGGAAGGAACAGTTTATACTTGCTGATGCAGACCTGATTCAGACCACAGGGATAAGTCTGCTGAAGCTGTCACTCTGTTAGTCTCATCAACATGGTCACTGAGCAGAAACCATTGACCACCGAGTATGTGACTATAGCCACAAACACAAAGTCTTCTGCTCTTAGCTAGCATCCCTAGGCATAACTGCATTCAGACAAAACACACAATTCCTAACAGCTGACAAGCACACTGCAAACATGTCTTCTTGCTTCTTAGCTACGCACGTTTCACTGGGAGTAATTAACACGTATACTCAAGTACGGAGCTGAAGCTTGCCCATGAGCTATCTCTTACCCACAGTGTTGCAGATCTGACTACTTGCCTTCTACTGACTCCACGGAAAGCAGTGGGGCCAAATGTGTGCAGCCATTACATGTGCAAATGCAAAATGTCCTTTTGGTTTTCATCACCCCCCATGAAACAAAATCTGTTTCACAGCAGCCTACCTTATACCAAGATAATTTCTCACCAGTTGTGCTGGTTCTTTTTTAATTGAATACCAAGCAATAAATAAATAAATAAATAAAAATAGGCAGACTTACAAGAACTATCATTTAGAAAATATATTTGCAGACTCAAGTGAACGACAAATTCTGAGTTTTAAGTGTCTGAGATATTCCTCCACCCCACTCTGGGAAATAGGTTTGGAGCTGCCCCATGTAGCTGCCTGAATACTGTGATCAATGCTGTGCTGAATACTGATACCTGTGGCCTAATGACAGCTTCACGTGGATCTGTTACTTAAGTTTAGTAGATGGCTTCCAGGACACACAGAAAGGGAAAGAATGAGCCAAATCAGCTCAAGTCTGTTGGGCTCTACCTCCAAACAGGGAAATATGTGAAATGAAGATAAATCTGTCAGGGAAAATGAAGTGCTTTACCTTGGCCCAGACTAACCCTATTTCAAGAGCCCATGAAGGACCCAGATAACTGTATCAGCAATTCCTGATGAGAAAATGGCAGTACCACTAGAGATCTCATTCTTGCCTTTTCTAGCCTTGAAATTTATTGCTAGAAGCAGGTTTCAAGCCAGCAGAGCTAGCCAGGGCAGACCCCACCAACTCTGCTCTGCACAGGCTGGCACTAAGTACCCACATCCCATCTGCAGGAAGCATTAAGGGGCCATTTTTCACCTTTGATCAGCACTTGCATTCCACTCACCAGGAACTGGCTGGCAGTAGCATGCTGTACCATCCTGGGGATCCAGAATTTATTGATATATTTAAATACAGACATCAAATTACAGCACTGATTGATTTCTACACTGGGCAAGACACTGAGCGTCCACTTGGCTTGACAGACCAAAGGTGAAAGGCTCCTGTATCCCACCCCCAACCATGAGTCCACTAAAATGAATCTCTTCCAGTTTTACACGTAGCTCGGCAAAGGAAGAGGAGTGCACCTGAATTACTGGACCTAACAGGAATGAACTGAAAGGCAAGAGGGCAAAGTGCTGCAGATGAGTCTGGAGGATATCAGGAAAGCATTTCCCTCAAGGCAACGCAGGAGATTGATTCATAAAGTCACAGAGCAGCATAAGCCAGACAGGAGACAGCTGAAACACATTACAAACTGGCTGAGGGAGAGGGAGAAAGCTGTCAATAAAATCAAACAGTATGGCAAAGGGAGGAGGCAGGAGGATGGAGGCTCGCAGGGCAGTCAGTGCTGGTGCTTTCCTCGTGCTGCATATCAATGACCTTGAGACTGATGCCATTATCTAACAATGCCAAATTGTAGGAGGCACAGAACAAATTAATTACAAATGGGAGATTAGGCTTACAGTCTGATAAGCAGCACATGGAGTTCAATGAAGAGAAGTTTTAATGAGATTAAGTGACAAAGCCATCACTTAGAAGGAAGCATTAAACAGACTGCAGACAAGGAGATGGAACTGAGGGCAAAGGCAGTAAACTATTAAAAGCATCTGTGTTATTAAAAAGCAGAATAAAGAAGGCCTGCACCTCTCAAAGAGGCATGGGGGTGACAGTGGGGGTGTGGGCACAGCCACAGGGACTCTTCCCCTGAACGTGTCACACACACTGGCTGTTCTGGTCTTGGGGAGAAGCGATGGAGCAGAGCAAGGGAAGCCCAGCAGCCATTTAGGATCAGCACAAGGAGGAAAGCATTGGCTAGCTTGTCAGAATTACAGCCAGGAACAGCCTAAGGGATGGCCCAGGTGGTTACAGGGGTCACTGTAGTTCCTGCAAGCATGGCAGTGGGTTGGGACTTGATGGACAAGACCGTAGGCCTGGCCTGCTTCCAGAGAGAGTGCAGCAGGATTTCAGGTGGTAGCAGCCAAGGAAAGAAACAGGTCAGCAGCTAATATTTCAGGCCAAGAAGGGCATATCTTAAATAATAATAGCTACTGCAAATGATGAATAATTAAAACAGACCATTTGGTCCTCCAGCCCTTACGTACTTCCACTCCTCTAACGTTCAGCACAAGAAGCATTTTTAGTACGTGACAGGAGGTATCATCTGCTGACATGGGCTGGCTGTGCTTCATCTCCCACCAGAGCTATTGTGTCCTAAGTGAAAAGGATAACGGGCAACATCAAAGCCAGGGCAGACCTCAGTCAGCACAGAATGGTGTCGTTTCCTGGTTTCATGCCTTAAACAATCCTTAGACCAAAATTTACTCTGTAGACTCTCCTAGGAGAGGATCTTACAGCACACGTCCATCTTGGCCAACACAAGATCCTGACAGTGGATCCATATGCTACAACTGGAATAAGATCTGAAAACAATAATCAGCACAGAGCTTTCTTTTTCCTTATGAAGCCAGGGCGAGATTTGCGTGTGTTAGGAAAGGTGTCTAGCACTACAGCCTTTCAAAGTCACCTGCTATTCCTCTGACTTCACTTGCAATGCAAATTAACCAAACATAGATCCCTGGGTGCTCTCTGATACACAATTCCAGCAAATATTTACATCCTTTCCCTTCCTATATTGGCTTGACAAAAGGATAGACACACACATATATACATATATGTATGTGTATGTGTCCGTGTGTGTCTGATCCAGATCCATTAACTGCAGATTTTAACTCCACCCTTGCCCACAGGGCAAAGTAAAGCCTGCACATGAATAACTCCTGACTTGCAGCAGAAAATCTGTTGCTGGAATTTCCAAATCAGAACAACAACAGGAGTGAAGCCAAGTGCACTGAATATTTTCTCCAGGAGTACCCATGAGAGCTCAGCTATACGTAGCAGAGCCATTTGCATGGTGATTGAGGCAAGATTTCTAAGTCTTAGCAGCCAGAAAAGCGCCAGGGAAAAATTCTGCTCCTCAAGCAGGGCTCAAATTTCTGCGTAGCCAGGCTCACAATTATCACACTGATCTTTTCTGCTTCCCCATGCAGCATCAGGTATGGGCCAGATGGTTTCTGCTCATCCCAGACACTCCTCTTAGCTGCTGCTGTGAGTTGTAGGGCAATAAACAGGAAGGATGAACGCCAGGTTGGATGGGGCCCTGGAACCTCATATAGTGCTCGATCTGCTGGCTAGCAACCCTATCCACAGCACAGGGATAAGAAGTGGAGGACCCTTGAGGTTCCTCCCAACCTAAGCCATTCTGTGATTCTAAGAGATTTCATCTGCAGATGAAGCACAGATAATGCAAAATTCATGGCTGATTTTTAACCAGGAGGACAGGAAGAGCAGAAAGCAACTCTTTCAAACAGGACAAAGGGAGATAGCACATTCTCTGGAGAGATGTGGCTGACAGGATGCATGGTAAAAGAAGGCAACAACAGTACCTTCTGGGATACAAGTACTATGTGCAATAGAAGATGACAAAGAAGAAAAATTAGCTCACCCCTTCTGATGACCAGTGACAACTCAAGAGGAGAACAATCTCTATCCAGAGAGACACTCCTCCCTTGGCTGCTAACCCTTAAATGAGAGTGAGGAGGGGTGGATTCAGACTCCACACCTTCTGATCACTCAGGTGCACTGCTTGCACCTGAGCTCCCTGGGTTAGCTATGTGTTCTCACCTGGCGTTTGACCATTGGTTCAGGTTGTGGCCTGGTAATTCTGTTGCACAGGAATTAATCTTTCAGGCCTTGTGGCTCTACCTGCTGTATTGCAGTTGTCCCATCAGTGCCCCTGGCCTTGGACAGCTGTGGTCCCAGACAGCTGTATGCTGGCTATTCACTACTCATTGCTACTCCGTTCAAAGAAAAGATTTCCCTGGAAGAAAAGGTTACAAATTGATCTAACAAAGGCCCAAAAGCATCACCACAGTCACACTAGAATTCATGGCCAACACGATCACTCTCCCTTATAAAGGGCAGGCAGCAACCCAGCACTTAGGAGTTGGGATCCCAGACCAGATTCTCCATGCAACCTGTGACACTCAGGCATTTGGCTGACATGTCATCTGATGTTTTCTCTCCAGCACCTTCATTTATTTCCCTTTGCAGTGTTAGTTTGGCCAGCCAGCTTTATGAATAATTCAGCACCACTAAGCACAAAGCTGCTCTTTAGCTTTTTTCTTCTTTTATGCTTCATTCCAGCATAATCTCCCCTTTGCTGCTTCTGGAGGAGCAAAATTTACAAGTAGAAAGCACATTGCCACAGCTATATGGACATACATCTTGATACATGGAAATTATCCGTTTAATAGAAATGGAGTGCTACTCAAAACTCTTCTTACCTTGCTGCTCCTGCTCATTGCCACTTGGAATGATGGGGACACCCACTAATTTCTTACAGACATCTAGCAGGCATAAGGGTCAACAACCTGGCTATAGAGATGGTCTTGCAAACCAGGACTCAGAAATAAAGTGGGGTCATTTCCCAGTCCTGTGGTATATTCCTGGTGTTGCTGCACTGAAATCAATTCATCTCACTCAACGAATCCATTAAAAACATAATAAATTAGTCAACCAGTCCCTTTTTAAACAGCTTTCCCAGGCAAAGAGGCTTTAAGATGAGTGTGCACGTATTTCAGCAGCCATCTGTAAAATGAGGATGTTATCATCTCCTTTCTTGCTTTGTCTGGAAATCTGTTTCACTGCCCCTCACTGCCAATCTGCAGCTCTAAGAAAAGCAGTGTTCTAAATACAGCCAAAACCTGTAGGCATGCTGCTCCTAATAGTGCTATTGCTGGGACTGAGCCATCTTTCCTTCCCCAAAATTGTAGCACTCAGACCCTTTCCCTGAGAGGAGCAAGGGCTGTTTCTCTGGAACGCTGAACATTATTGCCCACGCAATTCTGACCTAATTTGTATGAGCAATAACTGTGTTTGGGAGCACCAGGCAGCACAGTCAGCACATAACATCCAGCTGCAATAACTGCCTGTACAAATAAAGTGTATAGGTGACTGCTTGTTTCAGAAAACACAACTGCTACTACAGCTTTTATTAAATCTTATTCTTTACAACTCCCTGGCTGGAGAAAACCTTGTTCTTTTGTGTGAGGTTACACATGGGTGTGCTCTTTCAGCAGCAGCAAAGCTTCAGTGCAGGAATCTGAAACAAGCAGTGAATGCATCCATTTCTCTTCGGAAGTGACTTCCATATCCTGGAAAAGCTTCTGCACTTAACCTAAGCAGTGAGCATAGCTGCTCTTGTTTCAATGCTACATTAGCTGACAAAGTAATCTTCAGAAATGGTGGCTATTAATCTCTGCTGACTTTTCTATGAGCTCTCATGCCCCGTTCCCTTCCTGCTGCCCAGATGCAGTCTGTGTTTGGTGGATGCTATCAGCATTTCATCAGGACGTATGCAATAACTCCCCCTGCATCTGTAAGGAGTGGTCTCTATCCCCCAGAATAACAGAAAACACTGTCTGTGCAATGCCTGCCTCTGACGACAGCACTGCAGTGAGTGTGGCTGCTCAGAAATGAGCTGCTGTGAAAACAGTGCCTCTGGGACTGCCAGACTCTAGATTTTGATCTCACACTGCTGTGGATCCCAAGTAACTCCACGTGAGGCAGAGGTTTATAGCAGCCAGGCTGTGGGTGCTATCAGACCTCAGAAACCTGCAGCTTGTTCTTTTCTTTCAATTCTGCAACCTCATTGCACCTGCTAGTCAAAAGGTAAGAAGCAATTTCAAATTATTCCTTATTGCTCACTTATATGAAATGTATAGCCCCAGCACTGTTTACATCCAGCCAGATGATGCAGCAAAACCAAGAGCTGTTTTCCTGACAAATTATTCTTTAGGATCCAGTTTGGGAGGGGACAATCTTTATTGATATTCCTACTTTATCTGGTGATCCGGATGACCTAATGCAAAATCCATAATGCAGGTTAAATGCATTGTCTTGAAAGCCTTCTTCCTCTAAGACATGGCTTTTTGCAAAGGTAATACTGCTTATCTGTATCCCTTTTGCTCTTCTCAAGTTACCCAAGCTCTAAGGACTCCTGAGGTCACCTCTCAGCAGTTTGCACTCACATGAACTGAGTTGTGGATTATGCCCATATGACCTGTGAAACAGCTTGTGCTTCTTTTCCAGAGATTGTAGGGAAATACAGGAAAGCATCACAGAATCACAGAACAGCTTCAACTGGGAGGGACCTCAAGAGATCACTGATGCTGTGTAAAATAACAAGGCACCAGATAGGAAATAAATGACAGTCTTTGTTGTCATTGTCAGAGCTGATTTAAGCAACGTTAGCATCACCAGGTGTCCCCACCACAGGTAGGCCTGCCTCTATCAGACCTGTGGTCAGCCAGCTTACTGCCATCCAAAGTGACCTGTTCTCATGTAGCATTATATTTTTCCATAATCATTTCTATTCCTCACACACAAATAAAGTGCTGTGAAAGCAAAACACCAAAATGATGTCTCACCGCTATAGTGCCCATGTAACCACCAAGCTGCTGAGAGATGGAGGGAAGAGTGAGGAAAGCTGGGATGCATCTCTGCAAAAAATAGTGCATTCCTAAGTTGGTTAAAAGATGAGAGCTAGGAAAAAAATCACTGCAATAATAAACAAAATAATAAAACAAGCAAAACAAAGGATTGCTCCCGTCACACACACCCCTTCCAGAACTTCAGTACAGTCATATACTTTAATTTTAACCTCATGCTATATGCCAGCTGAATAACAACAGCTGGGGAAATCCTTACTCTGCCTAATAACTGAAGAATTACAGGATTAAGCCCAAAATAAGCAAAACATTGCTGTACCAAGGCATCTGGGGAACTGCCACTGTGATCAGATCCTCAATGTTACAGTCACAACAAACAAGCAACTTGGCCTTAAAAACATCACCTTACCTGAAAGCTGAGTCATTGCTGATGCCAAGAGACACAGAAAGGGGCACCATGTCAAGATTTGAGCTTACAATATTTGCTTCAGCTGTGATCCACTCTGCAATTGAGGTCTGCTCATAGGAATGGAAAATCACTTGTGAGCAGGGTTATTGTCTCCTTGCAGCCTTTCCCAGGAGCAGTACTGAGCCATCCTTGGGTGCTTGGCTTGGCATGACGTGGACATGGACTTGGATAAGGACACAGGCAGAGCAAGCCATGAACTTGTGCAGCCCAGCCTGCAGTGAAAGAGGTCTACACTTGTTGAACATCTTTACTCTTTCGATCTGTCCTTGGTGGGTTCCTGTTTGTATACGGATACCCACAGCTCTCTGCTCTTGGCTTAGACATTGCCATGCATGTCTTTGATATAGAAAGGCTTCATACAACCATCAGGCACCTGTGCACAGTCATACAAGTAGCTCTTATTAATATTTTTTTACTCGCCAGGAGGTAATCTCGTAATCTTGCCCTGGCAGAAACATTTCTAAACAGCATCCTGTGCCACACCTACTGGAGAGCTCTGTTTGAGCACTTTGTCTTTCAGGGACTCTTTATAGGCAGTCTTAAAGAGAAGCTATATGAAAACAGAAGGATGAGGTCTACAAATTTTTATAGCTCTGTATTTAGCTCACAGACGGACAGTGGAGTGGATGGCAGTCCCAAGAGAAGATGTCTGATCCGCCTACATTAAACTGCATCTAATTTTAAAAGCATCTCTGAGCATCCAGCCACGGTGTTTAAGCTTTGATACTCATGCATTATAAGTTTGGCCTAACCCAACATACAGGGAACAGCCAAAAGTCAGGGGAGAAAACAGGTGCCAGAGGGGCAATGGCTTAAAATGCTCAATATATAGATGACATAGGTTGAGAATGAAGGATATGAGATTTACTGAGATATCTCTAAGGTCATGCTGCAGTGTAGGTGCACTGAGCTGAGAGCGAGAGGACATTGTTGCCCTTGGTGGTTACTGATCCCAGGCACTGCTCAAGCAAACCATTATTAGAGGAGAGGAGAGAAACTCCTCTGTTCTTTGCTTGGCTCAGACTCTTTTCAGGGATCAGCCATCTCCTTTAAGTGACTGCTCCTCCCTTAGGAGAACCTGCTACGCTGCCATCAAAGTAGGACCCCAGGGAGAGCCCAGAGCCAGTGTCTCACCATCTATGAACTCTCCTTGTCCTGTCTGAATGGGGTACACAAGTCCCATAAACACTCAAGGGTACACAGAGCTAAACTCACTCCTTTCCCTGAAAAAAAAAAAAAAAGAAAAGAAAAGAAAAACAGAACTGAGAGGAGTGGAAAAGAAATCATGAACAACACAAACCTGTCTGTGGCTGTTTTTAACATTACTGTGGACAGCTAAGCTGCAAAGGCAAGATGCAGTAAAGCATCAGAACAGAGAGACAAGATCAGGCTGCAGGATGCCTTAGCAGCATTCTCTGCTCACTTCCTGAGTTTTAAATTCACCCCTGATCTCACATCAGGCCAGCCAGGTACATGTATGGAAGGAGAAAACTGGCCTGGGCAGCAGACTGACTGCTTGTGCTCCATGCGCAGCCCTAGCACGGTGTTTAGCAATGCACGTGTCATTTCTTCCTTGAAGAACTTCTGTACTTAGCTATTTCACCAACCTGTAACTGAGACTGTACACAGCAGAGTAAGTGGAGATTTGTGAACCAAGTGGGCTGTGGGGCCAGACAGCCCATGAGAAAAAAGAAAAACAGGCTTCTCTGTTCATGGGAAGAAATGCAGAAGATTCCTGAAAAAGCTGCAAGTCATGTCCATAGGGTTTCCTTCATCCAATTCTGCTTGTGGATCTTGGGGTGCAGTATGACCTGAAGTCCCAAAACCCATTTGAAAAATGTCAGCCCCCCTCGAGACACCCACAACGTGTTCCTCGAGCAAGCATTCAACAGTCTGAGCAGGAAGTCATTCAAGTTCTCCATTTCTTAGAAATGCTCCAAGATTAATGCCCCTTTTCCACTAGACTTCTCCAGCCCTTCCAAAATTCCTGCGTAATTGTTTCCATGGAGAAAATTAAGAGACTCAAATGAGTCCAAGCTGGGAAGGATGGATTGGCACAAACCACAGTAGAAGTCTGAAGGGACACTTCCAAGCAAACTGGAAAAGATAACTCTTGCAAACATGGACCTCAATGTTAGGCTGCTGGAGTGGGACCTACAAGCCCAGCCCTAGCCTGTGGAACAGACATGCAACCCATTATCAGTGTAGGGATGGCCTTCACCCTCTTTAGTTTGCTTCCAGAGGATCTAACTTTTGGCAAAAAAAGGGCCAAGAGAACAACAAAATGGCTCCCATGGCTCAAAAACGTGACTAGAGAGATCAAACCGAAGAAGTTGGAATTGTTTAGCCTGAAGTAAAGAAGGATGAAGAAGGAATGACAACTGTTTTCAGCAGATGCCTGGGAGCAGGTGGAGGATCTGCCAACAGAGTCCTTTCCAAATGAGCCGCAAGCATCTGCCAGGAGCTCCAACGCTGATCCGGGCTGAGGGCCAGACGGGCCTCAGTGAAGCCCCTATATGAAGCTATGTGCCATGGTATCTCCTCTCCATCCCACCCTGCAGCATGCTCGGAGCTCCTGAAGCCCAGGCAGTGTCCCAGGACCAACCTAGATTCATAGCTCTCAGATAATCCCAAATATCTGCCTTTGCACAGAAAGGCTGATAGACAAGGCCCTGAGCAACATGACCAAGCTGCTTCAAGCAAGAGATTGGAGTAGGGACCTCCACAGTGCCCTTCCCACCTAAATTATTTTATGTAATAATGTAAAAGGAAGCAAGAGCAAACAGGTCCACCAATGTAACCCAAGATTTTGAGGCAAAGCCAGACCTAGATTCATGCCTTGACCTCTCCAGGTGGTTTTACATGTGAAAATGCTCTGGCTTGAGGCAGGACACCCCTCTTTCCATACCTTTTCTACGTGAGGACTTTCCAAAAGATGCAAAGCTATCAGAGTCCCATACAAAGCAAACTGAAACAGGCAAAACAGATGGGCTGGAGTGTGGAGGCACTTACAGCAGATGGCACTACAATATTAAACTAACATTACCGTATGCTTAAGCTGCGGCCTGGATTGCTGCTGATTGCAGAGCCTGCCTAGTGAAGCACCCGCATCAGAAACCAGCCTCGTATTACTAAATCACCCAACCAAGCATCCCCTTCCCAATAGGAAAATGCCTCATCAGCAACTCTCTCAACAGCAGAGACGTGCTAACACAATGCAGACTACGTTCTGATGAACAAAAACCACTCACAATAACTGGAGGACTCTTGCAGATCTCTGCTGGGAAACAATCTCTTGAGAAACTGCAAAATCAGCGTCTCTGCAGCAAGAAGCAGAGGTGGACACAGAGATTAAGGCGAAGAAAAACCATGTGGCTTTGTGTGTGTCCACAGTCTGACAGCTCTGGACAACCCAGGATGGCACGAGAGGCCACCCCTGTAGGTGACTAACCAGATTAACATTACAGCGGTCCTTCAAAAGGCAGAGAAATCAGGATGCGTTACAGGAGGGTGGCATCAGCTGTAGTGCAGAAGACAGCATTTTAGATGCTGAATTTTATCAGACTCTGTTTCTTGGCTGGGGTCCTTGCTTGGAGCCTGGGTCCTACCGGCTGTGCCATCTAGTGTGTGGGCTGCAGCATGACTGCAGCCCCAGGCTGGAGTTCCCCTTTTCCTGCACTGAACTGCCATAAAATGAAAGAGGAAAATAAACGTAGAGCATCCACCTTCCTTGCTCTGGCTACTGGATAACACAAATACACCTGATCTTCCTTCTCCGTGTTTGAATATTTAAAACAAAAATGAAATTGAGCTGGCAACCTCCTCCCCGCAGAACTACATCCAGAAGGGCTCCAAATCCTGATGGAATGGGCTGTGTCCAGCAGTGCATCGTTTCTGACTGTGCAAAAAAGCAAGTGAGTCTGACTAGCAGCTAACAGCACGGGGATAGCTCTGCTATTGCAACCTGTGATACTCAGCTCCAGTAAGAAGGAGGTAGGGAGTCACTGCCCATTTTTGTTATTGCCACTGGATGGCAACAGACGTTAAGCAGAGACATTATCACTGCGCAAACCTCACATCCATTTGCCTCTCTCTGCCTCAATGGAATTACAGTATCACACTGCAAAATAGTTCATACTTAGGCATGAAGCTGGTCGCTGATTATTTTTAAATTTCATATACCTGGCTGTGAGCTGGCCAAAGGCAACAGAAATGCCTAAAATTGGGTGTCAAAAGCACAGTTACGTGAGTCTAACAGCTTCATTTGATCCGCTAATTTGCCGTAAAGCTTCAGAAATGCTAAGCTTGCACTGAGCTCAGGTGGGACTTTGAGATGGACACAGCGAGGTCAGTCCCACGTAGACTCCAGGAACATTATGAAAATCATTCTGTTTTAATGATGGCGTGTGGTGGTGGACCAGCACTACCAAGGTGACATGTAACAAGGAGGTAACATAAACACTGGAAGGTTTTGTCTTCTGTCTAAACAGTCTTGTATGTTGGTGTTCCTCTTTATGATAGACACTTACAATTACGATAATTCTCTTAATGATTTGGATGATGTCATTTTGCTGCACTTCCATTGAGTGGCGCTGTGCCATACCCCACTGATCCTACCACTAGGCTGAATGTGATCCATGCCAAATGCCTGGCGTGTGAACCCACGTTGGCATATGGCACGTATTTAATGCCTCTGTTGAAAAGTTCTGCCAAGACCTCAGGTCAGTGCTACAAAGGCAGCCACTGTCCTCTTGGATGTGCTCTGCCTTGCCATTTTTCCGCCAGCCCATGCCACTTCAAGGTTATGCAGCCTGGGGAGACACAAGGGGAATGCTCTGGTTCTGCCAGGCCATTTAATGCGCCCCCTCAGTTCACCTCTGAAAAACAGCTTAAGTGTTTCATTTGATTTCATGTCAGTTCATAACCAAGGGGGTAAATTCTTCTTTCCCAGGTCAGGAGAGTCCCATTTCTATATTGAACACATAAATTTAATTGGTTCCCAGACACAGCAACCTGTAGAGCAAATACCCATGGCAGGAAAGCAGAGTAAACCAGACACTGCAACCATTCACATTTCATACCTTGAGCCCACCTCTCCCTACCCTGAAACCTGCTTTAGAAAATAACACAAGATTTAGCAATAATCTTCTTGGTAGACTTTATGTTTTTGTTCTCCTTGTCTCTGATGCTGGAGCATCTTAAGGGAGAAAAGCAGAAACTGAAATACAGTATTTGTGCATCATCAAGCAGTAATTAGCTGTCTCATATCTGTCCTGGAGGAAGCCTTCCTGCCACTACAGACCTATGGGAATGTAGATAGGAAACATGTACATGCTATGATACGGGCAGAAAGTCATGCTCACAGGGATCTTCTGTGACTGCCATGTGGGAACAAGACTCTGCTACCATCAGTTTAAACAATGGCAGAAAGTAGAGGGAAAAGTTAGGCCAAAGAACTCCAAATAAGATCAAGAGAAACTGGATTTGTACTGTATGTAGGTGCACTGAGTTCAGCAGAGCTACAGCCAGATGAAGTCTGGCATTCTGGATTTTGTGTTGGGTTATGCTGTGAATTCAAAGACACTTGTATTGCCTGGAAGAAAAAAAATCTCTCTGAGGAAACAGACCTTTTCTAAAGAGGGGTTGCAAAGCAGCATGAGGGATTTTCCAGGAAAGCTGATCTGTTGACAATGGTGCATGTCCCTGCAAATTGTGTTGGGGCCTGAAAACTCAAAATCACAGTACAGTGAAATTAGCTGCCTTTCTGGTATTGCCCAGGTACTTCCCCAAATCTAAGATCTTGAGTTGTCTGCCTAGTGCAACTTTCAGCATTTTATATGGTTGCAGCAGTCAGCAGTCTTGCAGGAACCATACTCAACCTTCTTACTGCAGGAAGGCTGTATAAGGGAAACTCAATCAGCCCTGCAGTTTGGAGGGCTTGGGCAGGGCCTGGGCAAGGCCTTGCAAAAGGGGAATTTGGGAATGGGGGGAGAAAAGACGGAGCTCACCCATCTGTAAAAGAACTAATAGATACACAGTGTGATGTTGTGTGCTCTGAGATCTGTCAGGAAAACATACTAAGGAGCAATAATGATGTTTGTTATTCAGCCTATTAATGTTATTAATTCATTACCGCTAAGAATATCAGTATTAACATATCTAATTGCACTGCAGATCTCGCAGTAGGCTCCTCAGCACACTGTGCACGTTCAGGCTGCTTCCTTACCATACTTGCATGCTTGGGTTCACAGTACTAGATAAATCAGATGTAAGTGTGCCACAAATGTGCCTGCCACATCTCCAGGCCATCATGTGGCCAGTGGTCTGCACAAATACGGATGGACAAAAAAGATGCTCACTGAGCAGCAGAGACTGGGGTTGCCTGAACTCTATCCAGCTTTTTGTAGGGAAGCAGCAGCTCTCTGCATGCCAGCCTCTGCCAGGGGCACAGCAGGCTTGAACAGCCCCATCATTCCTTTCTGTTGCAAATTTGGGGATACCTGCTTTGTCATGGGCATACCCAGCTCTGAGCTGTGGTTACCCAGCACCAGTAGCATCCCCTGGTCAACAGTGCAAACATCTCCCCTGCAAGGAGCAGGCGCTTCCCTCTCCTCTCCCTTCTTCCCAGGTAACAGTGATAGGACAAGAGGTAATGGCACTAAGCTGTGTCAGGGAAGGTTCAGGTTGGATATTAGGAAAAGTTTCTTCTCAGAAAGAGTGGCAATGCATTAGAAGGCTGCCCAGGGATGTGGTGGAGTCACTGCCCCTGGAGGTGTTCAAGAAAAGGGTAGATCTGGTACTGAGAGACACGGCCAGTGGGCATGGTGGGAATGGATAGGGGTTGGACTTGGTGATCTTAAAGGTCTTTTCCAACATATAATTCTCAGTAGCATTGCAAAAATCAACAAAAACATCTACATTTACCTTTCTGCTTATTTAAAAACGGCAGTAGAGGCAAAGCCAAGGGGCTTCTTTTCCCAGAGTCCTTGGAAGACACTTTACTTTGGTTTACAACAGTTTCTTCAATGGGTTTCTTCAGGATTATTCTTTCCTTCAGCTCCTCGGTGCTGACAGCAGATGTCGGAGGCTCAGAGCTTACTTTTGGGGCAACAAAGGAGCTTTTCAGATAGGATGCAGAGTCTGCCAGGTTCTCCCTGTTCATCCTGCTCTCTGTTGTTTTACTAGCTTCATAGTCCGAGGCGCTGGCACGTGAGCTGTTCTCTTCCTTGATAATGTCCATCACCATGGGCTTCATGAGAGGGGAGTCCTGCTCCCTCTTCGGGCTCTCTTCAGAGGCCGATGAGGCATCACAGGATTCAATTATGAGCTCGCTATCGAGCTCAGCCTCCCGCTCCTCCCGCAGGATGCTGTACTGGATGGACGGGGAGGCAGGTGAGGGAGGAGGCCCTCCGATGTGGCTGAAGGTCATGTAGTTGGAGTGCAGCACCTCCTCAGCAGCCAATGGGTCCTCTGAGACCAGTTCGATCTCTGAGTCCCCAGACTCGGCACTGCTGGCTTCATTATCCAGGGGTGAGGGGACAGCAGGGCGCCCAGGCTTCATCTTCTGCTCTTGCTTCTCTGCAGAAACGGCCGGTGACTGCTGCACCTCAGAGGTCTCGAAAGAGAAGCCTTTTGCTTCCTTAATGGCACTGATGAGCTCGTCCTCTGACAGGCTGCCTTTGCCCTGTGATTCTGAGCCTGATGGTTCTGTGCACAGAAAGAAAGGGAGAAAAAAAGAAAAAAAAAATTAACAAAAAGTGGTATTTTCTGGCTGCTTAGGCAACAAACAAGAGATTTGATGCTAGCATAGAACCCTCTGGAAGAGCTGGTAACACAGGCAGAAAGTCATCTCATCTGAGGTGGCTAACAGTAATCACAGCTTGTTCTCATAGGTTATTTCCTATATTATAAACATAGTATCATTATCATCAGTTAGCAAAGGAAAAACTGAGGCACAAAGGTGATGGTGGTCTGAGCTTGGCCAGTGGCTCAGCAGCATGATTTGTACCAGGAAAATCCCCAGTCATGAGGAACACGGGGGTCAGGGAACCAGTGGGTTTCTGATAGCCATGACTGTAATAACCTACGTGTAGTAATGTAAAGCTAACTTCTGAGGTTGACCTTTTGGGGTGTGGGGAGGTGACTGTGAGTTCTCTGTTTGCTATTATCTCAGCTATGCTTGAGAATGAGATCCATTTTCCCACTGTAATTCACTAATATTACTGTTGTTTGCCACAACAATGAATGACCAACTTGTCACCAAAGATTGGAAACAAAATTTTCTCTGAGGCTAAATAACATTTCTCTGCATATTCTATCTTACTGTGGAGGGAAGAATAAATATTTGGTGAAAATAAGAAAACAAAAAGGTTGGTTGGTCATCCAAGATTGGGGAAAAGCCAACATCCCATATGAGAAGGAAATCCCATACAGGGCTTGTACCTGTTCTGCTTCCCTGAAGACCTCCTTGTCAAATGGGATTTCATAATGAAAGAAAGTAAAATTGCACATAAAGTGAAGGCTGCAGCAGGAGGTGCATCAGCAGCTGTCTCAAAGAGGTTTCCACTGATCACTCACCAAGCATCAACCATCAGGAATCTCAGACTGAACACTTTGTACAAGGCCAGATAGGCCAAGTGAACCATAGGGTGCTTTTCCCATTCGACTCCTGAGCTTTCTGACCATTCCATCAGTGGTAATTAATGCACCAGTCTTCCATGGTTCATCCATCTACCATTTGCCGCAAGGCAGCTTCCCCCTTTCATTTCCGAGGACTGATGCAGGGATCATAGAATCATAGAATTGTTTGAGTTGGAAGGTCCCTTTAAAGGTCATCTTGTCCAACTCCCCTTCAATGAACAGGGATGCCTACAGCTTGAGCAGGTGCTCAGAGCCCCATCCAGCCTGACCTTTAATGTTGTACTAATGGACATGGTTTAGCAGAGGAATATTGGTGGTAGGTGCATGGTTGGACTGATGATCTTGGATGTCTTTTCCAACCTTGGGGATTCTATGATTCTACAATTCTACTGTGTCCTGCTGAGAGATGGGCAAGAATTACAACCCCCTCTCTGCTCCCTAAGCAGCTTTGTTTTGTACATCGGTCAGTATACATCTCAGCAGCAGTCTTGAACACACACCACTGGTGTATCTGCAGCTCCTCTAACAAAACAGGTCTCTCAGAACACAGCCATCTCACATCTGGCAGTTTACAGTGCCTAGCCATGACATCTGCCTTGGTAAGAGGGACTCCTCTGTGGCCAGGAGCAGCCACTACAAGGCTCAGCCACTACAAGGCTCAGCCACTACAAGGCTCAGCCACACACTGTTCACCTGCTGCAATGAGATTCAGTTATCTTAGCACCATTCGAACCTTTCACAGCTGCCAAGCATGGCATAAATAACAATTAGTGCCTGAAGTTCTTAATTACCTCTTAGTGCAAAAAGTGTAAATCGATAAAAACTGCCGCAGATGTAGCGTGTGATATCACCCAGACATATAAAGGAAGAAAAATGGGATGCTTTAAAGCTCATTTATTTTCTGAAGATTCTAACTAACGCAGGCTGTTGGATGGGGACTCCTTTTTAATTCTTTTTTGAAGGTGCACAAATGCACTCACAGTTCTGGAAGAGTTTCACTCAGTGTGTCAGTGAGGGTGGAAGTCCCAGACTGCCATTTGATGGGAATTCCACCAGACTTTTACGTGCTCCTAGAATTCATCAAAGGAATGAACATTCTGGCACGAGGACACTCATTTTCAATTAAGAGGGTATCGATCCAGGATGCTAAAATTTAATTTCAAGTTTCCAAATTCTGTTTCTTGACGGAGAATCTCATCTCTTTTCAAAATGCTACACTGCTTCCATGTTTTAACGGTGAACGGCAGTGTATAATATAGGAAATGAGGAACAGACATCATACAACACTGCAGTAATCTGATGATAGGAAAACGTGAGGGATTTTGGTGCCTTCCACCCCCCACTCCCAGCAGTAGAAGCCAAGCAATCAGCAGCCTTTATCAGAAATTGGCCCTTTGTCCCTCTGTAAATGAGATGACACCATTTCCCTCATCAGCATTTTTCCAAGAGCAGCACTTTCACCTGAAAACAGTGCTCATTTTTAACAGTTCAACCCAATGCTCTGCAAGGGCAAAAAGGCATTAAACAGCCATTAAAACCTTACAAAAAATAACCCAGCCCTTCACAACACCCTGGTCCCGCATCCCTCTGGGCAGTGTGGTCAGCTGGGATCACCAAGAAACCCCCAAATCACTGACAATACACCTGATGGCATCCTGCTGACCACCAGCAATGTGAAAAGCTACAAGAGCAGAGCAGAAACACCTCCTCCATGAAGGCCTGCTGCCATCAGTGATTCCACAGTGATTGCACAAATGCAGAGCTGACACTGCAACCACTTGCTGAACAGCAAAAAAGGTGACGGCGACAGCATTACCTGTACCAGAGGATGGTGGTGTGACAGAGCCTGGGCTGTCATCTTCTGGCTCTGACACCATCACCGTGGGTACCACCTCGTGGCTCGGCTTCAGGCCAGATTTGGGCTGTGTGACACTCGCCTCTTTGCTGGTGGCCTCTCTGGCACCAGGGGTCTCGGTGAGTGTGATCTTGACGGGGGCTGTCACCACAGAGGCGTTGTGCTGGTCTCTAAAGCTTTTGTCTTCAAGTGGGTCTTGCTCCTTTGGAGCTTTTATGGCCTCTGAAGCCGTTGTCCTCTGAGGTTCAGCAGCATGGCCGGATCCGATGGGTGTTCCTCGGTACTCATCAATAAGGTCTGGGCTCTCATCTTCCAAGTCTGGATCGTGTTTTTCTTGGTACTTTATTTCTTCTGGTCTACTTATGTCCATGTATTTATAACCTTCCACTTTCATGGGATCTGTTAAGGTCTTGTCAACCTCAGCAGACTCTGCAGGTGTCATCTCAATTCCCGAATCCAAGCTAAACAAGCCACGGGACTCAAACCCAGTCACATCTTGAACAGGATGCCCCAGTGCATTAAAGCCTTCTGTGCTGCCTGAGCAAGGAATGGGGCTGTTCTCCTGCTGGTAAACGCCCGTGAAGTAGGTGTTGTCCCGGGGAGTGGTGTAGTGGACATCCGAGATCAAGGAGGTGTAGAAGGAGCTGTCAGCCCCATTGGCTGAGCTGGAGCCATAGTCAAAGAGGCGTGATGAGGCCGTGACACCTACAGCAAATGCATAAAACAGCACTGTGAGAAGACAAGTACCAGCATGCGCCAGCCTTTCTGCAAAAAAGCTTCTGGGAGTTGTAGTTCATTCTTTTCTTCTGAGACCTGGAGACCAGAAATACCGACAATCCACAGAACTGCAGTGATAACTCTTTAACTCCCAATAGACTACATGATGTTATGATGTGAAATACCGATCAAAAATCATAAAACCATGACACGTGCCCAGAAAACCACGCCACATTCATTACCTACACTGCACAGCAGCATAAAAGCAGTGAAGCCTTTACACGTGCCCCTGCATCACTTCCATGCACTGCCTTTGATTTCCTTATTGTGCTTTAAGTTCCTGGGGATGTGGCTAAATGAATTATAAAAGGCAGCCACTCTGCAGCATCAACAGAGAGAACAGTTCAGCAACAGAACTGCAAGATTCCCTCAGTGGAAGCTGGAGGAGGGGAGAAAAGTGTTCATAGGGGCTGCTGGATCAGGACATGAAGGAACAAAGCTGATGCCTATAGGATCTGCTGCCTAACTGTTCGTGTTAACTACTTACATGCTGGTACACACAGCACTAGAGAGGCCAACTGACTTTCTCCAACCCCTGCTCATCATTCTGCCAGAGATACACAGCTCCTGATCTGCTCCACGCATGCAGTGTCCTGGGCTACCAACCACAAGGCAAACGAAAGGGACACTGCTGCAGCTGCAATGTCAGAAGCTGCAAGGTACCTGTGGAAATGCCCCTGAGCTGCTTGCAATTATTTTCTTTCCTCTTTGCACATACACAACAATACCACCTTTAAGTGCAGTCACAATTACATTTGTCCAACTGCCATGAGGTATGTGCAGCATGTATAGAGAGCTGTGAACAATATATTTTTCCCCTCAGCACTCCTCAGCATCTAACCACAGGCTTTGTTTGACAACACAGCCTTGCTGGATTTCACATGCACAGCCCAAACCCTGCACAAAGGCAGACAACCAGCTCCCTCGTGCATATTTTTGCATTGCTCATTGCAAGCAGCACACAATTTCTCCTCCCCAGGCTGGAATGGCACACTCACTCCTTCACAAAGGAAAACCTGGTAGCATAGGGAAAAAGCATCCTGAAAGTGCTATGTGTGAAAAGTCACTTCCCCTCTTGCTTAGAAGCTCAAGTACTGGAAGGCTGCAGTGAGGTCCCTCAGAACCTTCTCTTCTCCAGGCCGGACAAGCCCAGCTCTCAGTCTGCCTTCATAGAAGTGCTCCAGCCCACTGAGCATTCTCCTGGCTCTCCTCTGGAGTCACTCCAACAGCCCTACATCTTTCTTGTGCTCAGAACCCAAGCCTGGATGCAGTATCCCCCCCCCAAAAAAAGCAAATTCTAAAATGATCAGCAAGTGAAAAAAGGACAGGCTATTTTTCTTGCAAAACCTTTCTTGCTGAGCTTACTTTCTGAGAATTATTCATAAACAGGTTTGGATTTTCACAGATGTGTTGGTTAGCTGAAATTATCGGATGCACTGTTTATGCCAACACGTTTCAGGCTGTTGAACTGCTGACTAAAGACTGCTTATGCCTATTTCTGCCAGTGCCTGTTGTTTGTAATTCACTGTTTGTGCTGGGTGAGTGGCTGCCGAAATCATGGAGCTTTGGAGCTGCCCTTTCATTAGCTGATTTTCAGGTGCCTCCTGGGCCTGATCCAAAGCCCAGTGAATTCACTAGAAAAAAATCCCACTGATATCGAGTGGCCACGGATCAGCTCAGGATGGCGGTGCAGCCCTTGCTGCTTTGGGTGCTCACAAAAAATGCTGCAGCAGCAAGCAGAAACCACAAGAGCTGACTTAAAATGGACTCATTGATCGTGAGCCTGTTCTTTTTCCTTTGCGGTGTTTTTGCAGATAATGGTGAAATGGTACATGTGTTTCTCCTTGGAGTCCAGGCACACACGAACAGGCAGAGTTTGCAGCAGCAGGACAGAGGGATCCTAACTCACAAGGCAACTGCAGAACCAAAAGCTCAAAGACAGCTGAAATTGCTTAATTAGTGGGATTTAATGCAACTCTGTATTTCCACAGAGAATGACTGAAAGCCATTGCTAAAAGTGCCTCTTAGTGGAGAAGCATGAATGCGTTACTATTAGGCTGGCTATTAAAGACATGGAAACCTGCAGAAGCCGAGCCGATTTTTGCTGAAGAATGGCGCATTCAGAGCCCGCTGATTAAGCAATGCCTTCCCTAATTTTAACTTTATTTACTTCAATATCCGTGGGAAGGAGAAGCCTTGAATGGCTCTGGTAACGGATGGCAGGATCAGCTCTGAAGTTACCCTTGTTACAAAGGGTTTTTTAAAAACTGCACATCTCTCAAATGTGCCCAAAAACCTGCCTGCCAGTTCAGGTAAAGCCAAGCCATTCAGTGCTGGGAGCAGCAGTCGTGTTTGCTCGTAACACGAGCCCTCGGGAAATCACTGCTCTTCCTGCCACCACCGGAGAAGTAATGGGTCTGAGCACAGCTGAGAGCTCACGAAGTCGCATGCCATTTCATCAGCTGTAAAGAATTTCCCTTTTTTTTTTTTTTTTGTTTTTTTTTTTTGGAAAATGATTGCTTTGTTTCCTCAGAATAAGTAACTGAGCGCTCCAGAGATCCTCCCCTACAGCGTTCAACTTCAGCAATTGACACAGCACAATAACTTAGAAACGATGGACTCATACAGAGTAACTCTTAATTTAAGACAAGCAGCTGAAGACCAACTTGGATCAATGCAAGCTGCAGTGCTCGAGCACAATGGAAGAGGAGTTGGGATTGGGTTAGTTGAGGAGCTGAAGCGAGGATAACAGACAAGAAAAAGAGCTAATTTAAATGGAAATGATGTTTTTTTTCCCCAAAATTTGAGTGTGCTCAATCTTCTTCAAATTGATGGCTTCAGAATATGGTGTTCACTTCACTGAAGTCATGTGAATAAGTTACATGCTAACCTGCTTTCCTCAACCCTCACATACAGCTCTGGTGACCTTCTGAGGCACGGACAGACGGATGCAGAAGGACACGGAATTTGGTCTGTAGAACAGCTGGCAACCCCACAACATGAGGTTCAGTATTTATTGTGCGTCAGTGCCTCGGTCAGAGTTATTAATTTCTCCAAAGAGAAGAGGGAGAACTAATCTTTAATTAGATGAGACTATTTTCACAGCCTGGAGCTGCACCAAGAAGGAGAACTGCACCTTGAGGAACCCTGGTTTCCATAACCTTTTCCAGATGAAAGCAGAGCAGAGCCCTCCAACAAATTCTTGTAGGTCTTTTGACAATTTGGCTCTGAGAGCAACCAGGAGAAAGGCTCCGCTACCTCAGTCTCAGTGCAATGAGGGTTGTAAATGTGATCATTTACAAGGTAGAGGTAACAATGAAAAAGCCCCATGAACAAGTGGACTGCTGTGTGACTGGCCTAAGTGATGCTGCAGGGTCTCTCAGACCCCAGAGCCAGTCATCACTGGGGCTTCCTCTCTGATGGCATGCATAGGTTGTGCTTACAAATCCCACATTAACAGCACAGCTTCCAGCCCCTCCATTTTTATGTTTCAGATACATGCATTAGGTTGGACAGGTGGAAAAATTTCTTCTCAGAAAGAGTGATGTGCAGTGGCACAGCTGCCCAGGGAAGTGATGGAGTCGTCATCCCTGGAGGTGCTCCAGAACCATGGAGATGTGGCACTGAGGGACGTGGTCAGAGGGAATGGTGGGGATGGGTTGACAACTGGACTTGGTGTTCTTAGAGATCTTTTCCAACCTTAATGATTCTATGATTCTACAATCTTTCTGCTTGCTTCCACATATACAATAAAAGTAGCTATTAAGCAGTCCTGTCTTTTCTGTACCAATCTTGCAATTTTGACATCAGCCACGAGTAAGAAGCTTGGTTACAAGTCCAACTTCAAACCTTGGGAAAGCTGCAGAGATTTCCAGACATCCTTGGCTGGTACTGCTCCCAGCAGGGGTGAAGGTAGCTTGCAGTAGGGGCAGACATCTCCCAGCCTCGTGCCAAATCATCCAAAACCTTGAAACCAGCTGGGTAGAATCACAGAATTGTTTGAGTTGGAAGGGACCTTTAAAGGCCATCTGGTCTAACCCCCATGCAATGAACAAGGACATCTACAGCTAAGTCAGGTTGCTCAGAGCCCAGTCCAGTCTGATAATGAATATTGTGGGTACCCCATGGATATTTGAATGCACCACTTGGGAGCCACACTCAATTTTATGAGGCCCTTCTCCCCAGACTTCTAACCAAGGCTTCTAACCCAGTGTCCAGGCAAACCTCCCAACTGCTTGAACATTGAGTGAAAACTCAAATGGCGAGTGAAACCCAAACTTCTGAGAGCTCATCTATCTCCCTGCCAAGTGTAGCATTATCATGCTGCGGTGATTTAACTCCATTAATCCAGCTCTCAGCCTCCCCTGGATTAGCCTCTCTTGGTAGCCAAAGCCAGCTGTCAGCCCTGAGCTATCCTACCTCCAGATGCTGTAGGTTTGATGCACAGGTTTGTCCTGCCTCCAGATGCTGTAGGTTTGATGCACAGAACTATCCTTGCCTCCAGATGCTGCATATTTGATGCACAGGGCTATCCTGCCTCCAGATGCTGCATATTTGATGCACAGAGCAGCAGGCTGCTCGCAACACAGCTTCTCTGAGCCTGCAGCCCTGGCAGCAGGGCCAGCTCTTCCCAGCTGCCAGGAGATGGTGCTCTTTCTTTTAGCTCAGGGTTTTCAAAGCCAGTTCATAGGTTGGCAACTTTTCCTCCAAAACTCTCCCTAATGTTGCCTGCAGGAAGAATTGTTGTCTGCAGGGCACAGCATTTGCAAACAGGAATGGCCAACCTCTCAAAGTCATTCTGGGACTCATTTGCACAATAGATGCTACAAGAAAACTGCATGTACCAGAAGGGTACACACTCCTGGTCTATTCCCCTGGTTCACTGCATAGGTCCTGAATGTGCTAGGGAAACTCAGAGCAGCAAGAAGGCTGCTTGCACTGTCTCAGACAAATTAGTGATATGCTTTGATGCATGTAAAACCCTTCCTGTGAGTCAATTTACAGAGGATTGGAGATCTGGCAGCCTCCAGCCCCATTGCCTTGGCTGTCTGGGAAGCCATCATCCCAGCCACCAGATCCAAGGCGCCCCTCTGTGCTGGGACTCCAACTCCCAGAAAGCTTTTGCTGCTGAGGATGAGCATCCTTTACTGACTCACCATCCACTAAGCACAGTGGCTGGGGATGATGGCAAATTGCTTTCAGGATCCTACCCCTGGAGCCTCCAGCATTTTGGAGAGCACCAGTCTGGGGATGCCCAGTTGAGATGCTCCCATCTGCCACGAGCATCAGGTCCCCACTTCATCACACAGAAACATGGTCCTGCTTCGCAGCTTCCCCAGACCCTGCCCTGGGGCTTCTCTGGCTGCCCCAGCAGATCTCTGACTTCTGAAAAGAACAGGGGAGCGAGGATCAGGCCCTGGCTCAGCTGCTGAGTGCTACAGCTGTGTCTGTGGGAGGGACATGCAGGAAAAACACTGATGAGCTTTCAATAACATTAAAACAGATCCACTCTGGGGAATGCTGGACGTGCTGTGCTGCAGCCCCATCATCCTGGCAGGCCATTAACAGTATCTTTTGTTGTTGTGGACTCTGCACTGCAACAGCAAGCATCTCCCTGTCAGCACTGCTCCAAAAGAACACAAGAGCTCATCTCTCGCATGTTGGTGAATTGCTACTGTAGGTGCCCCAGTGCACCCCAGACCAAACCAAGCCCAATGTTACTATTGAGGAGCAGGGCTTGGTTTGATGATGCTGAACATCCTTAGTCCCCATAAGCATCCCCAGAGCTCACTGGGTCTGACTGGTGCCCCAAAGCCAACGGGCAGGCACGCACTGTGAACTCACAGTAAGTGAGTCAGCAGTTCCCATCCCCATGTGCTCTCTGCTTCTGTAAATGACTTCAGAGAGTTCCAGTTTGACCTGGCAGCAAAACTGAGGATCAGGTCCATGACAACCTTCCCCTGTAATCTGTAAAACATCATCATGTAAAACATCAAAAGATGAACTTTCAGAGTAGTATAAAAACAATTAAAAGCTCACATAAAGTTTTAAATGCTCCTGCTAGAAGTACAGCTGCACCAGATCTTCGTAGTTAGCAGAAAAGAACGCAAACATCACTTTTTAATTTTTAACAAAAATCAGTTTCAGGGAAATAAAAAGTGAATTGCTATGATAGCATCAGCAGGCGTAACGTGATGGTCAGTAGGGTTCAGTGATACTGCAGTACTGCCTAAAACACTATCAAATGTACTTTGCTAAGGTTTATTAAGTCCCACTTATGAAAATATCCATTCTCGTTTCACCAGACTCACACTTCCCCTTGAAGGATCAAACTTCACCGAGTCCAACAGATAAATCTTCCAAGCCCTACATGAGATAGCACCTAAATTACACTTTCCAAATGATGTGAAATGAAGTCCAACTCTGTTTAGAGCCCTACCCGCAGGAGTTGCTCAAAATCTGGATGTGTTTGGCTAAGTACCTTTTCTCTTCAGAGTCTCAGATATTTTAATTCCATTTCAAACATGACTGAGGAACTCGAGCTGCTCACTGCCTGCATCCCCAGCCTGCAACATCACAGTCATAGAATCACAGAATATCCTGAGTTGGAAGGGAACTCTATGGATCATCAAATCCAATTCCTGGCTCCAAACAGGGCTACCCAAAAATCAGACCAGTCAGTGGCTCCCCAAGCCCAGACCAGGCTGTCCTTTGGTATCCCTGCAGAATCCTCCTTCCCCTGGCCAGCCTCCCCCTGGTGCTCTGCTTCGAGCCCCCCTGTACCCCAAGCTCCACCTTGGCCATCTCCTAAACACCCACAAACTCAGCTTCCCTTGCTTGCTGCAAAGCAATCTGCAGTGGCGTGGCTGTAGGTTGAGACTCAGCCTGGAAAAGGGAGAAATATCAACCCCGGCTGCTTTTGACGCCCTGATGAAACTGGGACAGAAATCACTGCCCTACAGCTCCGGGCTCTTTCACGCGTGGGAAGGCCTTGATGGCAAGGAGGGAAGAGCTGCTGCTGGAGAAGGAATGGTGCTGAAATGTCAGTCCTGAAGGAAGAGAGGGATACACACGTTTTGCGAACTGCTGTTTTCTCTGTGCCACACATGCCTGACTGCAACGTCTCATGGAAATTCAGCTATTAAAAATGAAGAAAAAAAGGAAGAGAGGATCAGCTTGCACTTGGGCTTGGCTCGCTGTGCCCCAGGCCCGGAGCACCCCAGCAGTGTGAATCTTACAGCGAAACAGGGCGACAACTGCAGTAACATTCAGCTGAAATCACTGAGGGCTCTCAAGGGGAAAATTAATTTTGTGACAATGCAGAATAGCTACAGCGATGTCTCAGGCGCAGAAATTCAGGGAGAAAACCAGCTGCCAGCCACTGAGGGCTGGGGCAGGGCAGGAACAACTCCACAAAGGCAGTACCTACATGAAGAAGCAGGGGAAAGAAGTACAAGGCCATAGGAACCAGCAAATAGCATCATAGGATGGCTCACGTTGGAAGAGATCTCAAAGATCATCAAGCTCCAAGCCCCTGCTGCCAGTCACTAGAACAGGCTGCCCAGGGCCCCATTCAACCTGGCCCTGAATACCTCCAGGGATGGGTCAATCACACAGAGATGATATGGTACTGGCCACAAATCACAATCAAGTCTAATGCCCAAGGAAAAGCAGGGAAATCCACGTCAGAAGACACAGTAGCATGAGGTAGATGGAGGCAAAGAGCTTAAGATCCAGAATTCCCATCTTTGGCTTTTCACCCAAAGTTTTCCCACTGCAATTTGACCTATGCCAATATGGGAGGACCAGTATGTTTTGGTGGATCCTGGTTTTGGCAGTGACAGAAGTGTTAGGAGAAAAGACACAGTATGGCTTCAAGTAGGACACAGAATATATAACAT
The DNA here is from genome assembly GCF_016699485.2 of Gallus gallus. Lineage (NCBI taxonomy): Eukaryota > Metazoa > Chordata > Aves > Galliformes > Phasianidae > Gallus > Gallus gallus. The sequence goes on along the minus strand of NC_052536.1, from coordinate 54,230,963 downwards.
CAAGGAGTGAAGGCATACGAGCAGCTTCAGATTGCAGAAGTTCTGCTGAGGCAGGTGAGGCAGCAGGATCTGATCCAAGCACTAATGTGGTTTCCTTGTACATTAAGTGATTACCCTCTATTTCTAGACGGTGAGGGCACCCAGAGTGCATCTCAAAGTCAATCAAAGAGTTTTCAAAAGCATACTAAAAGTTAAAGCTCTCACAATAGCGCAGAATATGGGACAGAGCCACTGAAGTCATAAATCAGCATCAACCTGCTGGCTCTAGCTCCTGCTTAACGAGGATCTGGCCAGATGTGCTATAACTAATGCTATGAATGTCCTTGCCTTCAAGGTCTCTTCTTTATTTACCTGCCACCACGTCTCTTCTCCTGCAAACCATGAGTTTATGCCAAGTAGAGACAGGAGAACTGTTCCCCAGACATCTCAGTTCCCTGAAGGACATTTTCAGAGACTCATCCCACCCGTTGTTCTACTTCAGGAGCAGCAGATACAGCTACAAACCCTTCCATCTCCTGCCTGTGGATACATGACACCCGGAGACATCAAAAACAGTTGCTCACTCTGGAGAACAGCCAGCAAGCTTGAAGTCTGTACTTGAAGCAGAAGCATTACTGGGAAGCACTGCAAAGTGGGACTGAACACCTCCCTGAAGGCCCAGGTTAAGATCCTGCTCCTTCTTTATGTGGCAGCTTCATCTGTTTTGCAAAGTCATGCCTCTGGTGTCTGCAGGGAGAGCCAGCTCCCTGCAGTCAGGGTTAGTAGCTAAATCACAGTCTTCTGCAGATTTAAAGAGTGGAGGCTACAGTAGTGAAAGCTTCTGAGGTTGTGGTGGAGCAACCTTGACTCAAACCGTCTATTTGCTGGAACACGTGCTGGTAAAGCAGGAGGGAGGCAGTAGCTCAATGGAAATGTTGGTCCTGGAACTGCCATCATGAAGAGCAGGGGATAATTTCCCAGATCACAGTGCTTTGTGCAGCTTTCCCAAGTCCCTGCCACACAGGAAGAGTTGGCTGCCAGGTACCTATAGAAGCCACAGGGAAAGGCAGGAGCAGAGGCTTTCCCCTTGCTCTCCTCTGTGTCTCCATTTCTGAACAACACGTTCATCCTGAAGCAGCTCCTGTGGTTATTGCACACCTCAACTGCCAATTTTCTACTGAGAGCCACAACAAAAAATTAACTTTGTCAGCCACAGGGAAGTCTGCTTTCCTCCAAAGAGCCCATTCCTCCATTAGAGGGTCCAAGATGCCGAACCTGAGAATGCCCCACTTGGCCTCCATCCTGACCTGGAGTAGTTTCCTGTGCAGAGAAGGGTTCAGATCCTGTTCTATTAGGGGGGGTTAAGAGGAGCTACACCAAAAATTCTTGGATACTACAAGTCTAGGTGTTCCTGCACGGGGACCAACTTCTTACATGGTTCAATAGTGATAAAGGGGAATGGCTTTAAACTAGAAGAGGGCAAATTGAGGTTAGGTGTTAGGAAGAAATTCCTTACTCAGAGAGTGAAGAGGCCCTGGGCACAGGCTGCCCAGAGAGCTGTGGGTTCTCCATCTCTGGAGGTGCCCAAGGCCAGGCTGGAGGGGTCCCTGGGCAGCCTAATCTGCTGGGGGGGCAAACAGACCATGGCAGAGAGTTTGAGCTCAACAATCTTTAAGGTCCCTTCCAATCATAGAATGGTCTGGGTTGAAAAGGACCACAATGATCATCGAGTTTCAACCCCCCTGCTATGTGCAGGGTCGCCAACCAGCAGACCAGGCTGCCCAGAGCCACATCCAGCCTGGCCTTGAATGCCTCCAGGGATGGGGCATCCACAGCCTCCTTGGGCAACCTGTTCAGTGCGTCACCACCCTCTGGGTGAAAAACTTCCTTCTAATATCCAACCTAAACCTCCCCTAAGCCATTCTGCAATTCTATGACACAGAATGAGTGTGTGACCTCCACAGTGGTTCTCCTGCTTCAATCTCTATTGTCAGCTGCTTTTGGAAAACAATCACACATGAGATGCATGACCATCATGAACAAGGGCCTTTCCACTTTACACCTGGTAAAACGATTCATCTGAGAAGAAAGCAGCTTTTATATCAAATGCTGGACAGGACAGCTCTGCAGATATTGCTGATTCATCTGCAGATTTGTGTCAAAGTTACAAGCAGTGATAAAGAGAAATAGCTAGTACAGTAAGAAGGCTTTTTCTTCTTTTTTTTTTCCCCCTCTTACTGCGTTTTCAAAGAGATAAAAGGGGAAAGCCAGAAGACTTTAGGGCAAATGAAGTATTATGTATCTTCCAGGAAAAGCCCATTCTGAGAGTCTACCACAGTGAGTGAGCCAAAGGGCATTTGGAAGAGAAGCACATGATAACAAGCTATGATTAAGCTGTAGGTTGTGCTAAAAAAAATTCTATTGACCTTCTTGCCTACCAGCTCGGTGTTAAGAAGCAATGGAAAAGCAGTGATTGTGGGATAGTTCACTTTCCATTGTATTTTCAGCACTTGGTCCTGTCTGGGAGTCAACTCATAACACATGTATGGAGAGTTGGTGTCAAACAGACAAAGCATTAATGAGGGAATCAAGGCACAGAGGAGGAAAGAGGCAGCCCAGGAACAGACAGCAAAAGTAAGAGCTGATGGATTAATGGGGCAACATAAAGGAGAGAAGGTCCCACACAGGGATTGGCAGGGCAAGAAGAAATTCCCACTCCTTGTCTATAGCTTGTCCTCTGGCACACATCATAGAATCATCAAGGTTGGAAAAGACCACTAAGATCATCTAGTCCAACCATCAACCTATGAATGAACCACAAGCTGGGTAATTTTGTGGTTTTCTTCATCGAGGAAAAGCACAGAAGGATGCTGAGAACCTGCAGGTAAAAAAAAGCTGGTGGCATAATGGCATAATAACTTGGGGGCAGGACACCTGGGACCCACCTGGAAGAGGGAATAAAGGAGATAAATGTATATTGTGCAGAACGGGGGAAGGGATGGGGAGAGCAAGATCAAGCTATAAATGCTCTCCAGGTACCAAGCATGCAGTGAAGAGAGTGAATTAGTCACTGTCTTATGGGATGGGAAAAAAACAATGGCTTGAAGACATAAAATTAAGCTACATGTTAAGGTGCATTTCTTGGCAGAGAGGAGTGGATGAGCAGGGATGGATGGATGGATGGGTGTCATTGGGAGCACATACAGCGCTGCCCTGCAGCTGGTCCCCAGCACCCTCCCAGCACTGCTGCTATCAAGGCCTGTCTCTTGCACAGCAGCACTTCAGTTGAAAGCTGGTTAAATAAGAGACTTCAGTTTGGCAAGAGAGAAAATTACAGGGAAGTCATTCTGCTTGGAACCAAGCTGTAACAGAGTTTTTTTTTTTTAATGATTTTTTTTTTTTTCAGTGAAGCAAGAAAACAAACCAATAAAAATCACCCTAGGTCAAATCGATGTAATCTGACCTGAAGCTAAATGTCATAGATCTGGTTTACAGCACACCCGCTTTGAACACTGAAGGGAAGAACTGTGGACTGGGGACCCTGATGGAAGCACACACAAAGAGGTGCAAACAGGGGGATGCTGTGGGGTGCTGACATCTTCCCCACCCACTACCAGCTAGACATTATAGGCTGCAGCTCTCTTCAGAGCCAGCAGAGAAGCAGCTCTTAGCTTTCCCTGTGGATTCTTCCCAAGTTTGGCCATTTAGATGTAGAACTCAAGCAACCCAAGTTTGCAGGCAGTCCTAAATCATGCTCAGAGCTCTTTCAGCTCCCAGCATCTTGGATTTGAGCCCATTCAATTATTCACCACCCCATATAGTTGCTATAGTAACACTGTATTGAGTATTATTAGAAATCACTGTCCCCAAATCCCATATATTAGAAGGAGCTGTGCAGCAAGGGTGAGCTATCTTCTCTTGCACTGCTTTCCGTTCCCCCACTCCCACACCAGCTGATCTAAGCTGCTTCCTTCCCAATCACAGAGCTGTGGGTGCAAAAAACAGCATGCACCCCACTTTACACATCTCCTACAAGTGAATGAAGGAAACATGGTCCAATTTAAACACAGGCAATGGGTAATTTTATTAGCCCAAGCAAACAAGGAAAATCTGTGCCTTTCCACTGCTGTCCACAAGAATTTGCAGTATGACCTTGCAGAAATTAATGTTGCAATAGACCTTTTCTGAATAGTTCCCATGCAGTAACAAGAACCATCAACAACTCTGCCGTTGAAGACTAGAACAGTGCACGTTCCTTAGGGAATGTGAAATTAAATCATTATGGAGCTGAGGATGGACAAAGAGGACTGCAGTGAGAAGGCAGCGACCATACTTTACTCTGGAATACAAGTCACCATCACCACAGTCTTCCACTAAGCTCCAGAGTACAAAGACAAAATACAACACCACAGCCTTGTTTATAAACATCCTTTCATCCAAATGCCACAGGCCTCAGGTGCATCTCCTCCTGCTCCTGTGCTGTTGCACAGCTCCCAGCTTGATCCGAAGCAGTGCAAAGACAATGAACAGCGCTTCACTCCTTTACAAATTGGAAGAAGAGATGAGGGAAGTTTGTGACAAGAAACTTTATGGAGAGTATTTCCAATCAGCTATTTATACCAATGCTGGCTCAGCTTTTACTTACCCTGAGGCCTTTTCACACTGTTTGGCAGTGTGAAAGGGCCTTCACGTGGATAAATATTCAGGTCTGTCACTAAGGCATACGCAGCATATGGGCAGACTCTTCATTTTTATTGTTTTTATCCACTTAAATACATCAGCTAGAGGCTTAAGGAGTTGATGCCTACTTTAGACCAAGACAATGTAAATAGAAATCGCAATGAGATTTCTGGCTAGGCTGGCACCCCAGATCAGGTCCCACCTTTGAGGGGATCAGACCCCAATCCCTTCCTGGCCCTATTCTGGGTGTCCCCAAGTGGAGTCATCCAAGTTCTTCAAAGAGGACAGCAGAAATGGCTTTTCCATCCTAACCATGGGATGTCACCTGGATATAACATACTGTCCCCCAGCACGGTTTACTCAGCCTCTGCATCTTTCATCCTGCTCTCATGTAGGCTTGGATCATCTCCGCACCAGGCAGCTAAACTACAGCATAGCATCCCTGGTACAGACTCCAGTTTGTGATGAAACAGCCAAGATGGGAAGCAGAAGGGAAGAAGAACAGAGAAGAGTGCAGAGCTAAGAACTGTGGAGAGGAACTGGGAGAGAGGGAAAAGGCAGAATTGTGTGGGAGCAGGGCGGAAAGGGCAAAGATGTGGTGAGATATGCATGGCAGAATGAGAATTAAGAGTGAGGCAAAGGAAGGAAAACAAAAAAACAATGGGAACAAAGGATGAGAAAGGTAGAGAAAGGAGCAGATTGAAGCATAGGTGGGGAAAAGAAGCTTTAAGAATGCTCAGAGAGACACGCATACCCTGTCTGTATGTAGTCTGAATGTTACTACATTTAATCTGCATTTCCCTCATTCATATTTATCCATCATGTGTTTCTGGGTTACTATTTTTTAAGCATCTATAAAACCACATGAAGAGCCTTCGGAGGAAGGGCCAGGCACTTCCCAGGCACAAAGAAAATCTCTTTTTAGATTAAATACAGAAAGACTATCAGAGCAAACCCAGTGAATAACTAACTCTGCTCCTGCGGAGGAAGTTATGGCGAGGAGCTATTCTCAGATGTGTGCACAGCCCCCAAGAGAGAGAATGTTTAGAAATGAACAAGGATGTGGTAGCCCCAGGCCTTGCATAGCTGCAGGCATTTTACCTGGGAGGGAGAGGAAGCTTTTTCAGTCTGGACCATCAAAGAGCACAAGGGGCAACAGAGAAGCAAAAGGCAGAGGAACAACCTGGTCCACAACCTCACGCCAGCATCATTTGAACATGTTTACCCACACCTTCTTCCCTCCCTTTGGCTGCCATGTTTTACTGATGGCATGTCATGTAGCCTTATATGTCTGAAAGCATATGAAGTATATCCTTACAACTTATAAGGTGGCACGGGAGACTTCACTTTCCTGAGAGGTGAAGAAAAGACACTTGTCTATCTGCAGTGGCCTCACTCAACTGGCTTTCATAGCAGCTGGACTGACAAGGATGCATCCTAAGAGTCCTGACACTAAAAACATCAGTCACGTGCATCAATGTCTGAGTGCCTGAAGAGTTGGCGCTCATTAAAGTGACATGAGGTTCCCAAATCCCATCACTACTCTATCAGAAGATGGAGATTCTCACTTAAGAAAAGGTTTTTCAAGTCAGTCCAGTTCATTCCCAAAGCCTCTGGAATCAGAGCTCAGAGTACGACTGCAGCAGAGATGCTTTAATGAAGTTACCAGGCTGGGCTGTGTGCCATGGCCAGAGGAGTGCACCAGAGCTCAGGGAGATGTCAGGAGGTAGAACGGCACCTAATTCATGCTGAACTCCAATTCAGTAGCAAGGTCTCTGTTGCAGGATTTCAAACATTCTGCCTTGATGCCACACCTGCAGGAGAAATCTGGATATCTCAAATGAGGCTTCATGTCAGCCCTGGGAATGGCTGAGGGTCTCTTCTACTCACTCTTGAAAATTAATCTATTTCCTACCTTGGCTCAGCAGGAGCCCGGAGTACCCCACATTGCTGGAAAGGAATAGCAGCCTGCTCAGTGGGGTTAATTAAAGTAGGGAAAAAGCTTCCCAGATGTGCAAGGTGGGGTTTGCACTGCAAAAGATGGCATGCCATAAGCTCTTGCTTTCTCCAGCCCCTCTGTGACATATATCTCCATGGCCTAGGCTAAACCTGGCTTCTCAGCTTCGCTTTGTGGGGTCACCAAATGACAAAAGGCCACACCATTTATCTCATCACCTTCCGATCAAAGAGTGATCCTTCTGGAGCCAGCTGCTCAGCCACAAAGCAGTCTGCTGTTTACAATGTATTTTAAAGATGCCTCATGGGCAAAGGAGCCAGTTTTCAACAAAACGTAAAGCTCTAAGAGGGGAATATTCGGATCACCGATCAGAGCCATTCCTTCTCTCAGAGGGGAACATTTTGTTGCAGGGCCCTTTTCAGGACACTGAATTCTATCTTAAAGGGATATGTGACTTCTTGCATTCACCCAAGAACTCTGCCATGCCATGGTGTTTAAGAGTCTCCTAAATTTCCACCCCACATTTATCTGTCACCAACCTGTATCTGTTAATTCTTCTGTCAGCACTGCCCTTTAACCTTTGAAAATATTTATAGGAAGCAATCACTCCCTTGCAGCTCTCATTTAGTGAGGCTGACAAATTACAGTCTCCTCAGGAAAGCTCTCAAGCTCTTACAATAAATCTCCCAGAGAGCCCAGGATGCCTGGTGCCACACTCAGGGAAGCATCTTCTTTCTACCTCTTTCCTTAGAAACACCATTACAGTGGTTTAGAATACATGATGCTACACTGACGCACTTCAGCACAAGGCAGGCTAATTGGATCATTAACTCATTTAGCTGGGAGTGTGTGAAAATACACTTAGAGCAGTAGGTTAATTTTTGTGCATGGAGTTAAATCCAGCTGGCAACCAGTTACTAGAGGTGATCCCCAGGGGTCAGTATCAGGCCCATCTCCATTAGGTATCTTCCTTGATGATCTGGATGAGGAAATTGAGTGCATCCACAATAAGTTTGCAGATGACACCAAGCTGAGAGGAAGTGTTAATCTCCCTGTGGGTAGGATGTCCCCACAGAGAGATCTAGATAGGTCAGATCAACAGGCCCAGCCCAACTGTTAAACCTTTAACAAGGCCAAGCATTGCATCCTGTACTTTGGCCACAACACAGGTATTGGCCTCTCAGATAACAGTGACAGGACAAGAAGTAATGGCTTTAAGTTGCACCAAGGGAGGCCAGGTTGGATATTAGCAAACATTTCTTTTCAGAAAGAGTGGTGATGCATTGGAACAAGCTGCCTATGGAGGTGGTGGAGTTACTGTCCATGAAAGCAGTCAAGAAATGCACAGAAGTGGCACTGAGGGTCACAGCTTAGTAGGCATGGTGGGGATGGGTTGGCAGTTGGATGGGTTGATCTTAAAGGTCCTTTACAACCTTAATGATTTATGACTCTTGATTCAAACATCATAATTCCTGTTTTAGTATTAGAAAGAAAAGAGTGACACCAAAGTGACACAAAAATCACACAGCACTGTCATGCTCAAGCAAGTCGTTGGTTCTCCCAGTGAACATGGCCACACAAATGCCACATCAAAGAATCAAAACCTAACCAAACCCCAAAGCACATCTACACATGTGCATGCACAGCTTTCTCTCCCAGGCTGGAGCAATGAACTCTCATCCTCTGAAGTTTCTGGAACATCATTTCTGGATGATGACCACCACGCTCAGTGCCCTCACCCAGACCTTGCCCCGCTGTACAGAAATGGAAAGCTCTGTGCAAGCCAGCATGCTCATACTGAATTTTAGCCAGAGCATCCAGAGCCATCTGTTAAAGATTAGAGACACAATGGAGCAGAGCATTAATAAATGATCTGCAGTTCCTACCCTCCTCCACTTTGCAACATCAGGGATAAAAATTATTCCCAACACCAGAATGCACTTTTCAGCAACAAATAATGATTTGGTTCAGAATTAAGCACACAACAAGAATTTAATGCAGAATCTGAACACCATTCTACCTCATGGGACTATAGTGCCAGCATGAAAAAATATATGTAACTTCATATTTTTATTATATTAACTCAATTCTTCAGCTGCTTAGAGTGCTCCTGTATATCCTTTCTAAATTAAGTTTGGTTTTCTATACCTGCAGCTACAGTTACCCTGAGTATCTTCCTGTGTATTCCACCATGAAGATTGTGATTAGGTTCATTTGTCATAAAACAAACATGATGCCATGAATGATAAAGAAGCACTGTGTACTGCAGAGGCTGGCAGTGCAGTTGCAGTTCAGTTTTCTCAGTGCTCGGGTGGTGCAGAGGGTTTCTGTGTTGCTCATGTTTGAGATCAGAAAGCTTCCTAATGAAGAAATCTGCCTAATACATGATGTGGCAAAGCCACAAGCCTAATTTTCAGGGAAAGGGTCCAACGATCCCAGCATCACAACCCCAGGTGTGCAGAGGAGCTCCCTCTGCTAGCCTTTGGGCTAGAGATGGCAGGGTTTGGATGGGACACTGCCCTGCGTCACCTTCACCGCATACCTGGAAATCTGGGGAGGCCATACAGCATCATACTCCCAACCCTGCTTCTTTCCATCCTATTTGTACCAGAGGGCAAAGAGGAACAGTGATGTCTACAGACAGATTTTGTTGAATAGGATAAGCCATCACACTTACAGTATACAGTGGACAGTATTGCACCAGGCCCCACAGCAGAAGACCCCCAGCCCACATCCAGCTCCAAGTCCCCATCACTGGCTGAGATCTCCCACCTCCAAGTGCTCCCATAACCAGCAAGCTGCAGGCTGTGTTTCTTGTCCACTTCCATGTCCCAAACTCCAGAAGGTGCCAAAGCAGCTTAGTCTGCTTCCAAGAGAGCTGCTTCACCAACCTGAAGATATCAAGGGCACAGAGGACAGGGAGTCAGATCCCAAGCAGCCAAGCTCTGCACTGACCTGCAAGCTCCATGTCTCACCAACCTGAGCTTCAGGTGAGCCCTGCAGAGTGATTTTTTTTCTTTTATTTTTGTAAAGTACTGCAGTATTGCTGTTTGAGTGCAGCAAATTATTGGCCATGTGATGCTGCTCCAAACATAAAAGAGATCTCTTGAAGAGAAAGTCAGCTGGCTGTTTCATCACTCTCTCAGTTCCATGCTTTAAACCATGGAACTGAAGTGCATTTTCTTCAAGATGATCTAAGCTGAGACAAATTCATCCCTAAGGTCAGTGGGAAGCTCAGTTGGGAAACACTCCATGCTTTGCAGCACCCTTGGCTGAAGATGAGGAAGACGCATGCTGCAGCTATCCGTTTGTGTTGCTGTTTCCACCTTTCTAGACTTCATCTGCAACTGTATTGACTGCTTCTACAGAGCACTCAGATCCTACTCTTAATGGCATATTAAACAGAAAAGACAGAAAGAGCCAGAACACAAGCCTGCACTTCATTAGAACATCAGAATTGTGACCCATCAGCTGAACTGAGGTCTTCACTCTCTACACATCATTCCTACCTAGCCTTTTTGTTCTCCATTCTCAGCCATCCTAAAGACACTCTTTGTACTCGGGTTATCTCAGCCCTCTGACTGTTTCTTCACTCAGCAAGCCTCAGTAAAAGCATTTCCCCTTGAGTTTTCACTGCCCTTTTGTTCCAGAGATCACCAGGCCCACTGAATTCTGTTCTCCATGGACCTCACACTCCAAGGTATCCATGGGTCTGCGTTCACCTCCACCTCTGGCACAGAGGGACCCTAAACAAAAAGCTTGCAGAAACAGCCCACTACAGACCTGATAAACCATCCATGCATCCACTGCAGAGATTGAGAAAACTGCCTCCAGACCCAAGGCAACCCTTCTTTTCTTTGAATAAAAAAAGAAAGATGTAGAGGACATGGTGGTGAGAGGTTGACAGTTGACAGACTAGATGGCCTTAGTGGTTTTTACCAACCTTAACAATTCTATAATTCTAGAAGGCTGAGATAAGAATAACCTGCAGAGATTCGGAGTAAGCTTTTGACCTCCTCCATAGCTTGCTAGAGCACTCCCTCCATTTGGCTGTAGGCTAATCCTGCCGCACTCACCTTGTTTACAAGCATCACCATTATATTTGCTTCATTCCTCAGTCCCTTCTGCTTTCTGTGTTTCACAGCAGCTCAAATTCAGCCTTTTCCATTCCCAAAAGCCTTGGGCTGATCCACTTCCTCATCCTTCCAAGTTACAAAGTTGAGTTTCAGTTAGCAGCCGTTCAATACATTCCCAGTAATGCAATATTTTCTCCTCCAGTCGTAATGACAGCAAGATGCAAACACATCCTGCTTCCCTTTCCGAAAGCATCACCTCCACTCTCTAGAGCCCATCAGACACATCCTTTCGTGCCTTTCTGACACACTGATCGACAAGGTTTTCATCTCTCTCTCTCTAATAGAGCCAATTGTTCTAATTACATGCTGACTGCTGTGACTGAGGAGCTGTAAATAAAGTAGTCACAGCACTGTCTCATCCACACCACCCTTCAAAACAACCTTTGCAGCCTTTGCTTGCAGTGGTCCACTGTGAGATGTAATTTTAGCTAAAATGACTTTTAAGAAGGAGATCACAGTTTTGCAAGGACTCACCTACTTGAGACCTAGCAGAAAATTCACAGAAGTCAGATGGAGTAGCTTCCATTTAACTAAAGCTTTCATCAGGTCACCTCCATCCCCTACAGGATCAAATCAGGGCAGAAATTAATAGGCTTCTACAGGAATTATCCTCAAAATGGTACAAAGACATCCTAGCTACAGGAGCCCTTGGGATGATCTGTGCAGCCCACGGGGCAGGCAGGAAGCTTGTGCTCAATGTTTGGAAGTTTTCCCATGGACAACTTTAAAGGAGGCACCACCCGTGAGCAACAGCAGGGCACTGCTCTTTCAATTCAGCTTGGGAAGATCTGTGCTGGATCTATGTTGCACCTCTGCTAAATGCAGGGTGGGAGCACTCTTATCAGCCAGCAATGGGCTTTGTCTGAACAACAAAACTAGCAAATACATTTGCAGGTGTCACAAAGTCCCTGGTAACACCAGTGAAAAAGTCAGGGTACACATGACCCCAATGTCTAGCTCTACAAGGCAGTGGTTCAGGAGTGAGTCCCTGCTTCCTAAGCTGACTTATATAGGGAGGACTTCTTGCAGCCACAGAGCAAGCACTGTAGGGGGTTTGCATCTATTCTAAGGCTTCAAAAAGGCAAGGTTTAAAATTAAAAAAAATTCTTTTAGTGCTTTGCTGTTGTATTGAGAGAAATCAACAGAGAGCAATCCCTTGAGCTTGGTCCACAACTCATTAAAACAGTTTTTTTTTTTTTCTTCCAGAAAGAAAAGCTCTGTCACACTAACTTAAAAGTGGGGGTGAATGGGCTCATGCAGACATCCAAGGCAGCAGCCTCACTGCAGCACAGGCCATGTAACCCACTAACCTGACCTATGACAGTGGAATAATATCAGCTCTCAGGCAGTCATTTACATCAGCAGATCTAAGGAAACCTAAACACAGTGAGGGCAATTCCTGAAGATAGCTTTGGAACACCAGGTTTTGATCAGTACCATTCTACAATGGGAAACACCATTCAAGGGAACCATTACACAGACTTCAAGGGGCTTTGCAGCAAAATGCTTCACACTGCCTAACTTTTACTACAATGGCTTTGCAACATAGAGCCTTACGTGCTTCACTTGCTGTACACATCCTCATATAGTTAAGAGGGTAAAATGACCCATTGCTGGTTGTTCCCTGTGGTGCCCCTGCAGCAGCTCTCCAGTGCCATACATCCAGCTGTAAGTGGTGAGAAAGATCTTGCAAAAGGACAATTTGCAAAGTGCCTTGTGAAGGTTCAGGGTCCATCAGTACCGTGTGCAGTGTATTGCTCAAACCATTCAAACAAGGCCATCTGCAAGGCTGGCAGGGGAGACTAACCCACCTCTATTGTGAGCAGAGCTTCCAGCAATGGTGCTCATCACTTTAGCTAAACCATACTCTATGAATGCTCAATTCTGATGTCACAGGAACAAGGGCAACATCCAACATGGGAGGCAGCAACAGTAAAAACAAAAAGTAGAAAAGCCAGTAGTATCTGTAATCAGCTAATCAGACTATGCGCTTGGAAGTGGAGACACGGCTACATTGCCTGCTCCAAGAATCACTTTATGCATCTTTAATGGCTTATAAATAAACCAGCGTATGAACAGAACTGAAATTCAGCTCCATTGCCTCACAGGCCTGCCTGAAGCACTGGTTTCACTCAACTTCACACTTTTCACCTCAGTAGCAAAAATCAGACCTATGACTCCCAGCCAGCAAGTGCAAGAGCTCCAGAGCTACCATCACAGTACTGACACACCTGGAGATGCCACCAGCCCCAGAAGAAGAGGGATGTGAGGAACGCAGCTTTGCTCCCCATCACACTTCTATTAAGATGTCTCATTTAAGGATATGTAGAGTAAACAGGACATGAATTAAGTGCTTTCACCAGCCCGATGCCAAGAATAAATTAATGAGTACAGCACTGCAAATGAGTAATATATGGCATTCCAACTGAAGCTAAGTTCATATTCTGATGAATAAAATAGTAAGCTAAAATGCCTAATTCTTAAATCAATACAAAATTCACTCCCTGGTACTACTGCATAAACTATAACTCTTTGGCTGAATCTTAAATATTACATGAAAGCGAATGGGAAATTCAATTTCACTGAGAACACTCTCCCCTTTCTCAAGCTTCATGTTCACAAGCACTGGGACTGGGACCTCCCTGGAAGAAAGCATAAGAACAGCTGAGTGTGGTAAGGTCCAACTCAGAGCAAGGGGTTTACCTGGTCACCCTCCAAGACAAGCTTGCTACAACCAGCATGATCCTCCCCCACCATTTCCAGGGCTTTGGCTCAAACTCAAGGCAGGTTTGTGCATCAGGGTGGGCATAGGAACCATTAGGTCACCAGGTGCATTTATTCTGTCCTTCAAACTGGCTCTGGAACAACCTCACAGCACATTTTCTCAGGCAGGTGTGACCCATTAAGCAGCCAACTCTCGGAAAGCTGTGAACTTTTGACCAAGAGAAGCATTTCAGAGGAAAGTCCTCCCAAACAAAGAGACCCCTCATGTTATGCCTGGTTTATCGAGTAGCTGCCCATCTCCTGGGCAAAAAAAACCCTCTCATTTATGTCTGCCAGTCCCTCCCATCACCCATAACACAGCACTAAGTAAAACAAGGACAGCTCCACTGCACAGAGTACGCAATCAGTAAAATGGAAATTGCACAGATGCAGCTGGAATGGAAGCAGCAGTGTTTGCTACCCATAAACATAAGCATCCACCAGCATGCAGACAGCACTGCTCTGTTGGATTCCGCAGCATTGCAAAGAGCACCCACACCACCTGGAGGGATAAATCCCAATTCTCTTTCATGGCTTTCCTATAAACAGATTTTTTTTCTCGTAACTAATAAGTAGAAACGTCTCTTGGCCCCCCAAAAACCCAAACAAGTGAACAGAAGCAACAAGGAGAAAACAATATTTCTTGCAACTTAAAGGAGAAATTGAAGACACAGTAATTTGTTTTGTGGCCATACCTGGTTCTCCATTGTCTGTAAACAGACTTTGTTCAATTACATTAAACTACTTAACTCAGATGAGATGAGTGCTGCTTCTGACAGAACAGTAACCTGGGTTAGAAACATGCTTGTGCACACAGCATCTCTCAGCCAGGCCACAGCTACAGGCTCCCAGAAACAGCCAGCATTTCCTCTTACAACTGTGCCCATGAAAACAGTGCTCCTTCCAGGCACGTCCCCAGCTAGGAGCAACCACAGAGCAAAGCCTTAAAATAGACACAGATGTAGGACACATTCTATTTCCCAAGGCAAACTAGGCACAAAATACCATGACCGATATTAAAATACATACATGCACAGTAAACTGAAAGGAAGGGAGTGGGTTAGATACATCAGGGGCAAAACAGGACCCGGTTCAGGCACTGCTCACCAGCACAAGAGCACACTTAGGACACAAAGAGAGACATACATACAAAACCCCTCCCAGGCAGGGGAAAACTCTTCCCTGCTCTCCTACACATATCCCCAGAGGCAGCCAAGTAAGGCACTCCCATTCTGGTGCTAATTAGATAAAGCTGAGCTAATTAGCAAAAGTGGGTGTTCAAGTCAAAGGGGAGCCCAGAGGGTTGCAGAAGAGGAAATCCTGGTATCTCTGTAGATTGATGAGTGTTGCTATCCTGAGCACTTATGCTGTTTCTGTTACTTAGGTTAGCTTGATGGAGCAATTAGAAAGCAGCTAGGACATGTAGGACATAAGAATCCTTAACGGTTATGGCTGCTGCAGTGTCAGCTCATGTAGCTATGGAGGTACAGGACCATGCCTAGTAAGCCCTCAAGGATGGACAGCAGTTGCACAAGTCCTTCTGTGTGCGTTGTCTCAAGATAGTTTTATTCAAGTAGGGTGCTGCCAGTCTGCATTAACGCTAAAATGTTAATATCTAGGAAAGCCAATCTGACTAAATACCATGCTGCTCTAATGAGCAATTTTTCTGTATTCACCAGCAGTAAGACTCTGTTGTTGAAATGCAGTTCTCCATAATTAGCACCCACTCATCGTGCTGCTGGTGTCTGAAGGCAAAAATATGAAGGGAAGCCTGAAAGTTGGAAGTGCTCTTTGGGTGATATCTGTATTAGGGGTAAAGATGCTCTATAGCTCTTTTCAGCATAGAGAAGGGAGAAGGGTGGAGGAAGAATTACAGGCATCTTACAAAGGACAGGGAGATTCTCAGCAGAGTATACACTGGGCTGAAAAAACTGCAGCTGTCCCTTGAAAGATGTGTCTGTAGATGGCTGTAATGTCAGAGTACATCTCTGTTGTCAGCTGGGTTTCCCCTCTGAGCCAACAGATCCCCATGGCTGGATGGAAGAGGCTTTGCACAGTGGGTTGCCTCCAGCCCTGCCCTGCTTCTTGCTGACCCACATTAGCCTTTCATGCCCTCCCTGCCTTCTGTCACCAAATAAAGGTACAGAAAATTAAAGCCAAAATCACTATCATTTATTTTTCCAGTATTTTAAGAGGTTTTTTTTTCTTTCTTTCTTGAGACTTTCAAAACAGCAGCTACAACGTGATAGAACAATTTGTGGGCCAGGAAGCATATATTCAACAGTTTAGACATCCTTTCCCCCAAATCCCTGACTAATTAACTACTAAAAAGCTCAGGCTGAGAGAAATTATTATGTAACCAAATTACATGTTGCAAATTACTTAGGGGAAAAAAATGGATCTAAGATGCTCTTTACGCTTTCCAAATTTTTAGCTTTGAAACTTCTGTGCTCTGTAAGTGGTGAGGGGAAATAACAAGCTTTGCAGTCAGACATTTCAGGTATCAAGGGAGCAGCTCCCACTGATAAGTGCAGAAGGCAGCACAGCTTTGCAGGGCTTGGGCCAGTCCAGAGTCCTGTTTTTACTACCACAACCAGGTGGTGAAGTGGACCAGTATGTTTGCTGAAGTATTTCACTGTCAGCACAAATCCACAGATAACGCATTGAAAACATCAGCTAGCTATTTTTGGTGGCTTTGCTACTTGTCCTGTTATAAACCTTCATCCAATGCCATGCAATCTCAACAGCAGCCCTGTCTGAAGCCTAACAAACCAGTGGTGGGTCAGACATGAGCTCTCTGCCCAGCTCCAAGCATGTGCTTTGCTAAGATGTGAGTTTACAGAAGCCATGAGTACCAGCTGACAGATGATATGGCAGGACATGCTAAGTCTGATCTCCATTTAGGCCCTGATCTCCAACATGCTAAGACCAGCTGAGTCACCATCTGTACAGGAGGGAAAACAGTGGCTTTGGGTAATGACATTAAGTATTTTCCAAATAAAATCTTGCTGTGTTGCAGGCTAATCTCACTTTCCCTGATAAAGCCTCAGTACCAGAAAATCTCAGTCCTCCTGTCCTTAAGTTGTGCCAGGGGAGCTGCAGGCTGGGTATTTGGAAAACCTTCCTCAGCAAAAGAGTGGTCAAATAATAGAACAAGCTGCTTGGGGCAGTGGTGGAGTCACCATTCCTGGAGGTGTTCAAGAACTGCAGAGATGTGGCACTGAGGGATATGGTTTAGTGGACGTGGTGGGGATGGGTTGATGGTTGCACGAGATGATCTGAAAGGCCTTTTCCAACCTTTATCATTCTATGATTCTGTGATTCTGCTCCTACTAGAAAACCTCTTCTGAAGGACGACATTATAAAATAGACAAAGGGGTAAAAGACCACCAAAGATCAAATCACTTCCTTGCTTTCCTTCTCTACCCACATCCAAAACATACTAAAAACAAAGCTCCAGCATATGACTTTCTTCCTATGAGAAGTCATGGAGAGGGTAGAGGAGAAGTAGGGTCTGAGTGAGGCACTGATGGCATGGCTGACCCTGTGGCCAGCACTGAGACACGTGTGACCACCCACAGCCAAAAGAAGCCATAGAGGAAGACTGAGACATTACATTTTCCTGCCTCTCTCCCTTTCTGCAGTTGTCTTGTGTTTGAAACCAACGTCCTTGAGTGCCTCCACTGTGCAATCATGTTTTGGCCTGATTTTCTCCTTACTCATGTCTCTCATTTAGCAGGCATTATGCTAGTACATTCATAAAATGTATTTATAACTCTATTTATGTATACATCAGGCTATGCACAATACCACCATTCAACTGCCTTTTTTTTTTTTTTAATAATGCTGTCTCTTTTAGTACTTACTATTTTGTCTCTTTTTAGATCTTCTGCTATTTTGTGATAACCCCTGACCTCCATGAAATCTCATAGCAGTGTGACTATGGAAGATGCACACAGCTCTCCTGGCAAGACTAAGAAAAGCCAAGTGATTGCCAAAATATCGTCTTTTCCTTTACTAAAGCAAAACGGGGAAAAGGCTGCTTGTGAGTCTGCTTCTAGTAGGCATTTGAACCCAAGCAGGCTCCAGATTTGAGAAATCATGAAAAAGGATTACTTCCCAGGAATGCAACAGCACTGCTCACTTGTAACATTCACTCTCTGCCTTTGTTGAGCTTGAGGAGTTGGTCCTTTATTCTGATCGGCAGGAACTTTGTGCCCTGAAGTTGCAATTCCTCATTCTGAATGCCCAAGATGCTGGAGTGAGGCCCCTGGCAAACAGAAGGAGACATGAGGAGGCATTTGTGCCTGGGAGCATGTCTGTTTTCCCTATCAATATTAGCTGGTCGATTACAAGTTGTTATCTTTCCTTACCAGTTCTGCCTCACGTGTCCTCAGGCCAGCACAGCTGTAATGCTGCTATGACTCCGGCAAATAGCTCTGACAGCCAAGTTTGTACACATGAGGTGTTAATAATGACATCAAGATTGTGCTGAAGGGGAAGGAAGAATAAAAGCATTTCCTCATCTGTGCATGATTTTTCAGTCCTCACTGAAATTGCTGTAAAACTTCACGGGATGATATTCTGATTGTGCCATTCAGTGGTAGACCTTCACCAGCCTTTCGTCTGATGGAAACTCACACATCACTTACAGAATCATGGAATCGTTAAGGTTGGGAAAGACCACTATGATCATCTAGCCCAACCATCAACCCCTTGCCACCACGTCCACTAAGCCATGTCCCCATCTCTCTCCCAACAAGAGGGTTTTCAGCCCTTTCTTCATCCACATTGTGCCTTCATTTGCTAAATAAAAGTGAGCTGAAAATCTTTTTTTTTCCTTCTTTTTTTAATTTCAGCTACTGCACAACTAAAATCCTTTTCTTATTCAGCTTCCAAATGCCAACAAATCCCGACGACATACCATGTGCAACCTGAGCTGATAGAAGCAGAGTAGGTCATATGGGAAAAGAGATCATAGCATAGACCTGCCTGTGGGAAATTAATGGAGTCTGGAGAATAAAAACAAAACTTATTTCTCGGAAGACAAATATCCTTCACTCCTCATCACTGTCCTCACACCATTACGCAATGCCTGTGATGAGGACCAGGAGCTATATGTAGAAGCAAAACACATCCAGTGTACCAAGCAATGAGCATAAGAACCGAAAAATAAATGCACCATCCTGAGAACAAGAAATCTGGATCCTCTTAGGAGAGAGGCAAGAGCAGTGTTTACTGCAAAGCAATAGTGGCGCTTGCAAATGCAAATGTATGTGTGTGAATCTGAAAAAGCAACAGACTGCAGGAGCAACACGAGTGCGTGGGATGCAACACAGCATTAGCTATATCTGCTCCAGGTTTTTTTTAAGGATATGGAAAGAAGAAGTGAGTTAGTAATGCCAAGGGAATTGAGCACACTAAGCTTTGTCACTACAAGCAATGTCTCTGGCTTGGGTGTTAGAAAGAAAGAGACGGTCATAAAATGAATTCATTTATCCTTCAACTTGAAGTCAATGGCTGCCATTCTCCATCAACTGCTTTCAGTGAATGTCTTTTGATCAGCCTGGAAAGATTTGCCCATGTCCTAAAAAGCAAGGTGGGAATTTCAACAGCTCTCCGAAGGCTCCGCTGCGCTCATTAGAAGGAGAGATGGAGCAGTAGCAATTGTTACTGATCCAGGTGAGATACCATTACACTCCATTTCACCCTGCCATGAAGTGCCAATAGGACATGAGAGCTTCACCTATCTCCATAAAACAATGTGCTTAGTAAGTTTTTAAAGTGTATGGTGTTCAAAATACATTCAAACTGTTTTGTTTTGTCAAACTGATGAGTCTGATTCTCAAGTCACAATTTCCAAAGATAAATGCTCTTAAAAATGTAATCTGCTGCTCTTGTGCACATCTCGGACCTGAAGTGTATGAAAACACAAGCACTTGCACAGAAGCACACTATCCATTAATTTTAGCACATAAACTATTACTACTAATTATGTGAATTGCTGTTAACTCTAGGGGTCCCAATGGTGTCTTATACTCCTATATGCTGAATGCTGAGAAACTGTGGTCTTGCCTCAAAGACAAGAGTCAGACACCAGAGGAGAAATGGGGAATTCAAAGAAGCCATGCCAGTGTAATTGGGACCATTTGCTATTTCAGTTGCCTGCACCTTAGAGGAAGGATCTCTTACTATGTCTCTGTAGAGTAGCAAACCCAACTATGCCTCGACTTTGACTGATGTTATACTCTCATTATGATAATAATAAGCCAGAAATCTTCTGAACAAGCTCACCCGGCATCCATGTCTTTCTGAGGGGTGGACAAAAGAATCAAGCACTGCCTTGCTGGAAATTTGTTAGCAATTGATTTGCTTAGGAGGGGGCTGCATTGCCCATGCCACATGGATTGCTTTTAACCAGACACTGAACAGCCATGGCTTCCACAGGGGATATCCTCCCACTGTTTTCAATAGAACCTACAAAAGGCTTCCATTTTTGATAAGCAGGGAACTTCACAAGAGTTCCCAAGTGGCATATATACATTTATAATCTGGATCACCTTTACTATCATTCAGAATAAACTATCCAGACACCTGGGCCTTTTTGTGGTCCCCCAGTTCTGCTTTCTATAAATATGTTCATTATTTGCATGCTGTCACTGAGCACTTAATACTCTCTCTCCCATAGACCTACAGCAAATTGTTAGTTGGGAATACGTACACTATTCATTAGCTGATGTGGAACAGAACAATTAACTCACATGGTGTCATCTCCTTCAACTGGTGGTGAGAATAACCAGCAACAGATTGTGAAAAACAAATATCCCTGTTGCAGGGCCTGTCCCTGTACAAATGAAGAGAAGTTTTGCTCTCTTACCAGCACACAGGATGGTCCACCCAGCACTCAGCTGGAACTCGAACACTTTCAAGTGTTGGTTTATCCCACTGTCCTAAACAATTCATTTTTAAACACAGAATTTGTCAAAGATTGAAAGGAGAGCAGTGAAATCATTTCCAGCTTTGAGCCAGAGAGCAGGAGGGAATAAAGAAAAGCTTCTATGAGCTTTTGTTCTTGGGCACGGTACAGAAGAGAGGGATAGGGTCAGGCTGCCTGAGTTGCTCATGCTGCACCTGGTTTTGGGAGAGGTGTGTAGCTCAGAGCACCCCACTTAACTTCTCCATCTGTTTATTAAGTTGGTCAGAATTGCAGTCTGTATGAGAGTCATAGAATCATTAAGCTGGAAAAGACCTTCCAGATCATTGCCAAAGAACCATACAAAATGGGGAGCTGTTTATTTCAAATACGTCAACCAGAAGGAAGAAATGTAAAGGCTTCTTCTATTTCCCATCCCTCTCAAATATGCACATTCACAGAAACACACAAAGTTATTTCCAAGGTGATACCCACAGAGTGAGTTTGATGATGCTATAGCACCGTAAGGTAAAATCTTTAAGCACAAGTTCTGCAGGATGCCATATGAGATGAGCTCATGTCTTCTTCTGATATAAATCCATGAAGGAGCATTTCCTTCCACAAGTAAATCTCCATCCACATAATACACTTGTTCTTTAGCTCCATCCTCTTTTTTTTCCCAGCCACTGTGATGACTGGAAAAGGCCATCAGCATCTCATCTCTGCTGCATCCTGAGCCCCCACAGTCATGGGTAGAAATTCACAGTGTATTTTCATCCATCCTGGATACCATAACTCACCAGGAAGGTAACTGTCTTGGATCTCTGTAAACTTCTGAGCCAAGGCGCAGTACACTAATGCATTAGGGCATCTCAGCAGGAGACCTGCCACAGCATATTGGTTATTGCCTTCTCAGTAATACAGTCATGGAATCATTGGAGTTGGAAAAGACCACTAAGATCATCCAGCCCAATCCCAACCCACCCCCACCATGCCCACTGACCACATCCCTCAGTGCCACATCTCCACAGTTCCTGAACACCTCCAGGGATGGTGACCAGCACGTCACTGAGCAGCCTGTTCCAATGCATTGCCACTCTTTCCAAGAAAATTCTTTTCCTAATATCCAACCTGAGAGGTTGATTCAAATCTATTCACTTTGTTCTTAAGAAGGAACACTGTTTTACTTTACCATAACATCAGCAGCCATCAAGACAACAGATGTCAGTATGTCATTGTCCACCTACAGCATAGCACAGGCTGTCTGTTTTCCAGCAGATCAATCCCACTTATGGCACCAGCCCAGCCCAACAGCTGTGGACATCACTGATGCATCCTCCTGCTCTGTGGCCCCAGCTCAGCCCCTGACAGTGACAGAGCAGTGACAGGAGTGCTCCAAGGACACTCAAAAGTGACTTAGTGCAATGTAAACCCTGACTTATCTTTTGAAAACTGCAGAGATTCATCCACACCAAAAAAGCAATATGTGAGACAGCTCTGATCATCTTGTGCATGAGGAGCATAGGGGTATTTCAGATGAGGACAGAAGTGTCTCAAGTGGCTCCCACTGCAGGTAACTACAATTTGGTCTGTTTAGCTCTCCCACCATGTGAAGGAATTGTGCTATTTCTCTAATGCACACAGTCGTTGCTGAGTTGTATTGCTCCTCAGGCAGCAGCAGTGGAACAGATAAACGGTCTTTTTGGTTATTCTGCTTACTTTGGTGTCAGTGGCAGTGAGTGGTTATCTGAACATGCACTGCAGACAAATCTGATTCCCCCAGTGCCATGGCAGAGCTGTTGTCAGAACCTGCAGGCTTCCATATGCTCATGTCTATCGAACCCCCAGATCCTCTCAGACCACATTTCCAGGTGAGAAAGGACACTCAGCTCAATATTTAGATGAGCTCTACCCTCTGAGCCAACTCTGCTCCGGCAGCCGCCATCCCTGGGGATCTTGCCCTGATTCTGCCCTAACTACTGAGAGCTGAATGGTGTCTGGGATCAGGTGGAGAGGACAGCCGGGAGGTCTGGCTGGATTGCTCTGCCCTACATGGCAAAAGGCGAGGGAGCGAGGAACCCTGCTTTCTATTCCTGGCTGTATCCCCAAGGCAGGGATGTGCAGATGCTGCCTGCTCACCTCACCAGCAGGATCGCATGCAATTGCACTCCTTCCTGCTTTTTAAACAAAGCACTTTGATGGAAGGACAAACTTTAGCCAGGATTTCGCCATTCTTCCTTGGACTTAAATCTTCCACTTCAAATAATGAGTGCATCTTTAAAAGAGCTACAGTGGGAGGCTTTAAGATGACTCAATAATGTATTTTGAAAAGAACTCGTGAATCGCGTGCGCCTCGGAGCTATTTATACGCTACCTGCCAGGGAAGTGCACAGACGAATGAACCAGCATGAAACGTCCTATTCAAGAGACAGTTTCTTAGGATTTCAAGTAAAAAAAATAAGAAAATTTTTTAAAAATCTCACTTAATTGCATAAGGGTTCTGGTTTGAGGGGCTCTGCTCACTGGAGAGAAACTCAACCTCATTTCTCTATGTGCTGCTGATGAGGGGCTCTTCCCTCTGCCCGAGGATGTCACTACCAACACAGTTTAAATGCAAAACATTCCAACAATGTGTTATTGCAGCAACATTATCTGCATTATAGCAGTCATGAGTAACTGGGCTGCAAAAAACAGGAAAATACTATGCACGTAACTGGTTTGTGACCCATGGTTGCTCTTTCCCTGTGTGGACAGCAATAAACAGAAGTGAAAACCCAGCACGCTTCATTGCACTCCCCTTCAGACAAAGGAACCATTTGGAGGGTCGTGGTCTCAGGCAGTCGCTTTGTTCACCACCAAATAAATTCAGGAGCTGCTCTGTGGATGGAGAGCTGGCTTTATAGACCGCTAAGATCACCAAGGCCAACAGCCAGCCCACCCCCACCATGCCCACTAAGCCATGTCCCTCAGTGCCACATCTCCATGGTTGGTTCCTGAACACCTCCAGGGATGGTGAATCCACCACCTCCCTGAACAGCTGTGCCAATGTGTAATCACTCTTTCTGAGAAAAAAAAAATTCCTAATATCCAACCTGACTCCTTTGTTAAGCTCAGGTAATTCCACTTGTTCTACCAGCACCAGAATTAATACAAGGCATACCTCCAGATCCCCTTCTGGGTGGCCATGACAGCCTGGACTCCCAATTAACAGTTTGTTTCTGCCCAGTAAACAAATCAGGGGACACTTCCACACATGCGCTGTTGGCACAGAGCAGGGATTAATTTCCTGCTGATGGCAATGCAGAAAGCAGCCTGGCACCAAGCATTAGCATTAACCAAGGTTTCCGTGCAGCATGGCAAAGGGGAAGGGCAAAAGGTACATTGCATGGGCAACAAAGGATCTTATGGAGACATGCTTTCCTCCATTCTCAGGTGTTTCCTTTGCACTGGTTGTTAAATAGTTTGTGCAGTTTCAGCTGCTGTTTGCCCCTCTTTGCCCAAGCAGGTTTTATCCATCAGCAACACCACTAACCTGTGTGCTCCCAAACCAGCAGTTATTTGTGTGAGAGCTCTCTGCAACCTACCTAACACGCACAGGGCTTGGGAAACAATGCTCAGTAATCTCTCCATAGGCAGCTGCAGAACCCTCTGGAGGGACTGGGGCTGGGTAAGCTGAGGAGCACTCATCCACCTACACATTTCCCAGATGTCTGGTGCTGGGAGCTGCTAACTACACAATACTACAAACTATACAATGGGCATGTTTGAACATCATCAGGTTTATAAGCCCGTGGGGACACATCCCTTCCTATCTACACCCCATTACGCTGAATGGCAGGAAACCAGCCCAGCGGACAACGAAAAACAGCAGATCTAACATTGTTTCCCTTTAAAAAAGTATTCCAAAAATTTCCTTAAGAGCAGCTTCCCATTAACTTTACGGGAGGAGCTCACACGGAATAAACGTTAGCAGATAACAGCTTTTTTCCTTCTAAGCACAACAGAAATTGCAATCTGGTGAAATGGAAATCGTCCTGGGAAGCCTGTCCCCCCTTCCTCCAGGGGCTTTTAGCCTCTCTTTTTCTGCTCTCTCTCTGCATGTGATTTCAACAGCCCTAGATCAAAGAATTTCCATTTTCTGAGCAATAAATATCTGGAGATCTGAGCTTCTATGAGCAAACAACAAGGAAAATGTTGTGGAAAATGTCAAGACAAAGTTACAGCAAACACAGTGCATTTTTCAAACACCACTAGGAGCTTTCCCCACTGTGGGCAGCGAATGTTCTCTTGCTGTTTCCACCAGGATGTTTTTGATGGTTGTAGCAATAGCTGGGCCAGTGACACCATGCATACTACAAGGCATGGCCATGCACTGACCTGCAACTCTCTTTGGCTCTGTGCAAGAGCAGGAGGAGGGGAGAAGGTCAGGGACATCCTTCCCCAAGATGCAGTGGGCTTTTGCCCCCATATTCAGCATGATCCCCTTGCACAAGTCAGTATCTAGAATCATGGAATTAGCATAGAATGGCTGAGGTTGGAAGGGATCTTAAAGGTTATCTAGGTCTAACCCCTAATGTGGGCCGCTCGCCCCCCACCAGCTCAGGCTGCTCAGGGCGCCATCCAGCATGGCCTTGGGCACCTCCATAGATGGAGCACCCACAGCTCTCTGGGCAGCCTGTTACACACAAACCATACCCCTGATGCAGAGCAGTCTACTCAACAGCATGTGCTATCATGTGAATCCACTCCCACAGGGGAAATAGCATTGTATGGCATGTCCTGGGTGGGATATGTTACCACTCAGTAGACACATCAGTAAATATAAAGCACAGAGGAACGTTCCTGAGTTCCCAGGTCTCCTGCATGGGAGCTTTACTAGTTCGTAAGAGCTGAGAATCGGGCCTGTGAGTGGTGGCTACCTTTTCGTCCCGGCACACATCCTCTCCATCGCTGCCTGATCCACATCTTTTTAGGGTATCTTGTTCACCCTCTTTGTCCCATCTGCTTTACGGAAGGAGTTCTCCTCTGTATAACCCTGGCCTGTCACAGCGGGTAACGATGCTCCTTGTGCTTTTCCCCAAGAGACAGATGGAAAGGAGAGAAGAGGGAGGCATCTCAGACACGCTGTCACGGTGTCAGAAGGGGCCGGGTATGATGTGCTGGTGGAGGACAAGAGGGCTGTCTGGCACTGGGGCTCTGCCAGCTGCAGCTCATCGTTGTGTGCACAGGGTGTTACAGGAGCGAATAAAGTGGTCTCCAGTTGATGCACAAGAAAGAGAGTGAAAATCAGGCCTGATGAAGGGACAGACAGACCCTAGGCACAAAATCAGAACTGCAAGGTTGCTTGCAAGTAAGACAAGCTCAGACGCTCAGGATGGCCTGTAAACATCACATCTCCTTGGAAATGGCCTGGATACAAAACGACATATTAACTCCTGCAGCAACAGAGAACAGTGGTAGGGGCTTTATTTTCCTCATAAGGATATAAACAAAGAACATCCTGGCTTTAAGCACTTAGAAGAGAGGGTGAATATTCCACAATGCACCCAGCTAATTTCACATATTCCTCCTCCCAGCTGGTGAGGATCTCAGCCAGAGCAGCTGATGGCCTTCACATTTTATCCTTGCTGGAATAATCCCAGTTTCATAACGAAGGGATATATCAGACAAGTTTCTCAATTTGCAGATTAGAGAAAGGTCAACCCCAGCTTAATCTGCTGCTGTGACAGGTCAGCAGACAGAGTAACTCATAAACAGTATGAAATTAATAACAGCATTTCGCATATCGTGTATGCAGGCTTCCCTGCCTGTATGCCAAAGGAAACGTAAAGGGGGGACCAAAAGCATTCTAAGCAATTGCTAAATAAATTCCTGGAAAAATCAAAGTAGGAATGTAGGAGGGAAAAGTCAACAGATCTACCCTTCCCAAGGACAGGCTAGGGAGCATAGAAGGCCTCTGGTGACTCCTAAGGGGTAGTCCGTGGCCAGCTTGAACTCCAAGAACCAGAGAAGAGACCTCAGGGAGCAATCCTGATAGGAAAGCTCAAATAAATAATGTTAATGGCTTAATGGAGTGAGGGTCTGGGGCTGACACCCACATCACCCATGGGCTGGGGTGGCAGAGATGTGACTCATTTCTTGGTCTTCCTGGAGTTCCAGAGGAGAAACAACCAAAGATGTATCTATGCACAAAAAGAGGTTGTAAATACCTGTGGTGACTATTTCTGCTTTATTTAAATCCCCTTTCAAAACATGTTTGGGGATTAATGATAAGCTTCATACTCTGCTCAGGACTCAAATACAGGTTTTCTTCCACTCCACCCGAAGTTTCTGCCATTAGAAAATGCTCAATTTTATGCAAGCAAACAGTACAGCACATTATGTTTGGGGCAGACTGTGTTAGGTTACATAGGAAATTAAGGCTCAGGAGCACAGCTTGACTTCTAGACAACTGTACTCATGAAGGAAATGTTACAGAGCAGGGCTGCACGTCTTGTAGATTCTGTAAACCAGTAGCAAAGCACTGCAGTGGTTTCTGCCATGCTTTCATCCCTGGGTCCTATGCTTTTATGCAATTCCCATTATCCACTTGACCTACAGTCTCCCATGCAGTCCTCCATAACAGGGCCTCCTGAGAAGCCTCCCTTTATTCCCCAAACCTTCTTCAGACCAGCTGCTGTCACAAGCTGGAGGCTGGCTGCCTTCTCAGATGTCGTCATCCTTTGCAAAGCGGATGGTGAAAAACGTCCTGCTTGTCCTTGGTACACATCTGCATTGCCCAGGAACACAGTGCATCATCACAGCGGCAAGGAAGGACAGCCAGCACTGCACCACTCCCACACTGCACATTTGGGGGCCCACACCCCAGTGAAGATCTTCCCAAGTAAGCAGCTTCCAGCTCAGATAAATAAAGTTGCTTTTCATCTCACTTCTGTCTTGCTAAAATGTTATAACAACCCCACAGTGAGCAGAACTGCAGGAGAAGCGTGCAATGCTCATGGAAATTAAACTGAAAAAAGGTAACAAGCCAACCCACAGCAGGAGAGATGTGGCACCCCTGAGGACTTCGAGCAAATCACTGTGCAACTGAAGGAACACTTGGAGAAGGCAGATATGCAGCCAGACACCTTTTCCCCTGGAGAAATCAAGCTTTCCCAAGTGTTAATGGAGTTTTCCATCCGTGAGCTGACGGCACAGCATGTGAGAAAACATCAGCACTTTTACCAATACCTTCCCTTATCCTGTTACCAACACCCATCCATGCAGAACAGTGCCAGCAGAATGCCGACTAGTTATTTTGACAACTAGTTATATTGGAGGATAAAGAAAAGAGGGAGAAAGACGGGACAAATCCTTATTTTAAAGAGGTGCAGATAGCTTGTGAACTCGTTAGCACTCAGGATGGTGCCCCACTGTAGTATCAGGCTAATATGCATAATATGCATATTTTTAATCCCTTAATTCAGCCTGTAGACCATTACGAGAGGAGAGACCTTCCCAGCAGAGCTGTAAGAAACCCAGCTGAGCTTGAGAAGCAACTCAAGCCCTTCCCTATTGCAGAAGTGCCTGGAGTGCCAGCAGCCAACTTTTAAAATAGCCCCAATTATCTTATATTCATAATGGAAAAGAGGTGGAAGTGGTCCAGAATAGTAGATAGTAGCAAAGCAGAGAAAAAAGTGATATCCAGACTTTAAGAGTCACAAAATCACAGAAAATTTCAGACTGGCAGGGAACCCTGGAGGTCTCCAACCCAAGCCCTGCTAAAGCCCTCAGACCCCAATAAAATTCTTTTCCTGTTCATGGTCTGTGTAGGAAACGATCTGCTTTCAGCACCACGTAACAGATTTTTGGCCTTCTTTTAGTAATCTGTATGGCACCCCAGGAACACGCTGTGAGCAGAACACACGCAGCTGCCAACACACACTGGTGCACCTAAGGGTTGCTGACCTGTGGGAGTATCTTGCACTGCAAACGTGGGAGCGTCACCTGGTGCTGCCTTGGCTGCAGCATCCTCAGAAGCGACCTCAGGGAAAGGACTCTGGTAGAAAATGGCAGAAGAACTTAAGCAAATTTCTCAGAAATCAGATTTTTGCCCCATGGGATAACAATGCTAATCGTTAGTCCCACATAGGCCCCATCATTTGTATTTCAAATTGAACAGAAGTTCTTTTCCATCTTGCATAAAATGAAATGAAAAATACCCATTGCTCAACAATAAGGAGTGTTTTAAAAAGTTTAAAATTATTGATTTGTGAAAGAAAACCCAAGCATCAGGCAGAAAACACCTTCATTGCTAACGAATGACCTTTTTCAAGGTTATACAGAATGGATATGTTCTCTTACAAATGTGGAAAACAACGTTACCCCAAAGCCACATAACAAAGACATAGGGAGCTGTTCAAATAAATGAACTTTGTCTTGGGCTTATCGTAGTGGTTGATGAGGGAAAGCATACATTTGCAGTTGCAATCATTTCATATTGAAATGTTCAGCACAGACCAACTTTCAGTCCTTTTTCTCTCCTTTGTTCCCTTCTAATTACTCTCAGCTTCTCCCCAGCCTGCAATATCAGCCCAGGTCCCAAAACTGTGGCAATCTCAGCAATTTCATCCCACCAGCTCAGCAAGACTTTGCTACACCACGGTTTTCTAATTGAGGGTGCCTGGAGTTTGCTCCTCTACAAAAAAACATCCTTTCTGGAGTAGCGCAGTAGCATTCTCAGCTGCCACCAACTGGAGAAGGAGTTGGGCGTTCCCAGCACTTCAGAATCTCAGGCTATTTGGGTTGAGTCAGCAAAACGCCGAGTATCAGGCTTATTTTAAGCATGCACAGAGTGCTATTTGAGACCTTATTTTCCTCCTTGCATCATGACTGAGATCTGTAAATATTGGCAAACATGAAAATTGGGTCTTCATACTCGACCAAAAAAAACCAGTCCTATCAAAAAGCCAAAAACCATCCGGCACCATTCCTTCCAGATGTTCTCCTAAACATTCTCTTTTTTTTTTCCCACCGAATGTGTGCTATCTGCATGCTCAATGGGCTGCCACAATCCTTTCTCTCTCATCAGTGTTCAGCTTCAGACTTCCATGCCCATTATTTCTTTCCTTTTTTTTTTTCTTACTTAATAGGTCCGTGAGTGGATCTATTCAACACACAGCATTGTGCTTTCAGGAGTATTGTGTATCATGAAAGAATTTGCCTTTCATGATGCTTGTGGCTCAAGGGGCTGTTGCTGGTTTGGCAAAAGCATTTGAAAGGGAAGCTTGTTAATAATTTAAATAAACACATAGGCCAAGGGATTCTGGAAATATTCATGCCACAAAGATGAGTGTACAAAATGTATTTAAATTGGGAAATAATCACCAACGATTGGTGGAATCCCTGCCAGGACAGAAGACAAGTGTGTTGTACCCATGGAGTCACCACCCAAACAGACAAAGCAGATAAACTCTCGCGTTCCTACCAGATTAGAAAAACTCTTCAACCGCAGGGATCGAGTAGGTGGGGTATCTTGGATTGCTGCAGCTGTAGTGGCCTTTGTGATGTGAAAAATGGAGATTATTTCTCAATCAGACTGCTTGCTGACTCTGTTTTACATCAGCAGCAACCTTCACTGCTAAACAAAAAGAAGATCACATATGTCATGTTCTGTATTCATGAAGCATAGCTTAAAATTAATTGAAAACATCCCTCATAAAAGGTTCTTCCGAACTTTGTTGTGACCGAATGCTTTAATTAGATCTTCAGGAAAGAAAGGCTTTTTTTTCCCCCAAATCTAATGAAAAAAGTTTCAGTGAACAACTCATAACCAGCACTGTACCACAAATGGCAGAACTGTCAGCCTCCTCGCATGCTGATGCTTTGTGGACCTCGAGATTCCCCCTTAAAGCTGCATGCGGAACAAGACCCAGAGACTGGCAGAGGATGTGATGCTGGAGTGGCTGTATAACAGCCTCAACACCCACTCTTGCACTGAGGAGACAATTATGGCCACCCCAGCATACAGGAGAAGCCTACACATGAAAGAAACACAAACCCCCAACCTCTAGCCTACAGCAGGCCTAGGAAAGTAACTGGTCTTTCCAGAAGCTGATGCTGACTATACTTAATAGCATTTCTACAACTGGACATGTACAAATCAGCCACTCAGTTTTGACTCAGAAGTGAATCTTAGTCTTATCTTCCTAATTTTGGTACAGAGGGGATTATACAAGCATTAATCAGCGGATATTATCCACATTTAAATGATTTTATATTACCTAAATCCATACCTCATTTGGTGCATTTTTAGCAAAGAAAGGTCTGCCAAGGCTGATGAAAAACGTGTGTGTATCAGCATCAAGAGAAAATAAGGACCAAAATTGGCACAATCATGTATAAAAGATGTGTTTGCTCATTCTTCCAATCAAGGATCCTCATTAAATAATCATGTGACTCGTGTAAGAGGCTACAATTACACGGTACAGCTCACTTTTCAAATATTCATGATGAGGCCACAGAGCCCAAATAGAAATGGAACCACTCACTTCCAGATTTGGTGAGCAAGTCAGTCTGGGGAGATGCTGCTTCCTTCCTGCCATTAACACCATTGGGAAGAGGTGCCACATTTCTCACAACTGCTTCCATTGACTGTTTCCTCATCCTCAGAAGGGGCTGGCTAACTTTCATTTAAAGAAGTGGCTGGGAAAAGTCATTTCAGTAAAACTGAACCTTTTTCTGTTTTTGTCAAATTAGAATTATTTCGAAGCAAATGTTGGGGTTTATTTTGGAAAGTATTGAAACTAACAGTCAAATATTTTGGATTTCAGTATTTTTTTCTCTGTTGCCACTGTTCCTGTTTTCACCATTTTTTCAGAGGGCAGTGGTGACTCTGGCACATGACAGGACAGCTCCTTTCACACTTGCAGAGCGTTGGGAATGAATTCCTATTGCTCACAACCACGCAGTTCTGCCATCTCCTGCATCAGATGCTCCATTCGCCTCTCACCCTGACTCCAAGCATACTCCCATGGGCTGCTCTGGCTTTTGGTGCCAAGCATTCAACAAAGCAGTTCAATAAGATGGGTCCCAGGTCTAACCAAGGAGCCCCACCAGCAGCTCTCATGCTTCCTGAGCATTTTCCTTCCAATCAAGCTCTCTGTTCTGTAGGTAACAGCCAGTGTGCCATGACTGCACTGCCAGCCTCCACCTCAGCCAGCAGATTCCCATGTAGCACAGGGTTGTACATTTCACTATAATCCCATCATAAAACAATGGCCATCTTATTGAGGTAAACCATCAGGCTTGACACACAGTCTACATTTATTAACCAGTGATTCATGCTTTCCATTTTCCATCTACCTTAACGTATTTAGCAATACTAATCAGATCGGATTAACGTGCTGCATCTGTTTTCCCATTCTTGCTTCCTTGGATGCAGGCACTACGCTTACATTTATTAAAAATCTTTGTTATTACTATTTCAAGCCAAAAACCGCTCAGCTTATCCAACCTATAAACACTGATTGCTATGTTTGTCCGCAGGTGTCACTTCACTCCCCATGGAAAGCAGGGTTTTCCTGCAAAACAGAAACTACTTTTATAGCAAAAAAAAAAAAAAAAAAAAAAAAAAGCATAAAAAGGCACTGAAATAAAGAAACATCAGCAATTCCCATTTTTCTGAGACTCATGGTTGGTGTGCACTTTCAATGGGTAACTGATCTGAACAGGACAGGGACCGCAGACAAGAAAAGGAGAAATTACTGTAGATAGGAGGAGAAATTGCCACATTTCCTGCTACCATCACTCACCACAGCTTGTAGACTCCTGCAAAAGAAAGTCCAGAAAGACCTGAACGACATTACGAAGATCCATCGTTGGCCCAGGCATCACTTCCTACAACACCTGTGACCCTCAGCACCCCCAATCCTTTTGATATCTGTGGTTTCCCATTCTGTGTTTACCCTACTGTGAAGCCCTGTGCCTGCTGAACCTCTTCATGTTTATTCAGCCCCTTTATACAACTGGCAAAGTCTTCATGGTCTTCTTGTAGTTTTC
Organism: Gallus gallus; assembly: GCF_016699485.2. Lineage (NCBI taxonomy): Eukaryota > Metazoa > Chordata > Aves > Galliformes > Phasianidae > Gallus > Gallus gallus. Next base: position 54,198,496 of record NC_052536.1, on the reverse strand, counting down.
CAGTGCAAGCTGTAGGAGTGGGGAGAAGCCAGCCAGTTTCCAAGTATTTGGTGAGTGAGGTCAGGTCCTGCTGCAACATAACGCTTGTCTGGATGGGACTTCCATGCCCAAAGGCTATACAAACTTCTCATTAAATCCCCATTAAATAATAAGGATTTAATGCCTTTCCAGTTGAGTAAAGGAAATAACAGCAAAAGTAAAATTAATTCAAAAGCTTTTTTAAGGGAAATTATGTTAACAGGTCCAAGTAAACAATGGGGTGTGTATAGGGTGGGGGTGGCTAAGAGCTCTCCAGAGCTCGTGAATGAGGGCGAAGTAGAGCAGAAGGCACCTGCTGAGTTTCTAAGCTTAACTCCTTACCGATGCAAGCATCACATTACCTAATTTCCTCCACAAACCTCAAGTTTGAAAGTAGTTTGGATTTCTTCCTCTTGACATTTCTTTTTCTCTCCGTTCTAATTTCCTCTCCTCCCTTGAACCCTCTTGTTCAATTTATACAATTCTATCCTTGTGCTTACACTGACTTTCAGCGCAGCTCGTTTCTTCTGGCTGTTCACCCCAAGCACCAGCAGCAAATATCCCCTTCCCTCTTAACTTTCTGCTGGATGAGGTCATAAACCAACTCCTCTAAAACATCTTCTCATGAACTGTATGTAGTACAGCAGAGAGACCTCAAACCACTGATGGAAAATGGGGCTGGAATTGGTTGAAAATTTCTGCAGCAGTCTGTTGTGGTTTTGTTTTTTTCTAAAACCGCCGATTAAAACATACAGCACTGCAAAGCTGAGGAAGCATCTGTCTTTGCAACACAACATGGTAGGCTGGGAAAGGAACCTGATGGCACCTGAAGATTTCACTGACCGCTCACTGAGGAGTCTGCGCTGCTTTCCAACTAACACAAAAAAGAAGAGGCAGCTTTTATGTTGTTTTGTTGTCTATGTGTGTAGAGTTTTAGAAGAAAGACGGATTTTCTGCTTTCACTGGCTTTCCTTCCCTTGCCTTGGCACCAGCGTGCAAGTCACACTTTTAAGCAAGTAAAGGAGGAAGCACTTTGAATCCGAGGATGCTGGGCAGCTGCTGGGCTGGTGAATGCTGATGGCCTCGTATCTTCTGCTCCATATGGTGGCAAAGACATTTGGCATAAAGAGAGAAGAACCTGCATGGTGGTGGAGTCACCACCCCTGGAGGTGTTCAAGAACTGTGGAGATGTAGCATTGATGGACATGGCTTAGTGGGCATGGTGGGGGTCATCTGAGGTTGGACTTGGCGATCTTAGAGGTCTTTTCCAACTTTAATGATTCTATGATTATAGTTCAGCAGCCATTAGATGGGCTGGGCCAGAAGGCGACTTCACTGTCACCAGCAAGAGACAACCGAAGGCACACGCCTCTTTAGAGCATAACATAGGTCCTAATAAATCCTAGTTGGTAGAGCATTTGCTCTCAGATTAAATTGGCATTTTCAAGCTGAGAGTAAAGCGTGTCAGTGTTGCTGCTTTTCAGACAGTGGTGGCAAAGAGTAAGTCATAAATGCAGGGCTGAAATGAAACATACTGACTGTGGTTGTTTGTGTTTTTCCTGACATTAGCTGGAAGTGGAGCTACTGAAAAATAAATTCTGTCCTGTGGGAAAATTTCATATTATTTTCAATTTTCTTTTCATCTCAAATGAAGGGGAAACAGCAAACCTGCCTGTGGAAAAGAAAGCTCCATAGGAAAAATGTCTGGAACAGTTGAAATACATTGCTTCAGCTAATTTAGCAGTGTCAGTATAGGCAGCAAATAATGCATGGCACTTATAGGATTCCCTCTGAACTGTTCAGCAGGAAGGATGAATGCCTTTGCAAAACATAAGAAACCCTAACATGAATTTAAAAGTGAAAAGCAGGCAGAAAAAAAAAAAATACCTTCACGCAACTAAGTAAAAATAGCTGCCCTACATTTTTCAGGAGACAGGAATGACTTTTTGGAGCCTCAACCTGAGAGGCCCCACAAACCGATTCACTGATGATGAAGCAGAACCTCTGTGGAGCAGCCTGGCACTGCCTGAGCCTCGGCAGACCCACAGCTACTTCCGATGGAGCTGCTGGGGTCTATTTGTAAGACCCTTCTGTCCACTGTGCATCGGTTTTCTCATCTGCAAATCAGCAGTAAAGGTATTCACCTCTTCACAGCTCCCCAGGATGGGGAACACTAGTTCAGTCTTCTTCCTGTCTGTGCTTTCACCGTCTCCTGGAAAGCAAAGGATGATGTTGGCAGAGAGCTGGCAGAGAGAAAGCAAACAGAAACACAGCCATTATGAAGCAGAGCTCCAAGTACTACAGTCCTGCTAAACTCTTAGTTTCAGTAAATACTACAGACCCAAGCAGGTTACAGTGAGGGGAAGGAGAAAATCAGCTCCTAAGAAAGTATTGGAAGATGTGTCATTTCCATTTCCAAAATGCTGCTGATATGCTGAAAAATCCCTCTGCAGCTCATTCAGAACAGCTGGAACTTTGCTAGAATCACACCCTCCCTGTGAAATACTTTTTTGCCAATCAGCACATTCTGTGGCACACTTCTCTTCCCTTGGTGGTGATGGAAGCACCACGAGCACTGCCCGGCTGTGATGACGCCTCGTGGGAACTCATCATGGACGATCACAGGAAAGTTGGAAGAAATCCCCCAGATCCTTCTTGCTGAAGCTCAGGCTTTGACCAACAAAGCAGAGGGACTGCGGGCGCTCACTGCTGGCAACTGCAGGCAATTATCTGGAGGCTGAGATGGAAAAAAATGTAACATATTTTATGCGGATGTCAGAATAATGGAACAAACAGTAGAGAAGGAGCGACTGAAGCCGTATTTCTGGGATCAGCACTGTGTAGAAACAGCTCGAGATTCATCCTGTGCAGACAGCATTAGAAATTATCCTGATGACAAAGGGAAAAGAAAGGAAGCTATTCTGTGCATTTCCCTGCTCTTCTGGGTGCAATCAGCACACATCTTCAGCACTGCCATTAGCATTCCTCCACCACAGACATCTCAGCAAAGCACAGCTCACATTTTCAAAGACGATGTTGGAAAGCTTCCCAGATTATATATTTTCCTCTTTAATTTATACCTCTGAGGATAATGCTAATCAAGGAGGCAGTGAAAGTGGTGAGGCATCCTCAGACCCGGCTTGATTTATTAACAGTGGGTGCATTATTCTCACTTGGAAAACGATGCTAGGATCCCAAGCTTCCAGGAAAACAGCCCTGTTTGCTGGTAGGTTATCAAATATGAGCTGACAGTGTACTTGCACAGCACAAACGCCTAAGTGTGTTGCACACTATGATTCACCTGCAAAACATGCAGTATGCTAGATGCTCTGAAGTAGGTTAGAAGAATGATGCAACATCAGAGAGAGAAGGGGAGAGGAAGAAGTCCAAACTCCAGAATCTCTGACTGGGAAATATTTTCCTTGCACACGTAGTTCAGCACTCCATCCTCAGGCCACTTCTGAATAGTTTGGATGCACAGGGATGGACAACCATGTTAGAGTGCATGCAGCTAGCTGGATATTACAAATGCCATCTTCACGGCCTGGCAGATCTACTAAATATTCTGGGGATTATGCATGGTCTGTTTAGCAAGCTCAAAGTAAAAAGCAGACTGCACACATTTCACACAGCGTAAATCCCCACGCCCATCTCCTTAGCTCTGACCTGAACTTCTGCAACACAGCAACTGAATTACAGAGGCCAATGTCAGAGAGACGCCGAAGAAAAAATGATCCTGAAACAGCAACTGGCTCTGACAGTGCTACCTAATCACAGCATCCCCTGTAATCCGCAGTGTTAATTTCTAAGGTAGGAAAGAAAAAAAGCGCCTAACGCAGCAATTCTGAAGTAGAACAGAGAATTCTACAGGGCAGAATTAATCCATTTAACATATAATACATGTTAATTTGGAGTAACCGCCCTGCTATAAACCCAAACAAAGACAAGGTACATTTCTGAGTCCTGCTGGTAGCCATATCGTGTCAAACACACTAATGGACTGGGGGAGAATTTGCAAATGCAAGCATTTGATTTCTAAGATTCCACTCATTTTTATTCGTTATCATTTTGACCCATATACCTCTTGTGGGATGATCTTCTGCTGGATGGTGAGTTCTCAAAAAGCTCAAATTTCAGGAATTTCACTCCTTTTTTCCGGGCATCAGCAGAGGCTGTCGTGTGTTTCATTCTTACTTCATCCAGGTAAAAATAACCCAGTTTTCAGGCAATGGCTCCACATTTGTGCATGCAAACAACAATTGGCTCGCTTGACTTCTCAGCGCTGCATGCTATGTACCCACACTGAACGCACATAAAACTTTTAAGTAGAGAATCAGCTGCCACCTACTGAAGATCCACTCCACACTGTTTAATGATGTAAAAACCCTATCTCATCTGTTTTACTGAGATGTCATTTGCCAGCCATTTTGGTACAATGGCTTCTAATGAGTGAAAATGATAACTACTGCATGGAGGCTCCATATCCTGTTTCTTTCACAAACAACATGTTCAGAAGAGATTGAGTCCTCTGGGACTTCTCCCAGCTCTCACACATCCCCTTGGAGCTTCTCCTGCAGGCACAACGTCCCTCCTGCAAATTAATTCCTGTCTGAGAATCACGGATTATTTGTGTAGGCATCACCTGGAAGACCTGAGAAATCAACTATCAGAGGAAAAAATGATGAGCAGAATAGGGATCTACATTTCTATAACTCATTTCTGTAACTTCTGTAAAAGGGCTGGAGAGCACAGCTTCCTCGTACTGCTGTAAGTCTGCAGAATGCATGGTTACAGTGCACATCCCACAGCTACACCTGCATAGTGGTTCAGCCCCTGTACAGCCAAAGCGCACACTTCATTTCCAGTGCATTGTGCTACACCTCATTGCTGAAGTCAACAGGAATGAAAATACTCTGATACTCAAAGCTTTTCCCACACACAGGTAGAAAATGCATCTCTTTAGCCCCTGAATGAAGGACACGAAGGGAAAGACGTAATTAAGGCTTATGGAAATTCAGTCCCTGCTCACACATTAGTAGTGAGAGGAGAGATGATATCCATAACACCTCACCAAACCCTCCCATGCCGCACAAAGGGTGCCGCTAAGCAGAGGGGAGCACATACGAGGTGCTGAGCTCCCTACGTCTGCATACCTTGGGTTTTCACTTCCCATCCCAGCTGCAGTGCTGTTAATCCTTATTGTAAAAAACTTTTTCCTTATATCCAATCTAAATCTCTCCTCTTTTAGTGTGAAACCACTTACCCTTGTCCTGTCACAGCAGACCCTCCTAAAGAGCCTGTCCCCTTCTTTCTCAAAGAGAGAAAGCAAAAGCTGCTCTCAGGTCTCCCTGGAGCCTTTCCTTCTCCAGGCTGCACAGCCCCAGCTCTCTCAGCCTGTCCTCATAGGGAGGTGTTCCATCCCTGGGACCATTTTTGTAGCCCTCCTCTGGACACTCTCCAACAGGTCCATGTGTCTCCTGCACTGAGGACTCCCTGTCTGGACGCAGTACTCCAGGTGAGATCTCACAGCACAGAGGGGCAGGATCCCCTCCCTTGCCCTGTTGGCCTTGATTCTTTTGATGCAGCCCAAGATACTGTTGGCTTTTATAATAGCATTGCCAAGCTGAACTGCTCGGCAGGCTATGTGCATGTCAGGATGTACATGGGTTGAAGGTGTCCCCACCTCCTTAGTATGCAAAATGCTATTAGACATACTCCTTCAGCCCTGTTACCTCCAGGCTGGGGGGCAGAATTAAACCTGCAAATGGTCAAAGTCCCTCGCTGACTGCAAGGCATGACTGCAGTGTTTTTCTCCATTGATTCCTTTAATGGCACCCCATTCAGGAGCAGCATGCAAGGGGTCATACACAGCAGAAGAAAATCAGTGTGAACTCCAACAGCTCAGGCTGCCCACAGCCCCTCTGCATGGAGAGTGCCTGCATGTGCCACCAAGACACAGACCCACATTTGCATGGAAAAAATTCCTATGGGTCAAGAGAAAGAAACACAAGATTCCCAGCGGCTGGCACTGGGAAGGCTCCCTGCCTGACAAGGCTGTCTCTTACTTTTGTTTTTCACTGGCTGTGATTAACAAGCACTTCAGAGCTCCTAACAATAAATCAGATGCAGTTCATAAATTCAGCACTGCTGAAAAACAGAATGTAACTCATGTCCTGTGCAGCACAGCAAAGCCTACAGCTGGCATAGCTCAGCAGACCTCCAGAGCTCCCCCAGCACAGAAAGCATCCTTCAGTGTGCAGCCTCCTGGGCTCCATCCTCAGCAGCACCCAGGGAAACTCCTTCCTGTGGCAACACGTCCAGGATGGGATTCATAGAATAGGATCATATAATCTTAGAGTCAAAGAGTCATCACTATATGAAGGAGATGCTGGGAAAACTGTAGCTGTTAGTGGCAGGGGTGTCAAAATAGTCTCTGAAGAACCAGCTACCTTATCTTACAAGGGTATTAAGTACTTCATTGAAACAAGGACTGAGATGTGCAATTATTACTGTTTCAAGTTTGGTTTTGCAGGTGAATGCCAAAGATTTTCTCACCGCTGAAGGAACTTGCAGTTTCTTAGAGCACGGGGTGACCATAAAGCAGACGTGACTTCAGAACCATGAATACTAAATGCGGAGTGCGCTCCTCAGTGCTGAATCATGCACAGTCTACTGCAGCACATTACTTCCCTTACAGTGGAAAACTAATTATCAATAATGCTTCGTTACTTGAAGGTACAGTTTGCTAAGACAGCCTAAAAACAAAGAAACCCCAGAAATTTGCAAGCAGCCTCAATCTGACACTAAGAACAGAATATGAAAAACAGACAGAAGGCTGTAAATGCCATGTTGAGGAAAAGGCTCTGTGCATTCTTGGCCCATTTTGGAAGTACAGACTGCTCAGAAGGGAAAGCGAGGCAAACTCTTCAGACACCAATTTAAAAAACTCTATTCCCTGTTAATGATGTGAAACCACTCCTTAGCTATTTTGGTAACTTTGAGGTAAAACACGTGTGCACAGAATTATTAGGTCTCAAGGTGTGATGCAGAGCCACACGCTACTCCTGAGCATCACGGGGTCAGTCCAGTCCACACATTGGGCCAGTGTCCCTCCATGGGACATGCTGTGAATACAAGATGGGCAGACCTGTGGCATCTGCCTAACTTTTTGAAAAGCACTGAGCCAAAGGCAGCACAACCCAAAGGGATGGCATGGAACTGCATCAGGGAAGGGTCAGGCTGGGTGTTAGGAAAAGGTTCTGCACCAAAGGGTGGTGGCATGGAACACGCTCCCAAAGGCCCCAAGCTGCCAGAGTTCAAGGAGCATCATACCAGTGAGACCCCGTGCCATGCAGCCCAGGGAAGGTGCCACATGCAAAATTCAACTGGAACATCCACAGCCTTCCCGTTGCTACTCTTCTCCTCCCCAGCCTCTCCTCCTCTGTCCTTGCCTATAAATAAAACGTTTCATTACTCCGCGAAAAAGAATAAAAGAAGGCAGGTGAGTCACCCTCCCTGGTGTTGTTTCTATCTTTCATCTGCCTCATCCTCTTCCTCAACACATCTGCAGCTCTGAAGTCAAATGGGGATGCAGTCACCTACATCCCTGTAGGGAAAGGGCCTGCACAGATTTCAAGCCTGGAGATCTCATGCTTCTCCAACTGCACTTTTCAGACCCAGATGTTCACGCTGGAGAGCCCAAGAGGATCTCTCACTCCTGCTTCACCAAGGTGGTATTTCAACAAGAATTTCTTCTAGATGATTGATTGTGGGCTGTGACGAAACGGCCACTCTGTCAAACTTTATGAGAATGACAGGAAGAGAAGGGTCCAAGAAGAGACCCACAGTGTTTCTGTCTCCCTGCAAAGCATTACTTCCAGTCACACAACATCAGGGGCCACACAGAGGCTTCCACCAAATGATCTCCATCATTCTCATTCCAGCATCGTTTCAGTCTAGGGAGGAGAGTAAAAAATAACAAATTCAATTATCTGAATCAGGAAGGACTAGAATTTCAAAAATAAAATTATCATGGATATATATCCTTCCACAGTGAGATTAAATCTGTCCTCAGTTGGCTGAATCACAGCGAGACTGCCTGACAGTTGTGGACGTATTTGTGAACAACTCCTCAGGCTCCCCTGCGGCAAACGCTTGGGTCAGTGAATCCACCCTATCAAAACTCTTTCTACAGCAACTTTAAAAAACAATGGGTTTTGGATCTCAGCCTTTACAGTGCACACAGCCTGATACGGTACATCTCCTTGGATGCTTGGCAGGGCAGATTTTGGGGGGCAATACTTGGGAGGCTAGGAAGGCAAAGAAGGTAGCAAAAGTAACCTGCTCAGCATTTGGCCGTGTTCTGACATACCCCAAAAGCATCAGTGCCTAACCACACAAGCGCAGATAGTCATGCTCACACCCACTTCTCTCCATCTAGGTGAATACCAGAGCTCTTAATCTGCATGGAAACGACCAAAATCATCTTTCACGCTGAGCAGTAAAGCCACCAGTAACTCAGTCTCTCCAGAAATCAGAGAGAAAATAGGATTTACAGATGAAGGATATCAGTATGAACACAGGCTTCTGCTGGGAGCAGCTCACCACAGCCCTGGCTGGCAATGCATTCTGGTGGCCCAGCCCATAGCTGGAGGTACTTGGCACACATTTTCAAAACTGATCCCTACAAATGATGTGAATTACAAATGGTTTCTAGAAATACCTTTACTAAAAACACTGAGCTCGGAGGAACTCTCCTTCTCACAGGGCAGCAGGAATTAGGACAGCTCACCTTCCTCGCACATACATCTGCAGCATTCAGTCCCCAAAACATGGGACTTTTGTGCCACTTAGACACTCCTGAAGATTCCAACCAGCCCCTGGGTGCCATTCCAGAAGGGTTCCCATAGGTGCTGTTTGCCATCCTCATAGGCATGGCCCAGGTGTTCAATGCCATCTCCCATAGCACAGCTGGACCCCAGCTGTGGCTTCTCTAAGCAGGAGGAATGGGACATGACAGCCAGGGAGGTCCTGACTGCTGTGCCAGGCTGAAGGCAAAGAGCATCCCAGTGTGAGTAACAGCAAGCAGGGTTCACTGGCAGCTGCCAACCTCAACTACGTGGATGAAGGGACTGCCACCACTGACTGGAAATCATCCCATGGATAAAATCATAGACTCATACAGTCATAGTATCATTAAGGTCAGAAAAGACCTCTAAGATCACCAAATCCAACTGTCAACCCACCCTCACCGTGCCCACTGCCCATGTCCCTCAGTGCCACAACTCCACAGTTCTTGAATATCTCCAGGGATGGAGACTCCACCACCTCCCTGCATCTGCACCATGGAGGTAGAGTCCCTTCTTACCTTTTGCCATCTCTCTGAAGGAAACCACATCTATTTATTTATTCTGGGAAATGCCTGGCAGCCTGTGTCATATTTTTGGAAATAATGCTTTTCAAGGAATTTTAATCACTGTTGATGTATAAAAATAAATAACAGAATCTGTGACCAGATGGTGTGTTGGGTGATATGGGGCTCTTCTTCATCAACACAAAACAGCTCCCCAGCCCTTGCAAGAGCTGCCTGCAAGCTCCTCTCACCTTAAACCAAATTCATCTTCGAGAAGGAACAATTTGAAGGAGTGGAATATTTTCAGCAAAATCTAGAGGCCAAATGGAAAAGCAAGTGGAACTCTGCTTTGCCCATGCCCAGAAGCTACTGGAGTCAATCTTTATTGCCCAAGGAGGAGCAGCTGTGGGATCTGCAGCTCCTTATTACCCCGACTTTGCTTGAGAAATCTCTGAGCTTTCCACTCTTTGTGGGAAATATTCTTCTGTAATTCCAATCACTGCAGATTTTGGTTGATCCAGAGAACACGCAGTGAAACCCATTGCTTTTCATCATTCAGAAACCACTCACAAGGTTTTGACACGAAGCCAGCTTGGCTCAAGGCTGGGCCCAAGGCCAGCTTGAAAATATTCCCGAACCTTTCAACAATCCCTGGCTGGTTTTCAAACTTAAAACAAAAGCCCAGGTCGGGGAAAGTTTGCAAATGTTTAGGTTGTGTAAGAAAATTTCTGAACATCTTGTGATAAATTCCCATCATCTGTTCTCATGCTGGGAGAATCTCCCAGTCTCCGTATCCTTCTCTTGCCTCACAGAGCATAACAGTGGTCTTTACAAAAAGGGCTTGTTTGAGAGCTGGAGAGAAAGATATAGGATGTGTTGGAAGTTGTTTGGAAAGCAAACAGGCCAGGTTGGCTCTTGTTTGGATGCCTTGTTCCTTGCCTGAATTGTCCCCAGGTGCTCCATTAAGTAGCAAGAGTCCTAAGTTTACAGTACTTTCTGGAGCCAGCTATCCTTCACGGGCATTTAGGAACATGCAGCAGTCCCCTCTAAGCAGCAGAATTACAGAGTTTTCTGAAATACTTTACAGTTTCAGATGTTCAGCAATATGACAGAACTCTTACTCAGCAACTTGAGAACATTTAGTCACACAGAGAATCGTGAAATGCTGTACTTCTCTCTGTGTAGGTAATATAGAACAGAAATGTAGGCACTGCAGCCACAAATAGAGACTGCAGGCACAGGGCTCCACTGATTGGGATACTGCTGTGTCTGGCACACATACACACTTAACACACACATGCACAAACACACACACCAGATATCTATTAAACAGGGAAAACAAAATGAAAAATATGTAAAACACAGTCCTGCTCTCAAGATGTTGCTAATCAGACTGATTGCTAGCAAACATCTGGGAAGGTCTGCATTGCTCACTTTAACTCTACCTTGCCACCATTTGACAAATGCTAACAAATATATGCAAAGTCCCTTTGCAGATGATTCCAAAAGCAGAAGATTTTTTTTTCCTTTTTTTCTTTTTTCCTTTTCCCTCTTCTTTACCTTTCTCTCCACTTTTTTCTTTTTCTTCTTTTTCTTTTATTCTACCATTCTTTCTATTCTGCATTCTCTAAGCCTGAATCTGTAAACAAGGCTAAGCTTGAAGAAACTTCTATTAAATGTTAACAACTATTCAATGTATTGGGATTTATACTATTTCAGAGATCAGTCTTTTTTGTTCTGTATGCTAAGATTCAGCATGGCCATATTTTTATCCATCAGTGAGCAACAAAAGCTCACATGATCTCTTCCTCCTTCCTCGTGTCGTTGCACCATTGAGCAGCCCAACCTCAGGACCCCAATGCTTCCCTGTTCCACGCACATGCCTTGCGCCCCAAGCAGCCTTACAATACCATCTGCCTCCCTTGCCAGCAAAAAAGTCACGTTCCACAACCTACGGCTCAGATCAGCGAACGAGCAGCACATCAGCAGATTTTCTGCCTGCCCAGAGCTACAAAACAGCTACAAAACAGCAAAACATTTCCCACAGCAGCCAATGGGCATTAGATCCCATTTTACTACTGAACTCAGTAGCGTTAAGCAGACAGAAAAGCAGCAGGGAAACATCCATGTCGAGAGAACACACATGCACAGATGAACACTCAAACTCTGAAAGAAACATACAGATGAGTATGAGCAGAATAACATAGCCACGCTGACTCTTGATTATTCCGGCCAGCTCCTCTTTGTGCTGATTAACTGAAGGGGATTAAGAAGGACTCAGCCCAAAAACTCAGCTCCTAATGCTTCTGCAGCTATTGCATAACAAGACCAATTCCCATCCCAAGCCCTGACCCTCAACTTACTCAACACAAGTTTAACACCGCAGGTTGCATAATGGAAACACCTGCTTCCCAGTGAAGAGGAATCTAAATGGGATCCACCAGGTTCCCAAGGGCTGGGTTGTTATTTGAGTTCCTGGGTGGGCAGTAGAGGGAAAGGAAGCGGGCAAATATCACCAAGAAGGAAATAGAGCTGCTTTCCCTAAACCATTTATATCAGGATATACTGGAAGCCAAAGCCCTCTGAGCTATATTAATGCACGCACACCTGCTGTTGGCACACCCACTGAAGAAACGAACCCTAAACCAAGGGAAAACAAATACATCTCCAAAGTAAATTGAAAAAAAATCAATGAACCCACACAGCCTGGCTCAACTAAATGCACCTTAAGTCAGGTACACCTAAAGGAGGAAAACACAGCCATCAAAAAGTCTGCGATTACAATGCTATCTCCAAAAGCATGCACAAAAGATAATAACACTTCAGAACAGCCACTCCATTAAAATCTGCGTGCTGAAATAACATCTCGGGACCATGCACAAATTTCAGGTATGTAAGGAATATGTGAAGTAACTCCTCTGCAATCTGTCACTCTCTCTGGACATGTACAGGTGTAAGACAAATGAGGACGGAGCCCCACCAAGTTGAACTGCAACCAAATGCCTTCCAACAATCCGACTGAAAACTGGAAACCCTTTGCCCAGCAAATAGTAAAAAGCTTCGGGGAACTTGGCTGGGTCCTGCGCCCCCCTCCCCCACCATAGCAGAGATAATAATTTGCAAAGGCCGCGATTGCTCGCTCTTTTCTATGCACTCACTAACTCGCTAGCAGTGTTTTCAAGAAGCAGGGCTGGGCGAAGCGCAGGGGGAGGGACGGGGAAAGAGGCAGGGGATGCTGCCGCCGCCAGGCCCCTTTGTCGAGCATCAGCGGATACCCCTCGCCTCTTACCTGGGGATGCAGTAGCCATGGCGACGGGCGGGTGCTCCCTGGCGGAGCCGAACGCCAGCTGCTCCCGCTGCTGAGCCCCGTCTCCATCCCGCAGCGCAGCCCCAGCCGCGTACTGCTCCGCCCCGGCCGCAGCCCAGCGCTCCGCGGTGCCCGCCAGCAGCAGGTCCTGGGGGTCCGGCGGGGCTGACATGCTGCTGCCAGGCGGCCGCTGGCTCTGGCTCTCGGGCTGCGGCGGGAGCCACCGAAAGTGGCCGCCGAGGGCTGGCTGCTGCGCGGCCGCGCTGGGTCTGGCCGGCTGCGGGACTCGGAGCCGCCGCTGCTGTTGCTGTATCTCCACTAGCGCGTATTACGCAGGTGAAAATGGCTTGTTCAGTTGGAGCCTTCCAGCCCTTGCGTCACCCTGTGGCTGGCATATCACAGGGCAGGAATCTGCCAGCCCGGCTGCTGCTCTCCCCCACTTAACCGCTTCGGCAGGGTAGGCACGGACTGTGCGCACAGGGGGGGAACGCGCACCCTTCCAGGCAAGCGCATCCCCCGCCTCTTAATCCCCTCTCGCGACAGCGTCCCGCAGAGCGCACTAAAACGGCGCACCCACTGTGGGGATGCCACTGGTTCCTCTTACACCTCCAGGGGAAAGACAGCCCCGCAGTTACGCGCATCACATGAGCCCCCAGTTGCCCCCCGATCTCCACCAGCCAAGCAGAAAAAGCCATGCTCTGCCACTGAGCTCTCGGCTTTGTGCAGTTGGCTCCATGCTGCTTGCAGCCACGCCGGGGAGAGACGATCACAGCTTCTTGCTTCTAAATGACACTTGTCAAAATAAACTCACAGCAGGTGTCTGTGTGCCTTGTTTATTCTTTTTTTGTTTTTTTTTTTTTCTGTTATTGTATTTTCATTCTTACTGATTCTCATAAGCAAGCTGTGCTAGCAGAGGTGGTGCAGGGAGCCCTGCAATTAAGGAGAGAAGCATCGCTAAGAGATGCAGAAGGGGCAGGATCTGTGCCACTTCCCAGGTGCACTGGGAACCAGTATCCGTGTTGTCATTTTAGAGAGGGAGCAAAGTCAGTCTGTTGTGACAGGACAAGGAGGGGGGGTGGGTGATTTTGAACTGAAAAAGTGGAGATTTAGATTGGATACAGGGAAAAGGTTTTTTTGTGGTAAGGGCGGTGAGGCACAGGTTGCCCGGAGAGGCAGTGAGTGCCTCATCCCTGGAGACACCCAAGGTCAGGCTGGGTGGGACTCTGAGCACCTGATGGAGCTGTGGGTATCCCTCTTCACTGCAGGGGAGATGAACCAGGTGGCCTTTAAGGGTCCCTTCCAATTCAAACAATTCCATGATTCAGCTGGGTGGTGTCAGACCGTTCCTGCATTGCACAGAGCTCTGGCACTGACATGTCAAAAAATAAGAGGAATTTTGTGAATGGGATTCTCAGGATCTGTCTCTTATAATGTGAAAAGTCAAGCTGTGACGTGGGGAGCTGTTGCTCCAGACAGACAACTTCACCTCCAACCTCACAACTTCACCTCTTTGCCTCTTGCAGCAATAGTCCTCCTGCTGTGTTCTTTTTGTCACAGCATCCCCAGTCACACTTCAGATCCTCTCCAGCTTCAGGAAGCCATGCTTGCACCCGGATTTGAAAACTTAAGTCACTTCTACTCTCTCCATGTGAATGGGGAGGAAATTCAGGGTAAGCTCATCTCATACTGCCAGATGAAGAGCCTCAGAAGCAGCCTCCATCCGTGTTATCTTCTCAAGGAATCATCAAATTGTCTGCATTAGAAGAAACCCTTAAAGGCCATCTGGTCCAACCCCCCTGCAGTGAGCAAGGACACCTACAGCTCCATCAGGCGTTCAGAGCCCCGTCCAGCTTGACCTTGAATGTCCCCAGGAATGGGGCATCCACCACCTCTCTGGGCAACCCGTGCCGGTGCTTCACTACCCTTAGTGTAAAAAACTTTCTCCTTATATCCAATCTAAATCTCCTGACTCCAGTTCAGGATCTATTTCTGGGAGTTGTCATGCTGCTGCTTGAATCAGTGCTATTCAGTGCCAGCTCCCCTGGGCCCTCCACAGATGGGCTCCTCAGCCTTTGGGGGAGGCTGGGAACCAAAGCAATGAGGTGCCAGCATGAGCAACACGCTCAGGATTAACCAAACCACACAAGCCAGGTGACTGCTGTGACTTCAGATAAACTCTGTGGTCTTGAGCTCTGAGTGGTAAGCATGGCTGTAAGTAACAGGGTGCTACTGTAGGTAGGGTTGCATGGTATAGTTCTAGTGTGGAGCTACTGAAGACTAAGATCAGTACAATTTGGCTTCAAAAAGGGAAATCACAATGTTACTGTTACATTGCCCTGAAAAAAAAAGAAAAAAAAATAACAACAAACCCACCTCTGAAGCAGCTATAAAACTGAGTTTATTGTCTCAGAGTTGCCCTGTTAGCACCGGTGCCTTGTGGGACAGCTTGTGCCAACACACCATTGCCAATTGCACCTGTTCACACAAGGTCCTGGGGGCTCTCCAGGCTCTGCCTGCCCTGGAAACTTGGAAACTGGTGGTATGGGTATTTCTTTCTCATTTTGAGCTCCCTAGTCCAATTAATTACTGAAAAGTGACAACATCAAACCCACTTGTCTTGGTCTGCTTTGTGTGCTATTTCTAGATCAGCAATAATTATATAGGTCATTTTACTTTCAGGGCAGCATATGTCTTAACACAACATGCAGCACCATCTGGGCTACAAGAAGAAAACCGCTCCAAACCCCTTGGCTGAATTATGGCTATCCAGAGGGTAACGGCAATCAGCAAATCTCCTCCTGAGCCACTGCTTTGTTGAAGCATTTACAGAAGGATACATCACACAGCATAGGGTACCAAATTCAGTTCTACTTTGAGTTAGTTCCTGATAATCACAGAATGGCTTGGGTTGGAAAGGGCCTCAAAGATCCAATTACCGCTGCCACGGGCAGGGTTGCCCACCACTAAATCCATTCTCTAAAATCACCTGAGATAGAAAATGCATCTTTGATGCCAGCTTCAAATTTTTTCATGCAACAGATGACAAGATAGACAAAGATGCACTATTGTCTGTTCCTGCAGTACTCAGCAATGCCCTTATTGACTTCCACCAGAGTGATTTCCATGCAGCTCTCCAAGCCCCCCATTAGGAGCATTGATTCACCTGTAACCCACACGTGCAGCATTTATTATTACCAACATCTTCGTGGAACAGCAATGAAAAATATGTCCCACCATCACGCTCAAGCTACCTTACATGCACAAGCTTTTTGGATTTTCTTTATTTGTTTACATTAAGATAAGATGGTGTTTGCTCCACTTTAGTAGCATGATTTTAGTCATCATGTTCTTACTGCCAAATTCCACATCTAAAGCTCACCACTTGAGCAACAGGAATACATTTAACTAATTCATTGTTTCCCCTTCAACATACACCCTGTCATGCCTGTTACATTGTCTGGTTATGATTCTGCCAAGATTCTGGTGACATTAATTATTGATAATGTTAATGATATGCAGTACGTATACAAAAATGTCTTCCTGTAAAGCTTAATGTATGTCCTTGTTCAGACTCTCTGGCTTTCTTTTGCATCCATCACTTCCTGGGGTGTTCTTATGATGCTTTCTGTGGGAGCTGGCAGTGAACTGGAGAGCTCAGGATAAGCACTGAGCCCTGACTGCATTGCTGTGTGAACAATCTGTGGCCATAAAGGTCTTCTGATAACTCAGCATCATCAGAAATGTGTGCACGCGCACTCAGAATGATGCATTGCTACAGACCAAAAAGGTTATCATGATCTACAGGCCGCCGTCATGAACACAGAATTGCTATAGTAGGAGATGTGGAGGGAAGAGTGTGTGGACAGTGTGCTCTGCTTATCGAAGAGAAGTGGGGACAAGTAGGGAAAAGCACACAAATAAATCAAAAAAGTGGCTTCTGCTTCAGGGATCCCAACTGCAGTGCAACCCAGGACTTTATTTCACCAGTTCATGTGCAGCCCCCAGGTGACTTGGAACAGTCTCATGCAATATGATCAGCCCTGCTCATCACCATGTAACGTTGGGTGGGAACCTACAAGTCCAATTTCAGATCTTGGATACAAACCCCAGGCTCCCACTGACCATTCTACATGCGGTACATACATTTCTGATGGCAAAGTTCTGCTTTGCCAGGATAAATGAAAAAGAAATGAACAGGAACAACTGAACAGACATTCTGCAAGCTTGATTGATCCATTCTGCATGCTTGAACTCAGCACAACTCAGGATGTCTTGTGTAAGGTTAAGTCACTGCAGATTTTAAAGACTTTCCTTTAACATCTCCCAGGAAGATCAAGTGTGAGTTAAGTAATACTTGACACAAACAAACAAAGCCGATTCCTTTCCATTTTCAATGAATTTACAAAAGCTCCTGGTAGTTTGTTTTGTACCGTGTTGAAAAATGACGTGCACAGGGCTCATCTATCTCTGCTCATTGATACTGAATTCTCTTGCTCTTCCCTTTCAACATTACATCTCTTTGAATGTATGAAGTCTGCAAACACATACACACAAATTGCTTCTCTTTCCATTACAGCCCTTTGTGCTATGGGGCCGATGTATGCTGCTTGGCCAAAGTGACTTTAAACCTTGAGGGGATTTTAGGTCTCAGATTTAACATTACCACCATAGAGTATAGGATCTGGCAGGGTATATCAACTGATGCGGTAACAGAAAATATCATCTCCCCTTCCTTGAGGATTATTCTTCAGGTTTTAGAATAAATGAATTGCAATGGAAAAAAGCAAAATAAGAAAGAAAAGAGGCTTCTGAAACAAATAAGGAAGAAAAGATAAATAAGACAACCTCCTTCTACTCCATGTAAAGGATTCCAGCACTGTAGCACTTGACATATGGTTTCAAATTCAATGCATCTGTGCTGCAGACAGCCCAGATTCCAGGCATGTTCCATACCCTGTCCTTCAAACAGGCACAGCACTGGGAGTATACAACAATGCTGTCCTGGCCAGCACACATGGATTGCCTTCCCCAGCATACAATCAAGATCCTGTCCTACAAGAGACAGAGAGCTATTGGGACTCCCAGGATAAGGCTGGAAATCACATGATGATGCTTTCAGGATGAGGACAGACTTCTGCTGGACAAGCCAACTTAGTGAAGACTGTCACTACAGAGAGGCAAAATGGCCCAAGAGGAAAGGTGATCTGTAGTGATAGCATTCTTCATCACAAGGGCCACCTGTCACCCTTCAGTGCATCAAGCAGCCTTTGCACGGTGTTCCTCCCTGGGGTGTCCCTTGGATCATTTGTCTTCATACCTTCTCCCCCTCCACAAGCTCTGGAAACAAGGCAGGACCAGGCAGCATCTTCAAGGATCTTTTCACATGCTCCTACCATTGCTACAAACACCAAGACCAATGCTTCAGGCTCATTTGGAAATAGCAGCCTCCTGCAGATCTTTAAAGTATCACCCATATCCCCACTTTCCCCACAGCACTCCTGAGACCAACCACACATGCTCTTATCTCTGCTCTGCTCTGTAACCTGGATTAAGCTCCTGCATCAGCCAGTGGGTGTTAGATGTTAAATGCAGTTTGGCTCCTGAAAGCATAAACAGCCCAGTGCCAGCAAGGCAGCAGCAAATCTGGTTAAGCCCAGGAAAGACAGAAACGTGCGTACTGATATAACACCATTAGCCTAACTGAACAAACTGCTGCACACAGTATGCTCTCATTTGTAACAAACAACTGCAGAGATGAGACAGGTATGCAGTCCAAATCTGCAGCTGGACAGAGCCATTTATTACCACATGCTGCGAAATGAGGAGATTGGTTTGGCTGGGCCTCTAGTAAGTGCACTGTCAAAAATACCAGACTCTGAACAGCACCATTTTTACTGCATATTGTTCAAAGCTCACAGTCTTCAGCAGACAGTTCATGTCTCTGAGGTCTGCCTGGCTATAGCTCTACACAGCAGTATGTAAACCTCTGCCTGGCCCTTTAATTCCCGCACCATGCAAGAGCTTTCAGCATTTCTAGCCCTCTGGCTGTAATGAAATGTGATTAAAGGTGGTGCCTTCCGCTGGTAAGCCTGACTGACTGCTCAGTCCTTCATCCCCTCCACATCAACAGTCACTCTGGGAGCAGTGAGGATTACCTCTATTTCACCAAAAAGAGAATTTTACGAAGAAATCCATTGGCATGAGTTTAAACAGCAAAGTTGCTAGCCACGTAAGCAGGCACAAGTCATGTGCACGTACCAGGTGTCAGAGAGGAGAAAACCCAGCAGAGGACCAACAGAGCCCATCTCCCCTTTCTTCCCACCTCCAACCTCTTTACAGGGAAGGAGCTGAGCAGAGTAGACGGGTGAGTAGGAGGGGGAGCTCTGCATATGCAAGATACGTTCAGTGGTGGCCTAGTTTCAGCATGGCTTGGTAGATGAATTGCCATCCAAAAGCTGCGTCTGAAAGGCTCTGCTCTCACCTCTGGAATACATATCTATTGAAATGATTCCCTGTCCTGGAGGACACTGAACCAAGAGTTTGATTTGGTATCTACAAACTTAAATGGTGATATTCTTTGGAAGTGCGTCTTGATGTGGCATCAGGATCTCTGCATGCTCTTGCAAGCATCGCTCCCAAGCATCTTCAGAGCACAGATCTTTTTCTATGGTGCTCATCCCACATCATGGGAGCCTGGCCCAGTGTTATTAAAAGAAGGAGCATTAGAATTGTCCTGTCAGAGATTTCCAGCTGCATGGAGCAGGGCTGCCTTAGCAGAGCAGTTATCACTGACAAAAGTGCTCATGCTAACACTGATGGGTCTGATGCTATTTAATGTCACTGTTAATGATCCAGCTGAAAGGAGAGTGACAGACTAGGCAGTCTGCAAGTTCTGAACAGATTACATGGTGGCCCAAACTTCATGTGCACAATGATTTTGGTTATAAGACAGCAGAAGTAAAGCAAAAATAAAAATATCTGTAGATTTGCTTTCAGGAGAAGCTAAAGAAAGTGAAGCAAAAGTCTACAGGTCTATCCAGGAACTGCACCCACCACAGAACATTGAGATTTGTACCAAAAAGGTTCAGCCAGAGACCAGGGAAGCAGAAACAGTTTTCTTCATGGATTCTCGTTCCCTTGCATTACATCAGAAGCTGTGCAGAGTGCTCTGTGCATTTACACAGCTCTGCAGCAAGTCCATTAGAGGTTAGCATTTGAGTCCTGATTTATGCTGATACAGCGCATGCATTTATCTGACTGCGAGTTGATTATGTACTGTCTGAAAGTCTCTGGGAACTCACAGGGGCTAAAGATGACACTTTGCATGCTGGAGGAAACAGAAATGGCTAGATATGCTTTCACTTAGGATTTAGAATGGCATGGAGGGTATCAGAGAGTCAACTGAAGGAGATTAAAAAAAAAACCTGAAACCACTTTTAAAACACCAGAGATTTCACATTCAAGTGTAACTGATAGGTACATCCATCATCCCTAAAACCCAGAACTACTGCAATACGCAGATATTGATGTAACTGCAGTGAAAGGGAACACATTCTTAATAGATATAACGATTTGTGCCCAGAGATAACCTCTAAACCACTGTCATCAGTTAGTAAACAGCAATGCCTTATAATAGGTGCAATGACGGTATCTATGTTTGCCATTGGTTCACCGAAAAGTAAGATGCTAATAGATAACCTGAGAGACCAAGGCTGATGTAAGAATTCTGAGGACAGCTATGATCAAACAGAACACTGAAGGAACTGTCTCAGTGAAACACTGATGGCTAGGTCTTACATTTCAGAACATCTTTGTCTGGGCTTCCATTTTTTTTATAGCACAGACCTAATTTTCTTGCTTTGTATACAAATGAGAACCAAGAACATATTCACAGCAGCCACAAGGACCAATCCATAAATCAAAATCAGGCTCAGAACTCCTCATTTCTCATTTAAATATTCCTTCTGAGGAGTTATCTGAGCAAAATGTTGTTACCTTGTTCACTCACGGGCTCGTGACCTGAGCATGGCTGCCCTGACTGAAAACAGACAGCAAATGCTGAACGTGTTTATCTGCCCCTTTGAGCTGGCTCCACCTGCCTAAACATTAAGTATTACAATACTGCAATTACGCCTTAATCCTGAATTTAGTCTTCTGCTGGCTGCCGCCCACACACCTCACTGATGATATGAGAACTGTAGTGCCCTGTGGCTCAAGGATAAACACAGAGTTGAGGTGTTTGGGCACTAGAGATCCAGAGGGCTGAGTCAGGCAGAGACTGCATTTTGCCAGTATGAAGCCAAGAAATAGTTATTCTGAGGCCTTTAATGTAATTTTTATTTAAATGTATGAAATTAAACTCTTGTTAGGAGAAGTGTTGTAGAACCAGGCTCTATCTTATATTTGTAATTAATCCCATCAACTTCAAATAAGCTGTTTTTCTGTAATATTTGCAGGGCTGGGATTTGTTTTTGCATCTAATTGATATATCATTTAGCACTTGATATCAGTACTTCAAAGGGAATATTATTGCTTTACATTTCAAAATCACTTTGTAGTTCATTCTGTGTACCTCATCACTGAAATTGGACAGAACAACCTGCAAATTCTTACCACGCCTTCTCATTTGTGGCTTTATTTTGTGAATTAAATGTTCGTAGTCAACACAAACCTACATTCCTCAAACTCTAGCCAACGCCAATGCTGAAAAAGCAAAACCAGACAGGATTAATCCCCGATTTAAACAACCCTTAAAACCTTTAATTTTAATCTCAGCATTCTGCAGTGGAGTGGGTAGAGAAGAAAATAAGTCTGACTATGTGTTTTTATGAACTTGTAGCATGCTCTCTTCTTAATGTAACTTGACATCTGCAAAAATCAAAACCCAGACTGGAAGAGGGCTCTACTGGCTTCCCATGAACAATCCAATCCCACTGAATAACTCAAATCTTCTGCCAAAACAGTGGAATCATGACCAGGGCCCTCTGCTGGATTATGAAGAAAGTGTATCCTTCCTCAAAATGCTGACATGGATCACTGACTTGGAAAAGTTTATAACACATATCAGCATACAGCTTTGGCCATCATTATGTTTTTGTAAAGAGAACAACAAGTTCCCACTCACCTCTGTGATTACAAACTGCATTTTTACCACTCACAAGCAACACTGCAGGGAAAGTTTCCCAGAATAGCTCATAAAGAATCTGTCCTCATTGTGCTCAAACAGAAAAAAAAACAACATCCCATTCATTGCAATTTCCTTATTTGAATTCTAATCAGCTCTTTACAGGCAAACATGGTAAAGAAATAGATAAGAAAACAAAAACCCTGTGTAAGAGCCAGTGAAGGCTGTTGTGACAGGAAAAGGGCTTTTGCCCTTTGCACAGCTCAGGGAGTTGGGAAGAAAGTGAAACTAGCTGAATATTTTCTATGCTTTAGATTTGGAAGTCTTACCAACCCTTCATAAGGATCACCAGGCCTTCTAGTGATGGAGGGATTGCACATTCCCCTCATCCTATCATCTATCACAAGCAGCAGGTGCTTTCTAAGTTCTGGGATCTCAATCAATACAGCAAATAGGAGATAGATTGCTCCACAAGACCATTCTCAACTAAATTAACCTGAAAGGCACAATTGATTCTTCTGCTTAATATACACAGTTCTTGTGAAATTCCTGAAGAGGCTTCTGAAAAATGTCAGTGGTTGGGGGGATGGGGGAAACTGATGGACAACTTTGAGGCTCTCCAGGCAGGAACGTGAAATCAAAATGACATGAACACATAATAGATTACCATATGGTTCAATACAGACTTCAAAATTTAAAAGGTGAAGAGATTGCCTGAGGTTTGCCTTGTGGAAGCAGGGAGGACTCATTTGTGATTTCCTTTTCTCCAGCTTCCCAGAACTTTCTAAGCATCTTGTACCTGCAGCTATTCCCTAGCTTAATTGCCTTTGTGCTCACTTATGAAACATCTCAGCAGAATCAATACAAGATTGTTCATTATTCTGAAGCCATGTTTTCAGTAGGTAAGTATTGCTGGCAGGGCTTTGTCCAGCTCTGGTATTCTCAGTATTGAAAGGTACATCAAGTCAATTCATGAAAAAGAAATGTGAGAACTTGTATTTTTAACCTTAATTATTCATATCTCAGTCTTGAACAGAGCCCAGAACATCAATGATTTTAGCAATTTGGTACTAGAAGAAAACAGATTTCAAGCTGTTATCCAAGTGGGCACAGCAAGATACTAAACATCCCCACTGCGTATTTGTTTTAAAAAGGAATGTAAATGTCAAATGTGTAGATGAGAAGATCTGAAGACAATGAAACAACAGTGACACGCACAGGAATTTTAATTCTTACAATGTAAAGATTCAGAACTTTACTTTGAATTGAAACCAGAAAACTCATTCAGATGGCTTATATTCCCAAATATATGTGCCTTCACTAAGGCCTATTTTCCACTACAACAGGAAAGACAATTAATTAAGTTTGAATTTGTATCATCTTACAGCAAAGACCTATTCTATTTCACTAAAAATCCCATTACCTATTGGAATATTAATGACACTAAAACATGGATGTTGCCTGGTGCCACAATGATACGCTGCAAAGGATGCAGTCTGCTATTTCAAAGATGCACTGAAGTTAAGCACCAGCGACTGTTCTGTAAGTGGAAAATATTTTGATCTGCTCTTCTGTCATAGTGTATCTTCCAAATGTTTTCAATGGTGAAAGTGACGGTATGGAGGATGGAACAAGGTTCCCACAGCACTTAACAGAAAACCTCCACTATTCTTGTCATCTGCACAATAGGTGTCTCCACGTGCCTGAGAAGGAGGAAAGGATCATGGAGCATTTCTAACACCAAACTTCCCCCAGAGTGAAACACAAGCTTAGATGACAGCTTAGTATCTAAAAGTCACCTTCATAGGAAAAAAAAGTAATGTGATTAAAGATAAAAGTAAAATTAGAAGAAATGTTATAGTTTGCACTGAACAATGCTTATACCTAAGGTCTGATCTTTTAAATACTGACTGCCATGGTTAGTGCCCTAATTATAGGGATTTTGCTGAAGCCAACTGGTTTCATAATCTGAGGTTTTCATGACATTTTGAACCATCTGGCTGGAAACATCCACCCTGAAGCTCCTCTTGCAATGTATACTTCCTTGCAGGCTAATCTCAAGAATGCAGATCCTACTAACACCTGCAACATGGAAACCTGACATTACTTGCCTCCACAGTGAGGTGAGTAGGCAGGAGTTGCCATCACTTGCAGTCACTTGCTTCTTCCTTTCCAGCACCTGATGAAGAGAATTCATCTTCCTGGGCATCATTTCTTCCTCACTGGGCTCCAGGGTTTGAACATTCAGAGCCTTGTTACATGACTTCTGATGAAGACAGTCTTGCTCCTTATACTTGCCACCACAAGGCACATCATCAAAGTACCTTGACTACTGATTCAGCTTTAACTTAAACAACCCAAATAATTAATCATCCATTAGTACTTTTGAGCAGATATCATGTAACCACTTCACACTCAGAATATTTCTCAAGAAAGTACTTTTTCTCCTTCTGCCCTTCAAATGTTTATGTTCACAAACTTATTTTCATCTTATAATATAAAATTGCTTGAAATACAAAAATATAACCAACTCTTTGGCTTGCCAGGCACAGTTCTTTTCTATTTCAGGCAACAATAACATATGAACTGTACAATGTCATTTTAAAACACAGTGCTCTGTCCCTCTTATTTCTACTGGAAAACTGTTGCAAAACTTCACTCCCCTTTGGGCTAGACAAATTATTCTAATTTCAAGCCTACATTTATTTATGGACAGTTTACATCCATTTGCTCTTGTGCCAATAGTGTACTTCAGCTTAAACAACTTCTCTCCCTCCCTGGTGTTTTCTTTGCTGAGGTATTCATAGCTTCACATAAGTCACTCCCTATTTTCATCTTGATGCAGGTTTTAAGTTTACCCAGTTTGTTTCATTCTTATTATTTAGTTTTCTGAAACTAGCTGCAATATTCCAGTCAAGCTTTTACTATGGTTTCATGAATTAATACTGCTGCATACAGATCAAATTGACCATCCTGGGTTCCATTTCAGTGCCATTTCATTTTCATGTTGCTCTTCAGTTATCCTCTGGTTTTCTATATACCCGATAACATTTCTACCTCCAACAGAGAGCAGGAATTTGGGGAGGAGGGGGGAGGTTCTCAGCTGTATCAGCTTACAAAAAGGGAGCTCATTTTTTTTAAAACAAATTTCCAGATTCCATTTCCCAGTTGCTCATTTTTTCCCCAACTGGTGTTTGAATCCCGTCCCAGTGCTGCATCATTTACACATTGTATAGAGGTGCCTTTAAGTGTACTTTTGGATAATGGAAATTCATCCATGAAGAACAGCTCTAGCAGAGTTTATTTTTCAAATTACCTCAGTTCACTAATTATTGCCACTGTGCCCTACCATTACCTTTCCAGGAGTACATCACCAGTATGCAAGACTTCAGACTGGTTTATTACATCCCAGATCACTGCCCACATTTGCCCAGCACTGTGTGCAAAATATTTTCAAGAACGTGTCAGGGAAACCAAACTCTACGTCTCACATACCCAGGAGCTAATAAAAATCTCCCCATTTCACAAGTATTGAGCCACAAGAAGTGTGTAAACTGTCCAACACTCCCAGGAGGCAGAAAGCATTGTGAAGGCTCTGGTCAGCCAGGAGCCATCCACGTGGTCTCCCCCAGTATGATTGTTGGTTAATGAAACAAAAACAAACAAACAAACAAACAAAAACGATAAAGGGAAAGCAAAGGGGAAGGAAAAATGAAGTAAAAATTATAAAAAGCCATAATGGGTCAAAAGTCAAAGGATTGTTCAGGATCCTGTCTGAGTGCATCTAGCTGCAGATTATTAAGGTGCATGCAGAAAAAACAGGAGTAAAAATCACCTCTTTTCCTAGAGATTGGAAATGCCCTGCCTTCCTTCCTCAATATATCCGTGCATACTACCTGTAATCTGTTCTGAAAGATCTCCCCAGTCCAATATTGAAACTGCATCTTTCTGTTTAACAGCCTTTCCTGGAGGTATATCTTTAAATTTGCCTAATCACATTTTTAATCCATTTATGCTTTCAGCATTCAAGATATCCTGTAGCAACAAGAGCCACAATTTAATTATAGGCTGCTTGGAGAAATTCTTCCTTTTGTTTGTTCTGTATCTGCCTGATGATTTCATGATACACTTTAGAGCCTGCATAACAAGAAATAACGGCTATTTCTAGTTGCCCAGAAAGGTCGTGGATGCCCCATCCCTGGAGGCACTCAGGGCCAGGCTGGATGTGGCTCTGGGCAGTCTGGTCTGGTGGTTGGTGACCCTACACACTGCGGAGGGGTTGAAACCAGATGATCATTATGGTCCTTTTCAACCCAGGCCATTCTATGATCCTATATACATCTTCATGCCACTTGTGATCTTATATATCTCTGTGATTTAGTCATCTGTTTTCCAAGGTGAGCACTTCATTTTCTACTTCTAGGAAAAGACCAAAGTGCTTGTATGATGTGGGGTGTGGGAACACAATCTGCTGTTGCAGTATGATATCTCGTCTAGAAACATTAGAAACCACAATGTGGTTTGTCTTTCATTGTTCCCAAACATGAAACTGATATTTTCATTGAATTATCCATAATGACTCCAAGATATTTTTTCCTGAGATGTGATAGCTAATTTACTGCAATAGTCATGGCTATTTCTCCTCAGCAGGTTGCTGTTATCATTGGAGATCAGTTCCTCAAACATTGTCAGATCTCTCATGCAATTCATTGCAATCAGCTTTTATTTTTACTAACCTAATTCTGCACCATTTGCAAACTTTGTAACACCACTCTTCACCCTCTTTTGAGTATGTCAAGTGGCACATATCCAGCATAGATGGGAGGGGAATACTGGAACATCACTCCTTTTGTGGTGGAACAGCAGGCAGCAAAGGCAACGGGCTCCAAAAGTACACAATCATCCTTGGAATCCAACTGCAACCCCAGACTAAGAACTATGTATAAACCCAAACACAAAAGCTGTTGCTTTCTGCCTGGCTTCCACCCAGCTTGGAGCTGTGATCTCTTCTTTGGCAAGTGAAGGTCTAGAGACATTAGAAAGGGCAGAAAGAAGAAATGGATTTTGCCAAGATTACAGTTAGCGCCCATCTTCACTGCAGACAGAGAGCAGGTTTTGGATTCTGTCTTTCCATTACATTTTTTAATTCTATTAAAAAAGCAATTGAATCTGCCTGGCAATAGCATCGGTTTAAGCCAATGCTAGCTCAATATGCAGAGTTTCATGATCACCCCCAAGTTTAACATCTTTCTCATTCTCTTCATCCTGCCCCTGTAGTATTTCCCTAGAAATGCAAGCTAGCTTTGCTTTAGAGGAGAAAAGCTGCTGCCCAAGCCTGTCTTTATTTACCTCTGTGGCAGCACAATCCTAGATTTGTCACACTGCAAGAAGCTGCTGAGTGCCCTCAAAAAGGCCATTTGCATTCTTTGTGGCTGACCAGTACCAAAGATAAGCAAAAGAAACAAGTTCATTAACCTCTGTCTTCTCCTTTTATGTTCTAGAGGCTAAAAGCTTATTTTTCAGTCATGCTCAGCCAGTCCTGAAGGCTTAATCCACAACATGCTACCACTACCATGGTACAGTACCATACACTTCCTCTCAGGTTTTATTTATTGATGTTACGAGTCAACAAACATTTTAACATGCTATTAGAAATAACCATATATTTACACAAAGTCAGAATTGATACATGGCTTTCCTAACAGTTTTCAAACATCTTAGTTGATCACAAATCATAGCATGAAAACCAGGAAGAAATTACTTGCCAGCACAGCCTTTACATTTTAGAAGTACCCAGTCATGGTGCTAAATCCAGTGAGCAGGGCTGGGGACAGCAGGGCACTCCATCTCAGTTCCTTCCACTGCAACATTTACTGCATGCATTACCTGTATACTTTTTCCCCAAACTTACAGATATGCAATTTGAATGACTACCAACATAAGTTTTTCAGGAAATCTTCTTATAATCATAACTTATTTTCTTATAATCAGACTTACTGCATGTGACTAGGGTTTTTTTTTTATGTTTTTCTTCCAGATTTTTTCTTTCTGTTTTCCAATAAACATTTTGTTTTCTTCCTTCAAAGTATAAACTGTAGGCAAAGTAATTAAATCTTTGCTTTTCTCATGCTTTTCTCCTCTTGCTGGGGATCTTCCCAGATCCCTACTGGTCTGTTCTCCCTCCATTTATTTTCATACAACTGTTGCTGTTCTTCATCACTCTGGTACTCCACTGTGCTCTATTACCCTCTCAGTCTTTATATACTCTATTGACACGTGCAACTCCTCGGAGCTGCAGTGAAAGTACAATCACAGCAGAGTAGCAAAGACCCAGGCTTCAGCAAGTGGAGGAGTTGTTCAAATACAACAGCTGTAGGCAATGGAAACAAAAGAAATAATCAGCTTACCTTCAAAAGGCCTCAGGTAGACAGAGATCTCTAACGAGGTACCCTTACTTCCACTGCCAACCCTTAAATGAAGTCTGGGAGGCGGTGGATCCTGGCTCTACCCCTTCTGGTCACTCAGGTTCATTGCATACACCTGAGTTCCCCTGGGTTGGCCCTGCTTTCCCACCAAGCGTTCCATTGCTGGATCAAGCTGTGACTTAGCATTTCCCCTACATATATGCATATAAACTTTTATGAAGAGAAATTGTGGAATTTCCTGACTTACTCAGGAGAGCTTTAGAAATTTCCAGGTTCTTGATCTCCTACAGCAAAATCTAAAAGGTTATGTAATATCAAAATACTGCTGAGCTACTACTAAATACTAATATTTTCTCTTGCATTCACTAACCTTCTCTGCTGATAGGGATCAGTGTTTGCTATTAGTCTTTGGGTTTAGAATTTCCATTGCCAGAGGTTTTTAGAAAGCAGTTGCAAAAACACTACAGAGAAAAGATTTGGAAAGAGTCAATTCTGCCTTGCAGCAAAGGGCTGAGTTAAGTGACTGCTTAAGGTGCTTGGCTAGTCTTGTTCCTGTGATCCAGGAAAAACAGTCTGATGATAAAATAGAAGGAAAAACGTATATTTTTTAGGATTTCCTTAAGCTGATGGTGTAGGAAGTCCATTACATGCTCAGATACATGTTTTTGTATATCAGTATTGCAGTATCCTTGTACTATGAATTATGCTAACAGATCTCTTCATCATTAGATGCAAGGATCTCAGACTTGCTCATATCACACCTAAGATGCTTCTCTCATCATCTCTCTCAGACAGATCAACTAAGGTACTGTTTCATCCTGGAAAGTTGACTATTCTCAGTCTAGCAGGTTTTCAGTTTCCCTTGTGCCTCAGAGACAAAAGAGGTGCACCAGCCATTGTGGGAAAATGCAGAAGAAAAGTAGGTGAAAATTCCTCACTGTTCACTGTTTGCTCCTTTTTAGCAAAATTATTTTGCCTGAGATATTAAACAAAATGTTCCAGTGCTACTTCTGTGGTTCTTTGGGAGTTCACATTTCCTACAGACTGGTGACTGACACTGCAGTGGGACTGTAGAATATGTCCCAGAATTCTCCTGGATGTTTCTGTTTGCTTCTACCCAGCACTTTGTAACCAGTGGTTCTGATCCCAGTGTAACCAGGTAATTCATCAGGACGCAGCTATGGCCAGAGTGAAATGCTTCCTCCACACCTACTCTGGTGGTCAGGTTTTCAAAGGTTTAATTCCCTGCAACAGCAGCAGACAAGAATATGACTGTAAAACAGTTCTGGCCACGTTAACAGGTGTTGTTCTTTAGGGTTCAGTGGAGCTACAGGAGTACATACGAACTGCAGATTAGAGCCAAAATTACTTGTTTTGCTATTTCATGAGCCTGTAATTACACTGCATCTCATGGAATATTTACCTTTGTTTCAACAGAGCTTGTTCAGGCCCTAGATGCATAGAGGGATATGCAAGAAGAAAACAATGAAGACAAAAGAAAAAAAAGGTGACGTTTTCCAAAGTTCTGACGCAAACAGAGATTGCCCCATTACAAAAATTGGGAAATATTCAGCACTGAGATTAGAAGCTCATTTATATTTCTCTATCTGCAGATCCTCTTTAGAAAGGATGAAGAATCCAATTCAGTACTGACACGACACCACCTCCACCAATGCTGACAATATACGGACAATATATGGATGTTACAACAGTTCATTCAGCTTTAAATTTCTGCGACTGTATCTTCTTGTGCCTTTTCTCAACATATTCAAAAGCCTTTGCTATCATCCATATTATTCCATATATACATATGTATATACTGTCATTTACTTCAGTCTTAACCTTCCTTTCATTGCTGAGGGTCTGTTAGCAGCACATCATCAAGTTTGTATATTCCTTCCCTACGTTGAAGCCACATTAAAATAACACACCGTTGCAGAAGCTGTCTTATCAGTGCAGCATACGAAAGAGAAACCCCTTCCCTGCCACATTTCCTGTGATCACCTTTTTGACAAATCCACAGATCACGTAGTTAACTTGACTTACACTTACAATGGAAGCTCAGGCTGAAACAATTTGCTATGATGAACCTATATTCCTTTCCCAAATCAGAACATAGGGTTTCTCCTCCTGTAAGTGTAGCCCACATAGCCTCAGTGTATCAGCTTGCAGTTAGCTGTATTAAAGTGCACACTGCTGGACTGTGACCATTTAATTAGGTAATTCAAAACATGATGTAGGAGTAACTTTATTATTTACTTCTCAACGAGTCTGTGCCATCTACAGATAGAACTGGCAGAGACCTATGATAACATTTGGATGACCAATAAAATGATTAGGTAGCTTCACAAAATTGATTAATAAGCATTAAAATGTTTCTTTTTCCATTCTGAAGTCTGCTTTTAAGCCAATTTAATCCATTTAATAAGTTCTGTGCACATTTTATGATGTTACTTGTATTCATGTATTTCGTACTAGATTTCTTTGCCTTTTTATTTTTCCTTGCCATGTCTATGCAGTGACATTCCATAGTGAGAACCTAGGATTTGTTGAACCCCAGTACACAGCTAAGCACCACAAAGCTGCTCACTCAGTTCTCCCTCCAGCAGGATGGGGCGAAGAGAATCAGAACGCAAAAAGTTAGAAAACTTGTGGGTTAAGATAAAGGTCGTTCAGTAAGAAAGGGGTAAAACAGTGCAAAACACAACTAGTCATCACAAGCCAACCAATGCCCAGCCCATTCTCAGGTAGAGACAGTCCACCCAGATAACTGTCCCAGTTTTATTGTTCAGAGTGACGGAACCAGCTTGGCTTCACCAAGGGCAAGTCCTGCCTGACCAACCTCGTGGCCTCCTATGATGCTGTAACTGCAGCAGTGGACAAAGAGCCACTAATGTAATCCACCTGAACTCCAGTAAGGCCATTGGCAGGGTCCCACGTAACACTCTTCTCTCTAAATTGGAAATGTGTGGATTTGATGGGTGAACCATCCAATGGATGTAGAATTGGTTGCAAAATCATACTCAGTAGCTTAAGGTCCAGGTGGAGATCAGTGACAAGCAGTGCCCCTCAGGGGTCTGTACTGGGATCAGTGCTGTAAGCTCTGGGGCAGTGACCCCAACAAAAAGTCAGCGTGTATCTACTACTGCACAGTGCTATTTTTTGTTTGCATAAAGCAGGTGTGCCAGGATCATGAGTCACCAGGCATCAGCTATTTTATAGATCAGCACTGAGCTCATTTCTTCTGTTAGCATAACATCCGATTCAGAGCTGGCTGTAGAAGTTACTGCAATAATAAAACATTCTGTAAATAATGTCTTACCTATAGTTTGCTCTTAATGAAGTTTTATTGAGCTTTTATTTATCCACTTCCCTGCAGGAGAGTTTCAACAGCTACCCCCAAGTCTAAGACACCAAGGATCCATTCTGCATCAGGTGCTGTGTGACACGGGGGTGCAGCTAGAGCTGCTGGGAAATGACCTCGTCCACCCAGAGTTCAGCCAGTAAGGAGTTATTCTACATAAAACACTAAACCATATTATGCACCTAAGCCACAATTCTGGATTATCTGTAACAATTGTCTGTGCCATACTTGAGACAACATGCTCTTATCCCATTTGATCCTGCAGGTCAGACTGTAACTAGCCTGGGATGCACACTCCCCAGGTAACACCTATTTTTGACAGTGCCAAAAGCAAGTGCACTTCTCCCCTTGTCACATCTGTGCTCACGGTTCACAGCACTGATGCAAACACAGTGACTGCATCACAAGTGTTGTGTCAAATCCTAGAAGCCTTTCTCGGGCTTGTTTCAGCAACGTTTTTCTAGCCCCAGCAGCAGTAACAGCTCTGCATTATGAGGTGGAGACATCAGTGTCACTAGCTTCATGTTTCAAAGTAATGTCAGCGCATAGCCTACTAGCCTACCTGCCTCCTATTACAGCTGAAAGGGTGACACTTCCCAATGGCTTGACAAGGATTCTATTATTTTTAACACTTCAAAATACACAGCCAAGTCTTATACCTATATATTTAGACTGCTAAAATAATAAATTAATTAATTGAAAAAAAACTCAAACTGACTCGTTTATCTTACCTGATACTCAAAGCTAATAAGTGTGTGTACAATTCTTCAGAAAGAAGGTACAGATTATATTTTAGAAATAGGCTGTGTATTTTAAATACTTACATGTGGTTTATCATCACTGCCTCTTGGCACTTAATATAATATTTGATCTAAATATGCTTTGGTTTGCAGAGTCCTGGAAGCACTTTGAGTAACAAAGGGCACATGGAAGTCAGAAATATGCCAGTGATACAAAGCAGAAGCAACCAAAAAGCTGTACATAGATTGCAAACAGTATTTTTTAAGGACAGAAACCCTTCCACAAACAAACGTAATAATCACTTCCAGCAACTTCAGTGAATTCAAGTCACCACCACCCTACAAAGACATCAGAAGAAGGCATAGGCAGAAACACATGCCCATAATATACAGTGATCCGTAAGAACCCAATGAACATCAGTTTCAGAAGTTTCTGTGGCAGTCAGCAAAACTACAGGGACAATTCCCAAAGCAAATCTACAGCAGCAAGGCCCCATCAGCAATTAAACACTTGCTTTGATTATGCTATGAAATTATATTGATGGGCTTTAGCAGAATTAGAACAGAATGTGCCACAGCAGAAGGTGAAGGATAACACACTTGAAATGATTAATTCAGACTGATAGGTTTGAAAACCCCTTAGATTACAAGAGAAATCTAACAACTGCTGCCAGACGTTTTTAAAGGACTGTATATGCAAATATGCGTTTTAACTTCTTTATGCAACAAATGCAGCAACGTTATGTAGTTCTCAATGAGCTGAGTTCATGGTTAATGATGGAATACTGCCCTGCATGTTGGCTGCAGATGAAGAGATTAGGGATATCACACACAGGCTGCAGGCTCCCAGAGCAGGTCACCCTGAGATGACTCAGTCACATAGAAAGGACAGAAGGTGTTTTACAAAAATGTTGATTCTCTGTAATTATTCCCTTCTGGTAAGAGAGGAGCATTTTCCAGTAAAGCAGAAATCCCCGCACCCAAATTAGATCATTTGGCTTTCCTCAGTGCCAATAATGAGTCATTCACTTACACTCTCCAAAACGAAAGATGTTGCAATTTGCTACCAATAATACCAGTGAATATCTGGATTTGGATGCAGCGCCCAGCTTTACTGCTTCGTCACACAATCACTATCTAAAAAAATACCAGAGAGATCACAAAATGGTAACAACTGGCCTAAGCTGATTTCCTGCTAGGGCTGCCTCTGGATCCTTTGCCAATAGGGAAGAAAAGGAGTCATTTGCTAAACAAGGTGCTCTCTGCAGGATCCAGTGTGAAGGGAACAGGACACACTCCCTTGAGCAAAATGACACCGCAGTTTCTCTGGAGGAAGCTGGGAGTAGATGACAGCGTTGTATGTTTCTTTGAAACAGAAAAGTGTGTAGACTTTTCACAGCATTACCAGCTGCTTTTTGATTTAAAGCCGTTCTATTCTGCACTCGTTAGAGCACGTTCATTTGGGAGAGCATACTTAGACTCACACATTTGTCTCTTTATAGACTTCTGCTCGAAGAAGCCCACTAAATTTGTGTCTTTGGTTAAGTGAATTGTAGCCCCTGCAGGCAGGGAAGTCCAAAACCTTACAGAAACATCCTTATAATGCAGCAGTAGAGGGGAACTGCCGCTTGCGTGGCATTGGAGCGACACCTGGCGGCAAGAAGGAGCAGTGCAAGTACGGAACTCAACGCTTTGCGCCATTTTCTTCCCCTCCACGAAAAACGGTGAGAAACATGAATGCAGGCGCTGCCGCAAACCCTTGCAATCTGCAGTAAACTCACCCCCTTGCTCGGTTTCACGACGGATCCCACTTTCTGCTGAGAACTCCTACCACTGGAAAGCGCTCAGCCAGCCTCGCTTCATGC
The DNA here is from genome assembly GCF_016699485.2 of Gallus gallus. Taxonomy (NCBI): domain Eukaryota; kingdom Metazoa; phylum Chordata; class Aves; order Galliformes; family Phasianidae; genus Gallus; species Gallus gallus. The sequence continues at coordinate 54,164,301 of NC_052536.1, read as the reverse complement.
AAAAAGGAAAAAAAATAAGTGATTTAAACATGTCGTTCTTATACTGATAGAGTGAATGGCTCAATGAGCACAGTTCTTTCGGTCAGAGGGGCGCATTCTGCCTCACACCCACGTTTCTAATTGATTTTTGCAAGTCATTTCCAGCGGGTCTGTTCAACTGGAGTCACTGTTGATACCGGCGCTGAGCATCGCACCCTGAGGTAACCAACATGGCCGACGCCCCTGCGGAGCGAAGCCCGCCCTCCTCTCGCGCCCACGCCTCCGATTGGCTGCCGGCCTGCTGATGGGCGTGGCGACGCGGTCTCCTAGGCGACGCGCTGACGGCGGGAAGCTCTCTGCTCTCTGGGGAGGCAGCGCTCCAGAAGCGATGCTGGCAAACCTGCGCCCTCAGTAGGCGGAGTGGAACAAAACCCGTTGCTTCCTAAGGCTGATCTGGGTCTGGTGTAAATTTCTCTACTGTTTCATCCAGGTTCTTGTCCTGAAGCACTCACCAGAGTGCTCAGAGTGCTCTCGCCTTTATGATTTGTGCAAATGCAGCTTACTGAGCCCAGTGCAGAAGGAAGGGGTGTAATTCCTCATCCTTCCTGATGGAGGTCGGAATACCCTCTGCTATGGTGATCCATGCAACTACAGAATCTAAAAATGTTCACTAAACAGGTGATAAATCGAGATATTCCAGGCAGTTCCAGCTTCCTTCTGTTGCAATCTCCATTGGGAGTGCATTAGAAATACAGATTCTGGAATGCAGTGTTCTAGGAATTTAGATTAATTTATTATTACTGTTATTTTACAAACTTCTTGGCAATCCCGTGCCTCTGTAAATTACAAGGGTAGCTACACAGCTGATAATATGGCTTTTTTTCCTAAGGAACAGCCATCAGTGCAGAAAACGCAAGAAGTGATGCGAAGTGATAACCAAACCCAGAGCGCTGAGGGGATAATTAAAGAGCTGGTGAGATATTTCTTCCTTTATGTTGTTTTGTTGTGTTGTTTTTATTTTATTTTTCATTTTTGTAATCTTTCTCTCTATTTCTGTAATTATCAGTATTCTTACTGGAACACACAGTTACTTTTGCTTCTCTAGAGATGCCATTGTAGCATAGCCTCCATTCTGGAATGCCCCAAAGGTCGTACGAGACCGAGTCCTAATAAGAGCTTGTGGTGACAATTCCCAATGGCTTAACAAGGATTCAATTATTCCACAGTCAGTGGAAATAAGGATAAGATTCATCAGCATAGATACAGCCATTTAGTGTCATTTTATCTGCATTGTTACCTGGAACAGCAGCTGCCAGATACATTTAAGTCCTCTGAAAGAGCACTAGACATGCTGTACGGTCAGCTGAATCACATCACATATTGTAAAGGATACCTACAGAATAATCAATTTAGTGTAAACACTTCCTGTGGTCATCTGAATGGCTTTTCAGGGTGCTTTGGTTATGTTGGTTAAATCTCTTGACCAACGTGAGAGTAAGAGTTTCACATGTAGATACCTACACATGCCTTAATCTCAAACAGGAATCTCATCTGTAATGAAACTGCATGTAAACTTCTTACTTCTTGGCCAACAGCTTGTATTATTACATTTACAACCACTGCAGAAGTGGAAAGCTACAAACCTGATAAAGATACCACCCCTATACCTTTATGTGAGTGTATGCGTATATATGCTAGCTTACAGATAAATGTATGGATTTCTGGATTTTAATCTTCATTAAAATTAGCATACTTGAATATTACTTTGTTTTAAAATGAAGGTGCATTTTGAGAACTCAAACAATACTTTGAAAGTGACTTGTGAACAGAAGAAAGCTAGTTAACTGTTTCATACTGAATGTGGTCCAAATTGCAAACACATTTGATGCATGGGAAGCTTTAAGAGAGCTGATGCTAAGCAGTACTGTAATGTCAGTGAGACATTGTACTTTATAACTTATTTTTTACACTCTGAATATAAAGGGAATAACGGTTGCATTTCATTTCCAGTGTGTATGTAATGGATTGTCTTATGAGAACATTGATCAAGAGGGACTGAAAACAACAGCACTGGAGATGTTTTTCTCAGGTTACCCTAGGATTGTAGGCATGGAATATTTCCCAAATCTAACTACTCTCACTCTTGTTGGGCAACGTATTGAAAACATTACAGGCCTGAAGCACTGCTTGTTGCTCAGAGAGCTGTGGATTGCTGAGTGTTGTTTAGTGGTAAGTTAAATATCCATTTTCTTTCTAGCCAACTTTAACCAATTTCCAGTCCTTTACAATAACTGTGAGTTTGTTTCACAAGCACTTCTGTATGTTCAAGGCAGAGCAAACAGAACTTCTTTTTAAAAGAGTTTGGATCTGGCACTTTTAATTTAAGCATGCAAAAATCACGTTTTAGGTGCAGATCAAATTACCTCTTTTGAAACATTTGTTAATTATCTCTTAAACATTTCTATTTAATTATTTTTAATAACCTACAGTTGGATTTTTTCATTACAAACTATATATTTTTTAACCATATATTGAAACCTTTTCCAGATAACTGATTAGAACATAAACATTTCCATGAAAATAATGCTGTATTTAAAGTCACATAATTATCATGAGCCATTGTATTTGCTACTACTCTTTCCTTGTTATGTTAATGGAAATCTTTCTAAATTAGCATAATTCTTCTCAAAGCCTATCAAATTGTTGGTAATCAAATTGTTCAGAACAAACTGGCAATGCTCTGTGGGGGACTGACAGAAACAGTGACATTTTATTTGGTGCTGCAAATACATCTTCTTCTATTTTAGAGGATAAATGGTCTACAAAAATGTGTAAATTTAGAAAAGCTTTACCTTTACTGCAATGAAATTTCCAAGATTGAAAATCTGGAAGCCCTAACAAAGCTGAATGTACTTTGGTTGAATAATAACCAGATCAAAAATATAGAGGTGAGTCTGCTCTTTTTGTTATAGTTTCTTCTGATTTGTCCAATGCATGGCATATTAATAGTACGAAATCTAAATAAGTTATTAAGTAAGGCTAACTTTCAGAATAATAAGGGCAACATTAATCTTCATTATATAAGAATTAAGGCTGAAACACAATTTGGAATTGAGTGACTGTCATGATTTTCTGCATATGCAAAGTTAACTTACTGAGCCACTTTCCAACCTCTGTGACTATTGATGAGGAAAGGATGTTTTATTTATTTATTTATTTATGTATTCTTACAGCTGCAGACTTCTGCCTGCATTTCAGCATTATGTAAAAGATTGCCATTTAATTTTTATGTATTTTCTTGTCTTGGAAGGATGAACACCTGTTCAGAAGAATTTCTATCCTGGGTTTTTCTCAGGCAGTCACATGTCAAATTATCTCCTGGGGAAAAAAATGGTTTCTTCTATCTCACCTCAACATTAATATTCTTCATCTGACCTTTGGGTTGGAGTTCTGTCTAGAACTAGCAAGGGTTCTGGCATTGGCAGTTTGGCATGTAAAAGGAGAAGAAATGTATAAATGCTCATTTCTAGCAAAAGACAACATAGCATTTTGAATTACCTGACTCACATCAGGAAGACAGACAGCTGCAACCCAGTCTGCTTTACCTTGAGAGAGTTCATGAAAACAAGGCAGAAGGAGATACTGATACCGAGATAAAATAGTTTAAAGTAGCTAGAGTAGAAGGAGATGCTGCTAGGATCGAGTTACTGTGAATCTCCAAAGCCAGAATGAGGAAGGAATAAAAATCAAAGTTGAGCATGCTGATAGAGAAGGGAAGGAAAGCTGACAGAGAACAAGTGCAAAGGTAGAAATTATTATTTATTAATGAGTACGCTACAAATATTAGTGGCATCTCTCTGCAAAGAACTGCAGTGTCATCATGAAGACGAATGATTGACATCAGTGATTCAGTTCCTGTGGTGTCCCGAGGCCAAGACATGGGCTGCAGCCAAAAGCTAATGAGTACTCATGGCATGAGGCATGATCTGTTTGGCTTTTCATACACAGCTGTGAAACTAAGGCTGGAGGACCACATTTATTTCCATTGCAGTATCATTTACAAAGGCTTTCCAAGCTCTTTCCCTCTAGGCAAAATGCATTCTCTCTTTCCATGTCAAAAGAAAGCTATAGTTTACAACAGAGGCTAACATTGTTTAGACTCCAGTCAAATTTATTTTTACATTTGAATGATCTGCCTCTTAGCCTCCAGGCTCTTCAGCATTTGCAGTGCTATATTAGATTAAAACTGTATTGTTTAAAACATTCACAGGGCTTACATACTCTGCAGAATTTGCAAGAGGTCAACTTTGCTGGAAACTTAATAACAAAAATAGGTAAGTAATGTTAGTTTGGCATCTCTAGCCTGAAAATGTTGGTTGCTATTATATTTGGTTTAATCCTCCTCTCATTCTAATAGAAACATTCTTACCAACTTGCATGGTTTAGAGTCATATCCAATATGCAATCCTGAACATCCTAAAGTCCATGTCAAAAATCCCTACGGTTCATCTTCATTTGCACTAAGGTCCCTTCCATTGCTGCAGCCATGTTAAACAAGACAGAAAATAGGCATCAGTGTTGTTTATGTATTTTTCTTTTTCACCACTTTTAGTATAAAGGGCTTCTAGTTTAAATCAAATCTGGTTATAAATGGCGATGTAAGTCGTTTCTGCATTCCTAAACAAATATTACAGAACCTATAACTTTTTCTTCATTTATCTTTATCAATAATAAAACAATCTTCCAAGTGCTCTTTCCTCTCTTTGGGTGGAAATGGAAACTAATATAATAGGTGTGTGTAATTTCTTTCTTGTGTTAAACGAACGCACAAAAGTGCTTATTTCATTATATGATTGAACTAGTCCCAAGGATGAAAATGTAGATATTCTAATAGACAACTAAATTTTCTTGACTGTGGCTTGTATTTCTTTAATTTTAGGAAGTGGCTTGGACTTCAATACAAAAATTGATAAAATAAACCTCTCTGATAACAAATTATCTTCCTTCAAGGTATGTTCACACTTCATATTTCTTTTAGATGTGTTTTTTGGCTGTGTGTTCGTTTTTGTTTGTTTTTAAATGATGCTTGGAGAGAGCTGACTTTTCTGTGTGATATTAGAGGATCAATAACACGTGTCTGGGAATTGGGAATATTAAATCACCTGTAATGACATTTACCTGGTCACTTTGTGCTTCAGACATATGGCTCTTTGTATTATTTCTTGTGTTTAAAGTCATTCAAATCTTATCTTTACTGAAAATATTTCAAACATTTTTGTTTCAGTGACCTCACATTTTTCTTTTAAGCTTGAGCAAGGCCAAGTCAGGCTCTTGAGCAAACAATCTCTTTTTGAGAATTATTTCTTCACAGAGATGGAACTTCATTTCAAACATTTGCCTTGCTTTTCAGTGGTTGGTTATAGGTTTTTGGTTTTTTTTTTCCCAAAATTCATGCAACCCCTAGAAAAAAAGAGTTCCCACCCTGTGTGAACCTTGAAAGTTCTGTAAAATTGCATGTGGCCTTCCTCATTAATACTACTGTATCTGTGCTCCTTTTCTTCTTCTCTCCCTTTTCCAAGTGCATTCTGAGTTCTATATATGCTCTTAGTAATTAATGCCACACCTGATCTTTGTGCTGAAATGTACTGAAATACCCATTTTTTAAATAAGGTCCGGTGGTATGTTGTTATTATAGCTTTTTCCTTGTTTTTCAGGAACTCACTAATTTGTCAAGACTACCTAATTTAAAAGATTTGGCCCTAAATGATCCTCTGTATGGACCCAACCCCGTTTGCCTTCTTTCTAATTATGCCATCCATGTGCTGTATCACATACCACGGCTTCAAAGGTTGGATACAGATGATGTTTCTCAAAAGCATATCAAGATTCTGGCAGAGGTAATTCAGACTTTTTGAATGGCTTTTTTACTGGTGTTGCATTTTTCTGTCATCTCTGAGTTTCAGCCAGCTAAGAGGAGTGCTTTATGTTACTGCTCGATACTGGATTCGGTTGTTAAAATTTTGAGTTTTGGCTTGGTCTTAAAATTTCTGGACTCTTTTCTTTATGTATGATACTGTATTGAAATAAGTTATTTTGTCTCACAGAAATCTGAATGTATGAAATTTACTATGGAAAAAAAATGCTGTTTTGTAATTAAGATGCTTTCAAATGTCTTGCTATCCAAGTAGAGCATCTTCAAATCATAGAAAATAAAGTTTCATGCTGAAGAGTATATGAAAAAAATGTGACTAGATTCCACCCCCCAGTGAAGGAAATCATATCATGTATTTCAGCGTGGAATACATAGTGTGAATCTTCATCCTTTTGCTTTGGAAAATTTTACTGGCAGAAAAATGCTTGTAACACATGAGAAGAGTTCATGGCAGCAACTGGGCTCAAATGAGAAGTGTGTTTGTTGGTTTATCCAGAACACTGAGAGCATTTTCCCCATGACACTACTGAACAGAACCAAGTGAGGTACATGGGACGAAGCCATGGTTGGATCTGTAGCTACAACAAAAAAAAATTTAAGATGTTCATACAAATACTCTTATTGGTTGTTAAAAATTGAATTATAAGAACATATTCATTGCAAGACACCATCCAATGTCTGATGATCAAATACAATTCGTGATATAAATACATAAATAAATACAATAAAATGATATTTAAAAATGCAAAAGGAATGTGTGAAGCACAACATGCAAGGTTAATGCTGTGTTTTGCAGTGTTCTTCAGGAATAAGCTATGTGATAGTTCAAACTTTTTAATAACAAATTAATAACTTCCTTTCTTTTTTTAATTTTTAAAGACTACAATTATGAAAAAAATAACATACTATCACATGCATGTGAAAAGTGTTCAGAGACAGCTCCACGACAAGCTTGAGGAGCTAAAAGAAAAGAAAAGCAGGCTGCAGAGTTTGCCAGAAAATAAGATAAAGTTGTTCATCTGCAACATAAAGCAAGTAAGTTTAAATAGCCTGAAATGTCAGCAGAGATGTATTGTTTAAAACAAGTATCAATGACTGTTGAGAAGAATGATTTTATTTATGTTTTATTTTTCCTGATTGAGTCAATTAAAGGAGCATCATGATGTAAATAAATAACATCAGGCTTTCACATCCTTAAATTTGCGTAGCTCCAGTTTCGCTTTCACCATTAACGTTATATTCATTGATATTCAATAAAGTATTTCATGAAAGCACATCAGCTTTTACTAATCTTTGTAATCTGGGAGTTTGTTTCTGCCTGAAAGATGGTCCTTTTTCAGAGTAGCCAACAACAAAGTGTCTGGGACGCTTCAGTTGTTGCAAGAGATCCATTTCCAAGTTCTTCTAGGTTCGTAATAATGTAAAAGTGGTGTCTCAAACCTTAAGCGAGTGCTTTAGCCAGTGCTTTCCTAGATGGAACAGTCAGGATGGAAGTGCAACCCAGCACAGTGGATGAGGTAGGATACACACTTAATGTGGTAAACTGGATTTCAAGTTGCTGTTTTTATTCATCCAGTCCAGAAATTCACAAAGTACATTCCAGGTTCCTAGATTATTAGTTACTGCCTATTCTAGTTGATACCATGAACACTGATGAAGGCTCTGTGTTGATCTTGCTATACCTTTTGCATTTTGGAAAGGTATTTTTGTTTGCTTTTTGTTTATCCCTTACCCAAGGTCGGTTTGTTTTTTGGTTTTGTTTGTTGATGTTTTTGTTTTTCTGATTTTCAACTGATTAGTCTGTTCCCTTTCCTTTAACAGCAGCATATAAGTAACATTGTGGATCAGATTCCAGTTGCATCAGTGCATCCACGGTGATTCTTAAAAGAAAAGAACACTATAATAGATTATTTGTACAGCAACTTGTAAACATTCCTAGTAGGTTTTTAATGCACTTTGGAGGATAAATGCCTGAGGATTGTTTACTCTGCCTGTCTAATGGGAGTATTATTTAAAATAAATATATGCACAAAGTTGCTTTATGTTTTATGAAAGCCAAAATCCCTGAATGTTCTTCCAAAGGACTGAAATGCAGTTCATTGTCTTGCTGCAGATAATTTCAAGTGCATAGTGGTTTGATTAATCCTAAAGATATACTTCAGGAAATAATGAGAAGAGTTTTGATTCCACTCAGCAGTGAGTAATTACTACGCCACACAGTGGACACACATGGAGAGATAAATGGTCCCTGCCTTTAAGTGTTTAAGAAAAGCTGCCGTTCCATTCTATCTGTGCTGTCTAACTCTTTTCCATCCTGGGATTCTCCTCATAATGAACTTACACTGAGGAACCCATCCTGCCTGTGTAAAACAGTGCTCTAATTGACATGAATAGGACCAGGATACAACATAAAAATGTGTGCATCTACTCAGAGTAAAGCTGTTTCCTTCCCTAAGTAATTTCTTTTCTACTCATTTACTGAAATAATTTTCTGATTTGATGTTTTGTGATATGCATTTTAGTACACACCTAGAGTGCTTATGCATTGGGAAGACTTAAGATAATTTTCATGCCATGCTTTAACTTAATCTCTTGCCTCAGAATCATGATGTGTTATTTTTATTAGCTGGAATGTGAACTGGAAAAAATGGAAATGTTGGATAAAACAACAAGTAATGAATCCCAAAGGAGAAGGAGTCTGGCAACTGAAAATGCAGTTCATGATAATGAAGATGCAGAAAAGGCATGCCTTAAAAAGGCATTTGTACAAAAAATAAATGCCATGAAGGAAAGAATAACATTCTGGAACAGAAAACTGGATGAGTATGTTTAGTGAATTTTTTAGGAAAAGAAATGTAATGTTTTAAATATTAATATTTGGATATTGATATTAATAATAGTATTAATATAGTTGGTGGTGGTGGTTAGGAAGTTAACAACAGGACTTGAAGCCTCTCTTACATTCAATTTGGATGAGAAGACCAATAAAGACTGTTCCTATTGGCAAGAGTAGTACAGATTCTATAGAGCATCTAGCTCCAGAAGAATCATTTAGTTTTTGCATTTGGGTAAAAATAATATATCGAGATAGCACAGCTTAAAAGCTTGCTCATAAAGATAAAGAGACTGTTGACTGTGTCAAGTATGGAACAATTTATGGGGTGGAAGAGCATGTACTATGAAATATATTGCCTTTATTTACACAGATTTCAGTCCAGTGCCTCACACTGAACCTAAGCCCATCATCTTTTTATTAGTACTGCAAATTGGATTGATATCATTATGAACAGTAAAGAGTAAACTAAGACCTCTGAAAGAGGTAATTCCCATAAAATTACATCAAAACATAATTGCTGAATCTTGGTGTTATGGTCAGTACAGGACCATACTATCCACAATTGGGATGTCATCACCATTAGATTTTTTTCTTAAAAATTGGTAGTTCTAGAAACATTGATTTCTTTTTCTTTTTATTTCTATTTTTAAAAATCTAGATTAACTCCTCTCTCTTACAATACTAATTTATGCACATTCTTAGTATGTTGTTCCAGACAAAATTTTTGTTTCTTTTTTGCAGAATTGAAAAAGATTACCAAATGGAAATGGAGAAGAAGAAGAAGAGTTTTAACTTGTTAGTCCAATTCTTGTTGTTGGAACTGGAAACAGTGGGAAACATTCACTTTGAAGAAGGTTTATCAAATAATCCCTGGTAAACTTCTTAGTATTCTCTAAAATAGAATCTGTTTCTTATGATTCAAAGTTAATCATTTTTAATAAAATAAGGATCTGAATTGTTCTATAGCTTTATTGTTCCAGTTATGCTCCATTTGTGGACAGCTGATTACACAATGAATGCTTCCCTCATCTTCTCTTAGTGGTAGAATAGGCTGAAGCTTTGACTCCAGAAAGAATGATTTTTTTAAGAAGAAAAAATGGCCAAGTTACCCAATTACTTTATAACAAGTGACAATAATGTTTTTTCCAAGTTCCTAGGGATTTCTATTGTGAAGGAGTGTTAGAAGGTGCTTACATAATCTTTATATGAGTAACCTTGAAGCTCATTTGAGGAGAGATTCAAAATTAGGTTGGCAGTATTTCAAGGGCTGTTTTCTGCTTGAGTACTCCAAGCTTGTCCACCTCAGCTCTGCCTTCCTATTGTGCTTAAGGATGTTTGTTAGAGCTGCAGGTAGCCCTGTACTTACAGATTCAATCTGAGGTTGTTCATCAGTAGCATTCTACTTATTTTTAGCATTACCTTCTCAAGCCAAGGATCTTTTGATCGAAAAATATTAATAAATATTTTTGCTTAGAAATTAATAAACTGTTCTTCTAAGGAGGAAAATTAATCTCAAGTTTTTTGAACAAGTATTCTTAGCACAAAATCTTTTTGAGAAATACATTTGAAATTATGACTGCAAACAATGAAATCTTTGCCCTATCTTCTTCAGAAAGCTTCCCACTGATTGAAAAACTGGAATATACTACACTTCTAGACTGAATTACTTCTTAAGGAGTCTGGCTACCAAGGAAATTGTTAAGGAATTTCATAGTACCAGATGGAATTACAGAAGCCTGTCTTAGCAGTTGGGCACAGAGTCAAGGGCCATGTGTTTATTAAGTGACCTGACTTGTATACCACAGGGGATAGATGGTAGAACAGAACTCTGAGCTCCAGTCCCCAGATTCCCAGGTAGACAGTGGGCCACCTCTTCTTTCTCAAGTTTTAAGCTAGAGACTGTTGAAGGTTCTTGCAGACTGTGCTCACTTCATGCATGGCTTCACTTATCAGTGTAGAACTGCTAATTTGTGTAGGGAAGTAGGATTTAAATACAAGAATGCAAGTAGGGAAAAAGAACACAGTGAGTCGCATATGATCTTCGATGCTTAACTTGGAATGCAGCATTTGAATAAAATTAGGTAAATTCCTTTATCTCCATGTGAGAGAATGAAGTTGTAATGAAACAGGCTAGATGTATTGCTTGTGATTCCTTCTTTTGAATAGGGAACAGAAGGAAATAATGTGGGTTGCACTGAAGAAGAAAATATTAACACTGTTTCCTCTGTGCATTTCCACATGCAGGTTTATTTCCTGTTGTGATCTAATTCAATCACGATTTTGTAGCAGGGATTTCAGAGCGTATGATATCATTGGAGTGAAAATAAACCGCGCATTTAGAGTGCACAATCAAATACTAAGGCTGAAATTTGAAGAGAAGCTCCAAATGTTTCTGGGAAAAGAAACCTTCAGTGAAGCAGAGTAAGTACATAAGTTTTTAAGTGCTATTTAGTGTAGCACTGCCATGTGAACAAATTAAAATCTGTGATTTCAAAGAATAAAAAGACTTCACAAGGCATCAAATGATATAGGACTAGGAAGAAGTTTTCCTCAGATAAAGACCTTAAAGACCATTTAGTTTCAACCTCCCTGTCATGAGCAGGGATACCTCCCAGCAGAGCAGCTTGCCCAAACACACATCAAACTGCCTGGAGCACTTCCAGGGACAAGAACACACAGCTTCTCTGGGCAGCCTGTGCCATTGCCTCACCACCCTAACAGTGAAAAATGTTTTCCTTATGTCATATCTAAATCTACCTTCTTTTAGTTTGAAGCCCTTACCCCTTGTCATATCACTGCATGCCCCTGTAAAAAGTCTTTCTCCAGGTTTCTTGTAGAGCCCCTTTATTGGGGGGCTAGGAAGGCTGATATAAGGTCTCCACAGAGCCTTCTCTTCCCCAAGCTGAACACCTTAGCTCTCTCATTCTCTCTTCATAGAAGTGCTTCTGCTCTCTGATCATCTTCATGGACTCCTCTGGAGTCACTCCAACTGGTCCATGTTCTTCTTATGTTGCGGGAATGCTGACGGGGTCTCATGAGAGAAAAGTAGAGGTGAAGAATCTTCAAACTGCTGGTCACACAGTAGCTTGGTAGAAAATACTAGGCATGAGACATGCCTCAGATTGATGATGTTAGAATCTGTGTCTTAACTTATCTATTCCTAATGTGGCTGTGAAAGGACAGTAAATACTGTTATGAATGGCCAGGTTTCTGAAAGCTGAAAGGAGCAGTAGATGAACAATCTGTTCATATTGCAAGAGCCTGTTCCAATTGATTCCAGGCAATTTATGTAGGAATCAGCCCATACTTTTTTCTCAACACTGTTCTTAAATTGAAAACTTTGGTTTACTGCTCATTTTGGTAAAGGGAGAAATGGGGGGAAGGGGAGGGCAGTGAAGTCAGGAAACAAAGGAAAAATTATCAACAGTTATGTAGTATTTGCTGCTGTTAACACAGATTGTGTTACCTTCTTTCTTCTCGTGGTATAACTACCTTCCTGGTACAGATCTTCAGTAAATTAAAGACTTTTTTTCTTAGAACAGCATTGTGTTTTAACTCCTGCATACAGCCTCTCGCTCACTCTCCTCAAGTGGGAGGAGGGTGAGAATCAGAAAAGTGGAAGTGTGAGAACTCATGAGTTGAGATAAAGGCAGTTTTCCATGTAAAGCAAAAGATGAATGCACATACAAACTAAAAGAAGGAATTCATTTACTACTAACCCATCAGCAGGCAAATGTTCAGCTAGTTCCAGGAAAGGAGGGATCACCATGTGTAGGACTTTCTAGGGAAGACAAATGCCATCATTCCATATGTCCCCCACTTTTTGCCCCCATTTTTACTGCTAAGCATGACTACGTATGGTGTGAGGTATCCCTTCCATCAGTCTGGGTTGCCTGTTCTGGCTGTGTTTCCTAACAGCTTCTCATGCACCCCCAGCCTGCTTACTGGCAGGGGAGCTCAAGAAGCAGAAAAGTCCCTGGCTCTATGTAAGTACTTTTCAGCAACTACTAAAAACATTGGTGTGTTATCACCACTATTTTCTTCAAAAATCCAAAGCACAGCACCACATCAGCCTTTCTCTATGAAGAAAATGAACTCCATCCCAGCCAAAACCATCACAAGAGGCAAATAAATGGGTACATATTTTTTAAATATAATAAAGGAGATGGAGACTAATTGTACCAGTTACAAAGACTCAGGAAAGACAATTTTCTCTTGCAAGTGATTTTGAGATTACAGTGAATATTATAGAATTTGCATTAATTATAGTCTTCTATCTTATAAATGTTGTCTAAATGTGTATAAACTTTCTCTGGTTAGAGTAGCTATATTTGTATTTTGTCTGCTTTTGTAACTGCATAATGAAAACCTGAAGCCTTTCCCTGTGTCTTTTCTTCTTAAGAAACTACAAAGAGAAGATGGAGTATCTCTTTTATGTATTTAATCCTGAGTTGTCAGTTAAGGAAAAGCAGATGCTTCAGATACTGGAGGATGGCTTTCATGACATGGAAACGCATGCGGTATGCTATGAGATGGACAGAAGAATGCAATAAGGGTAGCAAAGGGAGTAGTCAGAAAAGTGCTGCTCTCTTCTCCCCTCTTCTTTCATCAGTTTTCTATTAATCTGTGTTTCCTGTTTCTTCCCTGCCCTTATCATATTTCTTCATTTTACTCCTGCTTCATTTTTCACATCTTTATGCTATCAGTGGCAAAGCCATGATTAGCACTTTCCCATTTTTCCTCACCACCTTCTTGTCCTTTTCTTACCCTTTCTCTTGCTGTTGCACATCATCTCTTCTCACTCACCACTTCTCATCTGTGCCCGTTAGTTTGCCAGTACTATTGCAGGACTAGCTTGAAGGTCTGCACTGTCACTGCTGCAGCACCTCTGTTAGCTACCTGTGGATCACATTGGTTCAATGATTTCTTCAGTCATTTACCTTAGAATTTTCACCTCTGTGTGTTTCGACACAATATTATTTTGTTCCTCCTACGAGGGCTATTATAAATCATATCAAGGACTTTCAGTTCTTTCAATCTCGGTTCCAGTAATGCAGCATCCTGTGTCCTGGTTTGAAAGCCTTGTCCTAAAAGTAAATCACCACCTCTTCTGTCCTCAAGCACACTAAGATTAAGATTAGCATTTTCTCTGGTATTTCCAGCTACCTAACCCTAACTATTGGTCCCTGCTGGCATGGGTCCTAGTTGTTAGCCCAATAATAAACCCTTGAAACTGTCAGTCCTGTCCCAATGACCCCTTTCAGCACTAGATTGAAAAAATAGCCAGACAAGTGTAATACATTATTTCATGATGAGTAAAAAATTATGATCGGAAAAAGCATTTTCATAGGCTGACAGAATGGTTGAGGATGGGAGGAGACTCTGGGAGTCATCTTGCCCAACCCACCCATCCAAGCAGTCGCTAAGAGCAGACTGCCCATGATCTTGTCCAGATTTTGAATATAACCAAAGGTAGAGATATTTCAGATAAGGAAGTTTTCCTTTTGGTTAATGAAGGAAAAATATAGAGTAGGAAAATGAATTCATGGCAGCACATCACCATCCTCCACTGCTCTCTTTTTCTATTTTCCAGCCTTTTGCATGCCTGCATTTCTTGTTTTTCTTCAAGAAAAGATCAGATTTTTGGACAGCAAGATTTTATCTTCAAATTTTTTTTTCTATTTTCTGCTTTTGCTTTATTATCATTTGCATCATACTAGTCTACAAAGGCTGCATTGAGATTCTTATCTGTGGCATTGCCTGTATATAAGCATAGGGGAGGATAGGCTCTGCACATAAAACTAACAATCAGATCATGTCTGTTTCTCTCATTCTGTTAAAACAACACCATAAACCATTTTCTTACTCTTTATTCTTCCCTTTTCCTGCCTGGCATCCCTTATTGTAATTCATGTGTATGTTTTCATGCTGCTTCAATTTGTTTACGTTTCTATGGGATGGACTAAGTCAAAGATACTTGGGCCTTGCTTTAATCTTTGCAGCAGCCTGGGAGAAATGAAGCTGTTCTTCTCTGTAACAGCCTGAACATATGTGAATGTCCCAGAATAGAGTTTCTGAAACAGCAAGCCAAGGTTGAAGGCAAAAACAGGAGTGATCCTGAGGAGTCATTCAGGCATGGTAATTCAAAGTTTGGAAGGATGTAAAACTGATGTTGGGTGTCTTGTATGATTGCTGTATTTTGTGTTATAGGTCCAAGGCTGTGAGTTGGTATATGTAACCTTGAAATGAGCTCTGAAACATTGTGAAAATCCGTTCCAGTGGCATTTCTGCATATTAGGAAGCTTCACAAAGGACTTGGCCTATTACGAGTAATTCACAGACAGGAGTTTGAGGAATCCATGGGAAATGTTCTCTTCTGACAAATAATTAGCTATATCTAATGTTTTCATTATCCAACAGCTCTAAGAAAGGGCAGAGTGAAGAAAGGCACAAATACTTTGAGTTAATTCGTGTCCAGGACAGGGCACCAAAAGGAAAAATACTTTTTAAGTTGGTTTCCAAGAGACAAGGCTTTGGCAGTCATGCAGTATGACTGTCATTTCAGTGGTTTGGGAACAATCAAATTTCAACCAACCAAATCTGAAAAAATAAAAATAAAATAAAATTAGAAATCTCAAAGATAATCAAGCATTTACAAATTTTGTAGAATTATGGCTAAACATAGATTAGCTTGACTCACAGGTTCTACTGTTCATTAAATCACATGTAATTCAGATTTCACTTACTTTAAATACTAGCCAGGTAGAAAAGGTGTATTTCAATGTGTACTTGGGTTTTTTTTGTGCCAAAGTATATTTATTTCATGAAAAACATAGATGCTGATAATGATTGCATGTTTATTTTATATATGTGTATATATATATATGTATTACATACTTATAAGACCATTCATCTACCGGCCAAAGATGTTGTCGTCTTATCACATTAAGCACCTCAGTTTTATTACCCCATCCCCACTCCCTAAGCTAGAAGCATTAAGTGTCTTCTCTCTGTGCTTAGGGACAGTGATAATTGCAAAAGTTTTCCTTGGCCGCAGTGCTCCAGTTTGTCCAATGAATCCCATCTGTCAAGTGAATTACCCAGAAGCTAATTCGGTATTCAGGCCACGGAAATGCCTAGAAAGGGATGCATCTCCTTCATATAATGGTATGTATTAGTAGGTATTTGTCAGCATAAATTTAAAACTAAAGTAACATTTGTTTTCTAAACTCATCTTCCACTTTGGGTAGTGTTGAGACATTTCATTCCTTGGAACAGTCTCTGCTTAGCTGAACTACATGTTTTCAAAGACAAGAACAAGTCAGAAGATCCCTCTTTGAATAAATATTTGTGCTAGTTTAGCTTAGTCCACAGAGTGGAAGTTAGCTGTGCCACACTGATTTTAGCCATTAATCCACAGTAAGAATAGCATACTTTTGAGAAATACAATGTTATGAGTAATGAGCTTAAATCTGTACTGTATGACGTGCATCCTCTCAGTGATAAATTCCACTTTACCCTTCCTTTTCAAGTGAACACAGGGTGGGGACTGAGTAATAATTTTACCTCCCCTGCTTGATATGCCCTCTAAACATTCAGATGCTTAAAGGGAGCAGCATCTGTCTCTTTATAAAGGAATTGGGTGTGTTTCTGATTTTTTAGAATGGAAGAAAAAGAAAGATCATTAGGAAGATGATCACACCTTGATGTAACGAAGAAGTTTTGGACAGTGCAGCAACAGAAGCATTGCGGGAGAGCAGTCTGTGATCTTCAGATCTAAGTTAGTCTTCCACACGCAGTGATCCTCATGCTGGAATTTGGCACATACTCATTCTGCATGGGCAATTAGATAGCCAATTTAAAGTCTTTTATGAGTCTGTATAGCAAAGAAAGTCTAATAGCAGGAAGGAATAAATCTGAAGTACCTTCATGGAATGAGATAGCTTTGACTTATTAACATTCTGAAATGAATGTTTAAGAACAATGTATTTCTTCAATTTCCTCCACTTTAGAAATGTGGGCTTCTTTGGAACAGAGAAATTGTGACAGCAACGGATGGCACTGTGAGTGGATTGTATTTGACCATGACCTGGTCCTGCCAGAATACATCGCTGAGCTGGAGTACATTACACTGGTATGTACTTTGTTTTTGCTAGTGTGATATTAGAGGTCAAGTTTTAAACTTCACATATCAAAATGAAAAAAAAGCAAATAGGTGAAATGAAAGTCTGCTCTGCTCACACGACCTGCCAAGCTCAGGTTTAAGTCTGGTTCTCTCCTGTCCATTCTATCAGATCCAGATAAAACTCATTTGGAAGTCAGTGAGGCGCTTTCTACACATAGGGAGAGTTGGAGGAAGCTTTTATTTTGTAGCTGTAAAAGACATAGCAAAGAAAGCACAGATCCTTTAACTAAGTTTTGATAATAAATGGAAATGGAGTTGAAAAATAAATCCTCTATCAGTAAGAATTCCTTTCTCTGAGGTACCATGCAAGGTACAACCAATAGTACAGACTTTGCAAAATATCTTGTTTTCAAGAGATATTTAATGAGCAAATGATTTTTTTAGTTGTTTGGTTTAAATTGTGAGTTGTAACATTTTGGGAGAAAAGAAAGGAGATATATTTCATTCTCCTGATATCCTAAACAAGTTTTCCTCAAGTAAGAATTGCTTCTGTTCATCTTTACATATAACCCATACAATGCTGCTCTTTCACTCATTTAGCTTCATAACCTGCTGTCAAGGTGAAAAGGGTCATTTCAGACTCTGAACTGCTCTGTGTGTCTGGTAGAAACAAAAAAAAGTATGAACGAGTGTTTCTGAGGATATTCAGCTCTGGGAAAAGGAAGGAGTAAAGCAGAATTCACGGATGTGTCATGTCTGCCCAGTCCCATGGTTCAGCTGTAGGCTGCTCTATCGTGACTCTTTGACTTTCAGTGCATATTTGTATCCCTTCTGGCTCTAGCCAGAGATATATGTGATGTACAATGACCTATATAAAAAATCCTCAGGTAGTGCCATGAGACAACTTAAATGTAATTTCTAGCAGATCTGTGTCACAGAAAGATGATTTCCTAACTTGATTGCTATGAATTCCCTAATCAAACTTCTGTGGTTTGATACTGAATGTTAGATTTATCACTTAAGTCAAAAGCAGACAGTTTACAAATCTTAGATGCCTTTTTTATATATATCTGTATAGGTCAAAGACAAGTCTCTGTTTTCGACATGCAATATAATTATGGAAGAGAGAAAGAGAAGCACAGAAGGTTTTATCCTGTCTCATGATTTGCAATGTGATGATGAAGTTTTGAACATGAAACCAACAGTAGAAGTGAGGCCTAAGATTACCTGTTTAGATGAAATAAAAATACTTTCAGTAGCTAAGGCCAATATCTGCAGTCAGCTACAGGTGAGGTATTGCTGTCACACTTTCAGTAGTATTATTTCAGTAGTATTATGTAATTGTTACTTGTTGTTCAGGTTGACCAGAGGCCTCAACCAAAGACAGTAAATTAAAAAATAATGTTTCCATTTGAGCTCAATTCTGATGTTGCTTAGGTTTACTTGATATCAGTAGAACTTGTGTTCCCCTGCCCACCACTTTCATGCATTGTGAACAACTGTTGCTTCCTCCTTTATAAAGAACAATGATAAATATCTGATGCTTCCAATTATAAAAGTTTCCAAACTGTCCCATTTTTAACTCCAGTTTGTGAGCTGGTATAATTTTTTTTTATCTGCTGCTTATATTCTCAATCCCATTTTTATGATTTTTAAAATACACTTTTTCTTTTCTAAAACTTGTTTAGAGATGATGTTAAGAAAAAGGAGAACAGCAGTTCTGGTTTTGTGCAACCAAAATGCCAACTTTACAGTGACCTTTATTGCAATGTAATACCAGCAACTGTCCTCTTAATTTGCCTTTTCCTAAGGGTCTACATTTTGTGCCTGCTTGGCCTCACTCTTCCCATTCTGCTCTTTAAGAAACAGGGAGAACTGCTAAAGTTTCTTCATGTTCCCTTCTCCCATAAGCTGATGGACTGTTTTTCCGTATTACCCAGGTTGCCTTTATTTTGTGAAGAAGAAAATAAATATTCTTCAAATAAGTGAAAAACGACAAATAATAGCCTTTTGTTGTTCTTCAATATTACATGTCAGTTTGCATTTACCTTTTACAGTCATATATAATTTATCAATAGGATAGTATTTATATTTGCACTCCAATAGCTGAAGCTTTATATTTTTAAGGCAGCTATGGAGTACTACAGAATTTGACTGCATGTCTGATAAAATCATTATTTCTGATGTCCTTTTGGCCTAGGTCTTGAATTTGCATGGAAACAGACTGAACAAGCTGCAGAACATCTCTAGATTTAAAACACTTCGAAAGCTTATCATCAGCTTTAATGACTTCACTTCTTTAAATGATATTTATGACTTGGTGAGAAATTAAGGTTTTTTCAACTTTTTTTTTTTTTTAAGAGGAAACTTTTACTAGCATTAGTATTCTTGCATTGTGGGGTGGGCTCACAAGACAGGATTGAGGCAGGAAGTGTACATCATAAAAGAATGGGGGCTAAACTAGGATCATGGATGCTGTGGTACTATTAGCAGCCACAATTTTGTCCAATTTGAATCACAGTATTACAGCAGCATCACTTTATCACACATCTGTCCTTCATAGTGGTCATTTCAGTTTAATAAGTAGTAACACTGAATGCAGTACCTGAATTCTCCCCCTGGCTTTGCCACTGGGCTACTTGATGATTTGTGTCATGTAGCTTTTCTCCTTCTTCATTCCTAATAAGTCAAGTGAAATAATTGTAAAAACTATCAAAGTAAAGGTGATTAGCAGGAGCCAAATCTAAATGGTCTTGGAGCAAAGTGCTAAGGAAGGTATTTATTTTCAGCCTTAGAATGCCACACAGTTCATGGTTGCTTTTGTAGTCTTTAGACTGGAATAACTAAACACTCTTAAGTCCTAACCAGGACCTCTGGGCTTTCCCATCTTGCCCATGTGTAATCAGGGATCCAGTTCCCAGGTTACCTTCAGGCCACTTAGGAGGATTCTGATATGAACACCAGATGCACTCTCCCCCTTTCAAAAACTTCCTGGCTGTCAGTCATGCAGACATAATGTGCCAAAGTGCTCTGCCAGGTAATGGCTCCTCTGTAGTTTGACAGGAACATGGCTGGAACATGGACTTCCCTCAATAGAGACAATACAGAGCAAGGGAAGTCCTGGACATTGGATCTAATTAAGCCTATTTAAAGATTCAATGTATCTGATTACTTTAACCAAAGTTTATTTTTGCAATACTTTTGGCAACACAACTATCTTCTGTATTGTTTTGCAGCCCAACCTGGAGTATTTTGATGCAAGCCATAACCATGTGATCACTCTTGAGGGCATTAGAGCCTTAAACAAACTGCAGTTCTTTGACCTGAGCTGGAATCAGCTGAAGAAGTCCAAGGAGGTTATAAACATCTTACGTAAACATACTCCCAATTTACAAAGCCTGGACATCAGACACAACCCATGGTATAAGGTAGATACCAGTGCTTGAAGTTCCCAGGAAAGCATTCTAACCAGGTCCACAGTTATGTCTCAAAGGCTTGAAATCTGGTCCTGCACCTTATTGATTCCAAGGTCCTTCCAGTGTAAGAAGCTTTGTGATCATTTTATGGCATCTCTGTTCTCACAAAGCCTTCACTTTTTTTCTGTGGTCACAGCCTGAGTAAGTGCTAGTAAGTAAGCTAACATACAGTTAGTCTCTCTGTCACTGTGTGCATCTCTCAGCAGCAGCACAGCTGTGCTGGCTGGAGCTTTGGAGAGAAAGCCAATACTCAGCCCTTTTACTGACACTTGTACATTTATATTGCCCAACCGGCTTCTGAAACAAATGTTTCTCTCTATTTCTTTTGAATCGGTACATTTTAACATTATTTAAAGGGCTTAGTCAGTATCAATACAGTTAAACCTTACAAATTTGTGGCACTGAACGACACTTAGTCTTTTTGTTAATGATCATTTAAATACTAAGGTTAATATTTTGTGATTCAAATTCAGGCAAACAGAATACTTTCTGAGTAGAATACCTCTCTTAAATACTTTGAATAGCAAACCAACAGGAAACAGAACTCCATTCAGGCACCCACTGGTCCCTTTAAGCTTCACTGATGCTTTTCAATACTTGTTAAAATATAAAAAGAAATAAGAGCTACCAGTCTGTGCTTCTTTGTTGTGATTAATTAAGCTTTTATCAGATTAAACTTTCAATTCTGCTATTTTTTTGCCATCAACTTTGTGTCAGCGTGGTAAATCTTGTGTATTACACAAACCTGCCTCGATATCCAACCACAATGTTTAGTTAGTTCAGTTCAGAGCGAAGCAGAAAATCCGTATTACCTTTCAGAGGATGCATTCTATCAGCTAGCTTATATAAGACTGCATTTGGGTTATTTAGCAGTCAGAATATATTGATATAACATCCACAGACAAAGACACTGTTATTTATCACGTGAGAAATGTGTATTTCATGTACTGTTTTAAACTAGTGGGCAGTCTAACATATTCCCTATTTATGGGATACATTTGGTTGATGTCTTGAGGCTTCAGTGACACTTTCAACATCACTCTCATGTGTCCTCTGAAGCTTTCTTTGCCTCTACAATATTTCTAGCTCATAAGTGGAACTCCTGAAACATAACATAAATACTGATACAGGTCATATATTAACGAGTGTTGTAAGATTAGTAACATTCTGAGCAAGCCATGTGACTCCAGACTGGTTTATTTCCATCAGTGTCACATAAAATCAGGATAATCAAAATTGGCCCAAAGGTAACCTGTGTTGTGTGTTTCTGGCAAACTACATTAGCAGGGATGATGTGGTGGCTCTGCTGAAGATCACTGCAGAGCTCTAACTCTCAGCATCCCTGAGCTGACAGTAAAATAAGCAGAAAAGAAATGGAAGTCTCTTACTGGTATGTACTGGTATTTAAAAATAGAAAAAGACAGAAAAAAGTAACCTTTTTTGTCTCCTCAAGCCCACCTCCATACGGCTAAGTGTCATTGGCCAACTAAAGGCTCTCACGCACCTAGATGGAGTCCTGATTACTGATGAAGAAGCTGCAGAAGCATTACAGTATACTGCAGGATCAAAGATAACCCAAGTATGATATTCTGTTTTGTTATGACTTACAGTGAGTACTACCAAAAGGGAAAGCCATGTGAATTGTTCTACACCTGTGTTTGATGTTGTGGATGATGATGTTTCAAAGAACACTTGGTTTTCCATTCTATTTTTGTTGTTATTGTTGTTTTTTTCTGAGGATAGGTGTTTTACCTTTGCTTCTATCAGTAGATCTAAAAGTACTTAATAAATGTAGGTCTTACAGAGATCTCTGTTGCTACCGAGAATTTTGCTTTGTCATGGTGCTGAAACAATCATGTTCAATTCCTGCTGAATTCAGGATGCAAGAAAGTTACAATGTTTGCCAAATAGAAACAGTGGAGGGGAAAATAGCTGGCTCATGGTACTATTTGTTTCTTTTAAATATCCCTTGCTTTAAGGTCTTTTCAATGGGTAAATTTTCACAGTATTTTACAACAGGTATGAAGCGCATCCTCCCAACCCCTGAGCACAGGAGCTGTGGAATATATCCCAAAGCACTCCTGAACCTTAGGCTGAGTTTAAGTAACACACACCATGGGCTGTCTAGGTTGGAACTCAATATCATGCCGACACAACGTTTGTATGATCAGAGCTACTGTCACAGTGCTACTGTCTGCTCACAGTGAAAGTTAAGTAAGATCCTCCTGCAAAGAAATGGGCAGATATCTTCCCAGAATACAGTCTGTAAGGTTAATACAGAAGGTTTCAATGAGGTCTCCCTTCTCTGCTATGAATTACATAAGTACTGAATACTTTTAAAATTTGATATGTAAGACCTGTAAGAGTATTCCAAACCACTAGACTTATTAGATCTATGATTTACTATGTCTGCTGATATATCACTTGTTCCTTTCAGGAACAGAAGATTTGTGTGCCCTTTACTGTATGCTGGTGAACTGTATGCAGTATAATTTATTACATACTCAATAAGGTGTTTTCTTCTTTTTCTCTAGGCATCACTGTTGGAATATTCTAGGACTGATGAAGAAAAGCCCCCCATTCTCAGTGTATTTTCTTGTGCTACAATTCTGTCTCAAATCAGCAAGAACAGGGTGGATTTACAGCAACATCATAACTGGTATTCAATGGTAAGGCTGATGATAATTTAATATACTTACATCAACACTTAGATTAATCTATGTAAATATTTTCATTTGTTATCTTAGTTTAAACGTTTTATGCTATTTGATTAAAATATATTACAGAAAACTTGGAAGTCTAACAAGAACTTGTTTAACTAACTAGAACTAACAAGAACAAGTCTAACAGACCTTGTTTCTGATCACAGCCACCCCCAGACATCTCACAGGAGGTTCCAGATATCCTGAAGAGGGTGTTTCAATCACAGTCTTTGCAGTGCATTTTTCTTTTTAGCATTAAGAGATTTTTAAGACCAAGGAGTGACTTTATGTAAAAAGCAGGCAAAAAGCTACAGGGAGTCTTATATAAAGCCTTTCCGATTAGGGTTAATTTCACCTAACATTTGTTGCGTGCAGCATAGATAACCATATTTGAACTATTAAGCCTCAGTTCCTTCTATAGGCAAAGCAGACACAAAAACAGCTGTGGAATGTCAGTCTTCTAAGTGTTTAGAGGGGCACTGCAGCTTGAAGTGAATTGCCCTCTAGCAGAGAGTCTAACAAGCTATCACAGATGGAGATGTCTCTATTGCTGATATCGGTGTGCTGATAGGAAATTCCTTCTCAGTGGTTGTATAAAGATTTTGAGTAACAGTGAATCTGTTACTTCAAATAGGTCTCTCTTACCTCTATCATGTTTACCCTGTTTCTTTCTATCATGTCTACTCTGTTTCTGAAAAAAACTTGGCTATTAGCACCAAGTAATTCTTGTTTTGATGTAAAGGGCTAGAACCAGATGTTCTAAAGAACCAGAAGTCTTTTCCTTATTTAGCGCAAGTCATCCCACTTTTTACTTTTTGATATCCATCATCTAACCAGTATTTGTCTATTAAACAAGAGACACGTTTACAGTGGAACTGAGACTTTTGTTATACCCAGTGCCCAGTTAGATCTGAGCTCTCAGTGATTCAGGCCATTCAGAAAAAATCTCTCCTGGATTCTGTAGTGTCTAGCATTGTAGCAGAGCCCATACTGTAGCCTTTCCTTCATCTTTCATTAATGGATGTCTCTTATTTGGCTGTTTATGAGTTTATAGGAATTTGGTATCTTTCAGTGTACTGTTTGTCTGACAGATTGGGCCAAAAGTCACCACTAGGTTTGAAAGCCAGTGGTAAGGCTAATGGATGGATGTAGAGGTAGCACAATCACACCAGGTTTTTCCTTAGGAAACTGAGCTAACAGGCAGCCACAAGAGTCAGAGGAGAAAGATCCAAGGTCATCCTAACCTGTTGTGACCCATCAGTTGAAATCATGTTCATCCACTCAGTATGAAAGGTTAAAAGCTCTTCTGTCAGTTCAATTTGTTAATACAGTGTAGAATAGCTAGAGGAAAGCACATATCTGTTGATAAGCATCGCATTTCATTCTATGTGCATCAAGGAACTCACAATTACTGAAACTGCCGGGAAAGTTATTGCATTAGCACATGTCATGTATCTTCTGTGACAGCAGAGAGAAGGCATTCATAGAGGGTAAAATACATATTGTGGAAAAGAAAATAATGTAGCCCAAAATGTTCTTTAGTCATTAACAAAGTAATGACACTGAACTAATGACACTGAATGTTTTAGGTTTTATTTACAATACTGGATATTCTGGGTCCCTACAGTGCTATCTGATTTTTTTAAATTGGGGCTCTATGGTCGTTTTGTTTCTCCAATGATTTGCTAACATACTGCAGCATCATCAGAAAGTAGGGGAGTCATAGTCATGCAAACAGGTTATGGATAGCCCTGATAGCCCTGTCTGTCTGCAGGAAGTTTGGTGCCATGTGCCTAAAGTCGGTACCCATTTAAGTAATTCCTTTGACAACCTGGACAACAAAATAGATATTTCCTACCTACATTTACTTGTTTCTATCCAAGACTACTTCAAGCAAATTAATGAAGGTGTTAATCCAGGATGGAAAGAATAAGGGTACTTTGTAGAGAAAGAGCATGAAGTACTATGAAGTTAGGATAAAAGCTGTGATTCAGGACACAGCATCTGCTAGACTATATATCCAGGTTTAAATATCAATCCCCTGGTGTTATGCTGAAATCCTGCTTCCATTACAGGCCTGGTTTAGAACAAGTAAACCTGTAAAACAGACTAGACACTAAAGTAGTATATTGACAGAAGGATTTAAATCACCCAAAGCTATCTAAAGGCAAATGCAGGCAAGAAAGAAACAAAAGGCTGTGTTCAGATTGCTTCAACAGCAAAGATACATTTTGGAACTGGCGTTCTTATGTTATAGAGTCCTTGATTTTGAGGGAGAAGCTGAGGTTTTTTAAAATTGTCTTACAGATTAACAGTTCTTCCACATAATGAGGAAATGTCACATTCTGCATCTAATGAATTGTCATAGATATCAGTAGGGAACATACACATTGAAACTGAGCACAGAATAAATAGGTGGAATTAAACTGATTGACTGTTTGGTTTCTTTTAACTCTAATAATAAGTTTTGCTACAGATCACTGTCTTAAATCTGGATGACCAACATCTCTTCAAAATTTCCAACTTGGAGAAACTGGAGCACTTAAGATGGGCATCATTTAGCAACAACAATCTTACACAAGTAGAAGGACTGGAGTCTTGTCTTAACCTCGAAGAACTCACTTTAGATGAAAACTGCATTTCAACACTTGATGGTACTATATTTACCATGGTAGTGGTATTTCAGGCTTTTAAGCTAGGACTCAATAGAAATGCTCATAGTGAAATATTATGGAGGGTGAGTTTTTACTTGCTAGCTACTGTGTGAGTTTTTCAAGTACTGAAAAACCTGATGTCTGGTTGCTGAGTGTACATTTAGTTGAACTGAATTTAGGGATTGAGGCAGAGCAGTTACGTTACAGCAAAATAAGTTGTAGTGTTGGTTTTTTTTTCATTTGGCATATTTACCTACATTTAATTGACATAATGGTCATGATATACTTACAGTCGGACCTATTAACACAAACTTAGAACTTGTTTTACCATCTGTATCAACCACTTGTTTCTGTTACACCTAACTATACTAAGTACATCTTGGTTTTTTTTCAAGGAATTTCAAAGCTCACCAAACTTACAAGACTCAGTGTAAATAATAACCATCTTACCAGCCTCAAAAGACATGTGTTTGAGAATCTGTCTCAACTTCATTACATTTCTGTTGAGAACAACAGGATCACGTCTTTAGTTGGTTTAAAGAAAACATACTCCCTAATAGAATTATACATAAGTAATAACTGTATTTCTACGAGCCAAGAGATACATCATTTAAAGGTAAGTATGAATTTACTATTTCAGAGGTTAATTTGGTTTTTAACACATTAGAAATACAGTATTTTGCTGCTTGAAACTGAGTAAGCTATATTTCAGAGCCCAATTCAAGGTTCTGCCTTTGAGTGCTGCATTCATCGAGCTTTACAGTTGGACTCAAAGCGATAGGAACCCACAGTAACCTTTTTTGATGAGTACACTTACTCTTAGAAGGAGGTACTAAATCCTCTACTTAGATTGGGCTCAAAACCTTCTGCAGTTAAATGTCACATATACTGCGTAGGCCTCAAGGCTTATAAACCGTGGAATAATTTTGCACCTCAGTTAACAAACAACCACACGTGCAGCAGTTCCAGTTCATTTCAGCTACCATATGTGTGACAAACTTTGTTGGTTGGTTTCAGGCACTAACTAGTGAGAGCCTGAGACCCTGATTCTTATTTATGTTAAGACTCTTAAAACTTTGTGAGAAGACAAAAGTATTTTTAGGGAATGTTAGTATAGTTTTCACTTACTTTGAGAGCTGTATTTGTAGATTAGGTGGTGCAAAATACTTTTAATCTAAATGAAAATATCTGGACTCTCTTAAGTGGTCAGTTGGTTTTGACTCTTGCAGATGACACCTAAAGAAATAGCTGAAAACAGCCTGAAAGCACCTATACATGGTTATTTAAAAGTAATTCTAATAGAAGATTTGTTTTGCTCTTCTCAGGGTTTAACTAATCTGATAATTCTGGACATGAGTGGAAATAGAATAGTCTGGAAACAAGATAACTACAGACTATTTGTATTATTCCATCTTCCTTCTCTCAAAGCTTTAGATGGCACCTCAGTAGTAAGTCACGCTGTATGCAGATTATTACTAGAATTTTTGTTAAAATCATTCTTTTATAAATCAAGTTCCAGAGGACTGGACTTACTAACATCACATGTGTAACCTTTTCAGGTACTCAGCAATGCTCCATTGTTTGTTTCTGTCTATTTTTAGTCATTTTGAGATAGAAATTGGCTTTTTTTTAGTTTTTGTAGAAGTACCTACCACTGTAGTGTCCTAGCACATTGTTTGACTCATAGGGACTTTAACTGCAATCATGGAGCATCAGCATGATCAGCTCCAACCATGAGATGAGTGTATATTATTTAAAATTTTTTATTATGAACCAGCTGAGAGAAGGCAGACTAGTCTGCTGCGTTAGAAAAGTGATCATACTTTTAAGGCAAAATGACACCTTTTAAGTTATTGCAAATATTTCTGTGTTTCTTAAATTACTACCATAGTTTTAGATCTGCATTAATATAGCAGACTTCACTTGAAATGCGTTTAACAGGAACCTGCAGAAGGAGAATGTGCAAAAGATTTGTTTGGAGGCAAACTCACCTCTGACATGATTGCAGATAGGCTGGGACATTCAGACTTCACAGAAATGCAAGAATTAAATTGGGCAAACTCTAACATAAGGTGCGGTGACTTTCAGAATTGCACTGTTTGTTAACAGTAGCATCTAATACTGCAGTTAGAATGTGAAAATGTGAAATTAGAACTTATGTTTACCAAATGTGCCAAGTGATAATTCCCTTCTGTCAGCTAAGTGGAGAACAGAACACTCCATTGGAGCAATGGCAGCTCCAGCACTGCTAGAAAGCAATGAAAACAGCTCAAGAGATATGGAGCTGGTATTTCAGTAATGATCTGTACAGGAAAAATGAGCAGACTGTTGCAAGCCCATGCGTTTGGCGTCAGAATCAAGTCAATTTCTTACTACTGGGGAAAGAAAACTGTGGATTTGTTTGAGGTTTTCATTAGATGGCTTATTTCATAGGAGCACATTACCTTTCTTACCAAAAAGCCAGCACGTTAGGGATC
Organism: Gallus gallus; assembly: GCF_016699485.2. Classification (NCBI taxonomy): domain Eukaryota; kingdom Metazoa; phylum Chordata; class Aves; order Galliformes; family Phasianidae; genus Gallus; species Gallus gallus. The sequence continues at coordinate 54,136,120 of NC_052536.1, read as the reverse complement.
TGCTCATGCTGTGTACGTCATTTATATCTTATTTTCTGATATTGCATGTACTCTAAATCCATAATTGTATTCTTAATTCAGATCTGTAGAGCTGGTGCCAGCAGGTCAGTTTAGAAGCGTCAACAGCGTGAATTTACAGAACAACAATCTCACGTCTTTCAGTGGATTAATCTTCCTTCCTAATGTCAAGGTGAGTTCATGACAGTCTTTTCTGTTCTTAGAAACAATAATGAACTAATTTCCTTAGATTGAAAATACATCTTTAATCTCTTTCAATATGCTGTTTGTGGTTTTGTAACAACAGTGATCAACTGGCAAAAAGCTGATTGTGACCACTGTAAAAAATCAGTGAATCGCACCAGACATTTTTAAGCACTCTAGACTGACTAATTTTGTTTCTAAAAAATCAAATTTCTGAGTCAGAAAAATGTAATTGGCAGGTTTGCTACTGTCTTAACAGTGGACCATTCATTTGATTAACTGTGTTTCCTTTGTCAGGTATTATGTCTGAATTACAATCACATTGAATCAATACTGCCTGGACAAAAATCTGCAAATGATGTAACAAATAGGCAGCAACTGCACCGCAAGGTGATCTCCAGTGGCTATGGACAAGAAGAATATACCAAAGGAAGAAGGTACTAGAAGCTTTTAAAATATGACTGTGTCTCATTTTTAGCCCACTGAGGAAGGAAGAGGTGTCTTCAATCGGTAGCTGGAAGTTCCTTGCTGTTCTGTTTTGGGTGTTTTATTGTGTTGTTGTGAGTTTTGGTTTGTTTTTGTATTCATTTTGCACACTTACAGCATGTTTGGCATCATCTAGTTGGGTTTTCTTTCCTAAATTCTTTGGGTACAAGTTGTCAGGCCAGTTCTTCACCAATCTAATGATACCAGTTTTTTGTCATCCATCCTTTGGGTCCTGTCACACAGACAACTAGGCACACCGTGACATTTATTCACCTTTCTACAAAAGATTTTATTTTGAGTAAGGGAACCTTCTACGTTTCTTTGGCTGCTGGTTTGATCTGGAACAGTGTGGACATGTCCGTCTGATCAGATTGATCACTGACATTCCGTGCTGCATTCTTCAAGTAAATTTGTACATTATACTACAAAATTCTTTCAGTGTGAATAATATGCTGAGATAGATAATAATTCAGTCTCTTGAGCCTGATTTGTGAAAATACGGCTGCCTTGTGCTGTGCATTATTCTGATAGCCATCACAAACACTTACTAGAATCAATTTGTTCAGCCAGTTCAGGATAAAATACCTTTTATGGCCATAAACAAGTCTTCTGTTTGTTCAGCCAAAATTCAGACAGTGGTCTCAGACATAGGGTTTGGATTTTGTGTGGTCCTGTGTTCAGCCAGGAGTTGGACTCAATGGTCCTTGTGGGTCCCTTGTTTGATTCTCTGATTTATCCTGCCAACAAACCTCCTTTCCTTCTCATATTTCATAAGTGAGAATATGTCATTCACCTTCCAAAGGAGATGGTTATACCTCTTCTTTCTTCCTTCTGCCATCTACACTAGGTCATGTGTTCTAAAGAGAATTTTCAGATCACCTTTCAGTTTGCACTTCTCATCTGTACACAGGACTAAAACTTCTGAAACCTGTCAGGATTCATTTACTTTCTTCTGCACACAAAAAAACATCCATAGTCAAATTCAGTTTTATCATATCAGAAAAGACTTCCAAAGTCACCATGCAGAGTTTCCTCTACACAGTGGTCAAACTTTATGAAAGTAACATTTACTGTGCATCAGAGAATCCTGCAAAACCTAGTTGTTACGTGCATACTTCTCAAGAGCTCACCAGACTCTTCTTGTCTTTATTCTTTGCACATGCTCAACATCTGGGGTGTAGGAAAACATGAATTTGATTCAGATTTTCTGTGGAAAAGGGACAGTAGCAGAATGGATATGGGGTGTTTGGGCTTCCATCATAATGTGACAAATTTTTGTACTCGTTTTTCTCTTGTGAGAGATGTGCGTTTTTCACACAAACTGTTGACTCAGAAAGGGCCTGCAATAATTACAGAATCACAGAATCATAGTGACTGAAGAGACCTCTGCAGATCATCCAGTCCAACCCCCTGCTAAAGCAGGCTCTCTACAGTAGGTTGCAGAGGAAAGTACCCAGGTGGGCTTTGAATATCTCTAGAGCAGGAGACTCCACAACATCGGTTCACAGCCTGTTCCAGTTCTCTGTTCATATGAACTCATGTTCATATAGAACTTCTTGTGTTCCAGTTTGTGCCCATTGCCCCTTATTCCGTCACTGGGCACCACCAAAAGGAGCCATTTGACTGCCCACACTTAAGACATTTATAAGCACTGATAAGATCCCCTCTCTCTCCTCCAGGCTGAACAGTCCCAGGTCTCAGCCTTTCCTCAGAAGGGAGGTGCTCCAGGCCCTATTCATATCTGTGGCCCATCACTGGACTCTTTCCAGTAGTTCCCTGTCTTTTTGAACTTGGGAGCCCAGAACTGGACACAGTACTCCAGATCTGGCCCCATTAGGGCAGAGCAGATGTGGAGAATCACCTCCCTCACCCTGCTTAATTTTTGTAGCCTTGTGACATAAACCTGTGTAAAGCATGAAATATACATATTACGTATTTACATACGTCAGCACAAATTATTTTTACAAACTAACCTACAGTTTAGGTATCCTATTTTTTGTGAGGCATGAATTTAACCAAGTAATGACCACCAGCTCCTCAGTAACTACCAATATTCTGTATTTTTATGAAAACTGAGGATGCTAAGCACATTGTGTCATTAGCTGGGTTGCAAGGAAGCAGTAAAGCTAACATTAAAACCCTTTTTCTCCTTCTCTTTTCCAATCTATTTGCTCGTGCTATTTATTTACACATTAGATGCAACAGGAATGAAGATTTTACAAGCAAATGAGTGGAATAGAGCATGTTCTTTTGTTTTGCCCTGCTGTCATCCAGCTTTGTGAGAATACACCCAATGGTTACCATGAACATTTTCATGAATTAAGCTGCAGTTTACAGCTTTCCTTTCTCTGTTCTCGGATTTATGTGAACAAACGAGTGCTTTTTGTATTTGTTCTGTTTCTATGGTCTCGATCCAGAAAACTTGTCCCAGTATATGCAGTATTTCTACCTCCAACTAGTAGCATACTTCATTTCTTACCAGATTTCTTTTCTGCATTCAGGTGTAATTTTTGTGAAACCTGTTCTAGTGAAACTGCAGTCATCTGTACAAGCTTTTCATAATTGTGTCTTCAAGTGGGAAAAGCTAACATTCCTTTTTTCCAAGGAAAACCATGATGTTATACTCTCATTTAATTTCTTGGTTTAGGGATGAAGGGTTTGAAGAAAATCTGCCTCCAATAATGCAGAGTTTGGAAGTTCTTCATTTGGGCCATAACGGAATTACTGACATGGCCTCCCTACAGCTTAGCAGGCTAAAAAAACTGAAGTTTCTATTTTTGCAGGGTAGGTGATGACATTTTTTCTTTACATTAATTCAAATGTTTTGCAGTACTTCCCTTATGTCCAGTCTTACCTGTGTCTTGAATTTGTGGTGCTCTTCTCTGGTCTTGGCCCAGTGAGAATGATGCCCTAACTTTAATTCTTACCACGGCTGTAAGTTCCCTCAGCTACTGAGCAATGAAATTTCACACATTTACTCTTGGTATGTTAGGAAATTTCATCAGCCAAATTGAAGGACTTGAAGGTCTCCAGTTTCTGCAGGAGTTGGTGCTGGACCACAACCGCATCAAAAGGATTTCACAAGGCTCTCTTGCTGGACAGAGTGGTCTTCAGACTCTTCATCTAGAGAAAAACCACATACGAGAACTGAATGGTTTGAAACCCTTGGTAAAATTACAGAAACTCTTTCTTCAGTTCAACAGAATTCAGGTACAGTACATTTTTGTTAATGCTGTAGATTCAATGGACTAAATGTTGTAGACTTCATTCAGACAAAAAGCCCATTTTCTTCTATAGATTTGCCTTAGTAATATTACCTGTATTTTCCCCCAAATACATACAGCAGCTGCAAGATTTCTGAGAACTCCTGACATAACAATTTTTAAACTTTTTAATTTTTTGTTAACTTTTGGACAGGAATTATCTGAACTAGAAAAACTTCAAGTTATTCCTAGTCTCAAGGTGCTCTCACTGCGCGGAAATCCAGTGAGTATGACAGTTGTCACTGATATATAAAGCAGATTTGTATTTCACCTTAAACACTGAGTACTTACCCTTTATTTCTGTTGAAACTATTATGATTTTTTTTCTGTAAACAGATCATTCTACTATTATTGTTTCAAGTTTGAAAAGTTAATAGAGCACACGATGGTCATATTTCCTCACTTGTACCTGTCAGTGCCACGGTGTGATCAGAAGATACTCATTCTTCAGCATATTCTTCATAGTGCTGCAAGATGAATTTAAAATGCATGTGTTTGCATGAGTCCATTGCAGAGATGTGTCCTTTCAATATTCCAAAGCAGGTCAGATCTGTGAAGAAAGGTCATAGAATGTTAAAGGATCTCTGAAACTTTAGATTTTGTTTTTAAAAAAGCCCCATAGCAATCTTTTTTGCTGTCTTGCACATCACCCCTTGAAAAAGTTCTGAGAAGAAGTTTGAGGTTTCTTGTTTCCCAGACATGCTCCTGTTCTTCAGTGTAGAACTGCTGGTTTGCCTTTTTTCTCTCTGAAAGCAAACTACTAGAACACAGTAAAGAAAACTCTAGCCTTTCTGATTTTATGAATACATAGCTGTGGGACAGAAGACAGATAACACCATCACACAGTAGCAAAGCCTTAATTTCCAAAGTATATCTCAGTGGGGCCAAATGTATGAAGAAAGTCTGTAGGATCTCAGCTTGATGTATTGAGCACTGCTGAGCTTTAAAGTAGCATCAAACATAAATGGGAACAAAAATACATTTTTCGTTGTTAGTTTGAGAACAAATGTGACTTTCTTCAGTTCTTCAACTTCAGTTGAAAATACAGGTCATAGTGCTTGTTTTTGTAAATAGGTTCTTGAAGATTAGACTGAAAGCTCAAGTTCTAAATGCTTAAGTATTTTTACCATAAATCTGCACTTTATGGTCTAAAGCAACAGCTTGAAACACATGGAAGAGAGAAGGTGAGGGTATATGTTGGAGAATAACACACATAGTGCAGTCATGGATTCTATTTTCAGTTGTCAGCCTTCAAAGGGTTATATAGAGTGGTAAATTAACTGGTTTCTGCAATGGATGAGGAAAAGGTAGGAGCATGTCAAGCAAAATGAATGTCACCCAGTAATGGCCGGAATCATCATATTCTTCAGAGGAAAAAAAGCCAAATAAGTTTCACTTGAGAAGTTGCTGTTTCGAAGTCTACTTTTTACAACTGAGGTCTAGACTTCCCCCTAAAGGAGATAGAGATGGTGGTCTCAGCTCTCTTCTATACAATGTGGCATTAAGGAGAATTACATCACAGGGTAGCAGTATCAGTGTCTGCCACTATGGTCCATGCTCCAGATAGAATATAACCTTTTCTTTCCAATAACCCTCTTTATTGAAATGGAAAACTATTGCTAGCACTTTCTGTCTCCAGCACAGCCTGCATCTCAATGCCTCCTCTTCTGTAAAGCTGCTTCCTAGGAACTTATTTACAGGGAGCACAGTGCATTTGAATTCTTCAATGTTCTGAAGGCTGTGATAAGGTGTTGCAGTCCTGCCTAATACAATGGCAAAGGTACAAATGTTCCCCCAGGGCGCATCTTTGTCAGCACAGTCATTCATGGTCTCTTGAAGTTGAAAACCATTGTTCAGAGATGTATGGTCATTTACACACAGCTTGGATTCTGTTTCTAAGAGAGTAATATTGGTATGACATTTAGTTCAGATGTTTAGTAACGTCGCTGAGGTACTATCAGTTTGTCTTCTTGGATAAGGACACCATTTCTGAGCTATATTATACTTTCTTTATACAGGTTTATCTCAAGAAGAACTACCGTTCATTGCTTGTCATCCAGCTGCCAGCACTACAAGTGTTAGATGGAACCGCAGTAAATGCAGAAGAGAGGGTAAAAGCAGCACTTAGCAAGTTTATAGTAAATGTTACTTAAACTCTTAGGACAATATTCACATCACTTATTCTCCTGCAGATCTTGCCCTAAAATTGCCACTCACTATGAAACCAAAAGAAGGCTTGATAACAGTTGGGCATCTGCTGCGACCATTGTCTGTCACACTGACCAGTGTTATTACTCATTATTTTCTTGTGCTCACCCATCTGTCAGTCTGTCTGCATTCATTGGGTGTGCCTCATCTCCTTTTACAATACAAATGCACTGGAACCCAGATTTTTAGTAGGATTCACTGTTAGGTTGCCTAAATATAATAATAACAACAGCAAAGAGTCAGAGAGGAGGCTAGCTCAACACGTGTCTCCTACAAACAGAAGGTTCATTGTCTCTGTGGTTCTCTTTATCACTATGACTCTGCTCACTGAAAGAGTTTGTTGTCAGCACAACTGATCTGTGTTTTCTATATCACAGCATGAAATTTCTCTAGAGACTTGTTGGATGAACAGAACTCTTTCCTCGCAGCTCTAAAGACTGCAGTATTCATTTTAACCATCCTTTTCCACAGAAGGATCAACCGAGAGTAATGAGATCTGGAGTCTGTTCCCACTCTGTTGTGCAAGGCAGTTCTCTCCATGTATCCATTTCATACTTACATCGCACAGAAACAATTCTTTTACACATTTGAAACATAGCTATTAAGGATGCTGAGAAGCTTCAGTAACATCAGATTCATTCTCATCATCCTGGCCAGCTTTTCCTCAAAACTCTGTGCACAGTTCTTTATAGACAAGAAGCACAGCCAGTAGGCACCTACACCACAAAATTATTCCACTCCAAATATCTTCTTCAGTTCTTTACTGCCATAATACTCTCATCACACTCAACTACACCTGTCCTTTATTTAGTTCTTGTCAGAAATTTCTTGGCATAAATATGTCCTTTTATAAATAGTGGAGTAAAAGCTTTTACTTGATACTGATATTAGTCACATCTTCAGTATTTAGCCAAATCTCAGCCTTAACGTTGGTAGTAGGTCACTGCTGAAACCAGGAAGGTTAAAATCCCTGTACACAGCTCTGTCCCAAAACTTAATCTGTCAGAGTGTGTTACCACAGATCTTTGAATGCTCACATTCACATCTTTACTTGGAGTCTCAGGACCTTTGTAACTTCTTGTCCTAGAGAAACACATTTTCCCACTTAATGCCACAGTGCTTATATACAAGAGTTCAAAGCATTTCTGGATTGAGTAATTTCACGTGTAAATGTTTTATTTCAAAACTGACCTGTACTTTTATTCCATGGATATCACTTAAATAAAAACATGGCAGAATGAGCAAAGCAAGGGAAAGCAATAGAAGCAATGTAAAGACTATCTTTAGAGAAATCTCTGTTTTATGTTTAGGTTCAGTGAAGATGTTATATCTCATTAGCTGCAACAGAACTGAGCCATTTTCTCATTAGATCATTCAAGTGGAACAACACAAAAGATTTTTCATGTTTGTCAGTTGCATTTTAGTTGTGCTTCTTAAAGTGCTTGTTAGAAAGCAAGAATTGAAACCGTATGGTGTTGTTTAAGCTTAGAAAGTGCTTTTGATCTTAAGCTTCAAAAGAGATTTTCCCAGCAGAAACACTGGCACTTTGTTTAGTGCTATTTTAGGTAGACACCAGAACACTCTGTACATAATATTATTTTTTCTTTTCAAGCTATTGATTAAATCTCCTTTTAAAATGTTCACTGCTGAATTACAGATGATTTTCTGAAGGCAATCAATTGCTGTTGTCATTCTATTGTATACAGTCCCATCAAAATTAACACATTGGCATAGACTGGCATACACCTTTCAATCAGTTGCTACAAGAATTGGTGACCACAAAGTGAGACTTGTGAACTACTGAATATTTATAAATGCCATGTAGAGCCTTCCAAAGCTATTTTTTTATCTGTTGCCCATGCCCTGTAATTGGTTTCAATTTGAACATGCATTATTTTCCATCTTAGTAAAAACAGCTTCAGGGCTTGATAGGTTTGTTATTCAAGTTCTTACCATTTTGTTTCAAGCATTTTGGTTTCATACCTACAGACGCTTTTTCATGCACACAGCTGGCACAGCTCCTGTTAACCTGAAAGCTTTTCTAGAAACTGCAGTGCTGAAATCTTAACCTCACAACAGTAAACTGTAGAACTAATTCTACAGTTCTTTATTCACAAAAAGTTGACCATTATGGTTTATACAACTTCAAAACAACAGCGAAAGAAATTCTACTGTAAAGGCCAAAAGAATTAATCATTTAATCTCTCTTTTCTTTTTCTGATGGAGGATTTCCAAGTTGCAAACTCCACAAAGGACTCTGGATTTCCTGCACTGCCAGACAATTTTACAAGACACACTCCCCTCAGGATATCAACAGTGGATCTGAATGAAAGCATTAACCATTTATTTGATATTACATATGGTCATAAAGTTGAAGAGCCTCTACTGAATAAGTCGAATAAAAGTAAGCATAAGCAAATAGGAATACTTGTTTCCCTTTCCTGAACATTTAATGTGGTTATACTCCCTCATACTACATATTATATGGCCCACATAGAGCAGTTTTAGCATGGATACTTTTATCTTTCCTGAGAATCTTGCAAATTTCTCAAAGTTTCTGCAATCTGACAGTTTCTAATAACCTTCCCCAAACTGGGAGAACTTGTGTTTTTTTGGAGTAATGCATCTTTGTCTGGTGTTCTTTGCATTAGTGTGGATCTTCAGATTCAGCCTGAATCACTGTCAGAAGAACTAGCTTTCCAGTGCTTCCAAAGGATTTGATGTTATTGCTTTTAATTTGTTAACCAATTTTAGTCTGTGAGTGAGCTTTAACTATGCTAAGAAATGATGTCTCACTGAATGATGTCTCACTGATCTGGTTGGGAAAATTACAAGAATGAGTGCCCTTCTTGATGACTGATAGCTGGAGTGAGGCTGTGCGGGGAGAATATCCATGTGCATTTTGTGTTACAGGTATGCCTAGGAATCCAGCAATTACAACACACAGTCTTCGAAGCAGCCATGTAGGAAAAGCTCTCAGGCAAGCCAAAGGTACTACAACTAATCTCAAAAGCAGTTTGGTGCCTCACAGTGTTACTTCTCAGACCAACCAACTGCATAAGAACAACAGAGAAAATGCAGGCAGGTGAAAACTCTTACCAACTCTAAACACAGTATATCTTTCTTTCTTTTCCTGAGAGGGGATTAGGACCAAAGTACCTCTCTTCCTCCTTCATTTGACTGATGTGCAGGAAAACAATACTTTTTTCTACAAATGCTGCCAAGTTTTCTTTCTCTGATTCCAGATCCACCAAAAATGTGTTTGATCTCTTTCTTCTGGTAAAACTTGCAATGCATGTATGAAAACATCCTAGGAAACAATTAAAAATTTTGCAGTTAAAGCAATGACTATTGAATGGAGCCAGCTGTTTGATAAAAATAACTTGTATCTATCAAATCCCTGCTTAATCCTGTTCTGTCAGGAGCTCAAAACTTCATTTTCTTTTGTATTTCTGTTGCTCAGTTTTGTTGAGTAATTGAGAATATTAAGTATGGAAGCAGAAGTGCAAGAGTGAAGCTGTTACTGTGGTTAATTATGTCTAATCATTGTTATGTAGACAGCAGTATCTTGCTATTACTTGCTGCCAGCTGATGAAATGAGACAGGTAAGTTACACCAGCATTTCTTAGTATATCAAACATTTACCCACTATAGGAAAGTGGACAGCTCTGGCACTAAGACATTTCTATCTTGACGATTAATATTTGCTGCCTAAAGAGATCCCATCAAAGTCAGCTGTGTAAATGAGTGAGGTGACTCCATGTATGCGAGCTGTTTGTTGGCTTTTTTTTTTTTGCAAGATTAGTCTCAAATGAGCATTTTTCTTAGGCATACTTAATATATTTTTATACTAAAAACTATGATTCAAGCCCTGTTTCTTCTAGCTAGGAAAAAAAAAATCATTAGCTATATTTTGCCGTTGAGAAAGAGGGAGCTAATTAAGGGCTACTTCCCAGAGATGTTTCTCACACAATCATCTTCAATTGGTTTTTGGATGGACACAGACACAGTAGGAGTAGTTTCCAAAGGAAAACGTATTTCCGGTGAGCAATACGACCAAACCTCCAGAGGGAAACACTTAAAATAAACTCGATTTAATCAGGTAGTGCTGTGCTGACTCAGATGTTACAGATGAGAAAGCAGGTCAGAGGAAATGATATTACTCACAATGGCTGTTCGCAAAATTCCCCCTAGCCTCATTTGAAGCTGGCCTCTCCATATAACTGTAATCCACATTAAATGTGTACTACCTGGGATCCTTCTGCAGGCACTTCTCTTTGCACTTCTCAGATAGGGTACATGAAATGCTGTAGCAAATACCCTCTCTCAGTTGCTGTGTTTCCATTTCCTCACATGCCACACGTTCCTCGCTCCATTCCTTTTTCACTCAGCATGTTGTAACATTGCAGAACTATGCAGAGTCTGAGTGGTTCCAATTTAATCTTTACTTCTTATGAAATCCAGCGTGCTAAAATGAGAAGAACACAGCAAAGGCACCCAGACATAATAAATGTTTGCCTCTGATTAAGCAACACTAGTTGTGTCATCTCAGATTAGATGGAATGCTGCTTTAGAACAGGTCAGGCCTTTTTCCACCTGTTTCACCTTTTCCCTCATGGCACCTCTTTAGGCAGAGTTAAATCTATTCAGGTATCGTAACAGAACTTTTTAGCTTGCTGTGGTTCGATTTCCTTGAAATATTAATCTTCCCTGAATTTCTTAACGTTATAATGCATAGCTAGAGGATATCTGTAGCTTCTCTTAGCATTTCACATAGCAAAGTTACTGACGTTTGCTTAATTTCTATTTTAATTTTATTTTTTTAATATTGATAAATCTTGCATACAACCCTCAATTAAAAACAGGAATAATGCCACGCAATACTTTTCATTAGTTCTGTTACACAACATCTATCTGCAGTCAGTATTTATTAATTTTTCTAACGTCAGGGAAGACTCACTGATGCATCAAAGCAGGAAGATTACAGTAATTATTTAAGCTATATTTATAGTTGCTTTCTTCACCAGAAAAAGTGCAAAGGTATGATGAACTCACGCTTCTCTTCCTTAATCTGTAGTCAAACAGTTCATTTGTACAATAATGTGAGTTCAGCTTTGACTGTATATCCACATAAGGAGGAAGGTCCTCATTTCCCTCATAAAAAAAAAGAAGTTTTAAGGTTCCTTCAGCTCTTTTTACAAAGTTCTTTCAAATTCAGCCCTGTGCTCCATCAAGATTCCAGGTACCTTGCAGACATGAGATCTTTTGTATAGCTGATGTTCCCATAGGAATGTCATGTTAGTGAGCCACTGCGCTGTGGAATTGCTTCATGAGCATCTTCCCATTCTTTTAGAGAGCTGGTTGTAAAAGTTAAGGGAAAGCAGGTACGAAACAAGGCGCCTGAATTCCTGATTAACGTGCAAGACAACTTTGTTTTACCATTGCAGTCCCCACTGTAGTTCCCTGCTTACTGCAGGACATCTGACTTGTGGAGCTTTCTGAACAGTAAAATCTCCCAGACTTCTTTGTGTTGACTTTTAAATATTGTAGTTTTATATTTTGATAGAAGGCAAATTCCACCAAGGAGAGATTATCAGAAAAGATCGTTTGGACACAAAGGAAAACACCTGCGTTTTAAAACTACTGCTCTTTGTCCTTTGATGGCACAAAACAGGAGGCGGCCACTCCATCAGCTACTTGTAGATGAGAGTGATAAGAAGACAATACGCTGTTATCTCGTGGGCTCTTTCAGTTCCCCAGTATTAGGTCAGTACTGTTCTTACATCGCCACAACTGGAACAGGGTTAAAAGCTTTCTCCATATCCACAGAAATCAACTAGATTTAAAAATACTTGTACAGTAAAGGGAGGTACTGAAGTACACAGCACGATCTTGGATCTGTACTTACAGATTGGTCTCTGAGTTACTTCAGCCAAGTTCTGGTTATGCATAAGAAACCTGTTCTCGTGGGAGTGCATGACAGGACTGAGTATCATGTTAATATACAAACTATGGGCTTTTTTTGCTTGTTTGGGGTTTTCTTAAGCCTCCATGGTTTTGAATTGCTCCTTCTTTTAAAGGAAATTAATCAAAAGCCTCTCCCAGCTAAAGTGGCCATAGAAGTCAACAGTAACCATGAAAATGTGAGAAGTTAGAGGACATTTTTTCTTCAGTATTATTACACAGACTTGAGTGGTGCTATAGTAGTGGCATTTTGTATTTCCATTTTAAGGCTGGGATTGTGAATGTATAATGAATGACATGAAATGGCAATTAAGTAATGAAATCATTTCATTCAGTGAAGCAAACAATTAAACACATGTAGAATATCTGGATCCTGTGGGACTCAGAGATCCCTTTGTCTTGCTCTGTTATAACTCACCCCAGTATAAATCAGGATTCAGATTTGACGGAGCAGTCAGTGTTAATTATGCTTACAGGTACACGGCAGGCGGCAGTGTGAAGGCTGATAACAGACTGCAGACGTTCAGGTTGCGGTTGGGTCCCCTGTCTGGCTGCTGCTTTCTTTGTCTCGTGTGTAGTTTGCAGGACAGCCACAAGGTGTCTTTGTTGTACCGTTGATTTTCTAGACCAGGGCTACTAACATATGCCTCCAGCACTCAGCGTAACAGAGACTCACTTCGTTTGGATTATGCACCTGAATAAGCCAAAGCTGTAGGTCTTATCCTTGCATTTTACAAGGCAAGAATAAATTATTTGTGGTGTTGCAGGACTCAGCAGGGGCCTGGGAGGGCAGCACAGCCACCGAGTCAGATACTTCTTGTTTTCTGCTTAATTTGGAGCTCTCACTTCTTGGGAAATGGATCTGAGAGCGACTGGTTTATTTGTTGTGCAAACAATTTGCATCACCTTGCATCTAAAAGTCACTGCCTGAGAGCTAGAGGAAAGGAACAGTAGTGCTGTCAGGGAAAAGAATTCATACCCAGAAGAGTTCATCCCATAAGGTGAGCCAGCAGGAGAGAGGAGCACATGTGCAGCTAATGGAGATGGAGGAACAACACAGAACAGAAGGTGGTCTCCCACGAGTGAGCTGATTGTAAAAGTACTGCGCTAAGGAAAACGAAGCATAGGTGCTCATGTAGATGTGGTGGTACTCATAGCCTTGTGTTACTGATCTCTGTACAAGATCCATCTCAGCCTCACGTAGGTAACAAATTTTAAGGCAAGACCTAACAGTTGCCTTAAGTGAGAGAAGAGGGGAGGAAAAGGGTGAGAAAGAACTCTTCTCACTCTCTTCAGAGACCGTTCAGTGCAGCTTTTTGCTCTTGTGTGCTCCGTGTAAATTCAAACCATACAGAAAACCGTCTGGTTAAGCCCGTACAGAAGTATCCTTTGGCACGCCACCTGCATCCAAGATGGAGAGCGTTGTTCTGGCATCCTGTTAGGGGTGAACAGCTCTCCTTTCTGTAGGCTGTAGAAGCACAATGTGGTGAACATCAAATCAGAAATACGTATGTATTCCCTCCAGCTTTACTTTGTTTTCAGTGTCTGAACTTATCTATGTCCATATTATCCTTTTAAATTTCATTGTCTTTCAGGGATTTAAAATTTCACTTATGTCTTTTGCCAGAGCATTTTTAAGTGCAGCATTTTCTAATGGAAGCATAATTCTGGTTTGGGGGCTAACTGCTCTCCATTTAAAAACACTTTCAGGATCTCCTGGTTTAGCAATATATGTATATATCCTTTTTGAGTAACCGTACATTCAGAGATGCAGAAGCACCATAACTGTAGAGGGCACTCATGCTACAAAACTTTTAGAAGAGATGTCTCTGCCTGGGAGAAATACAGGTTGGAGCAGTGAGAAATGTTTTAACGTTTATACTTTGTCTCCCAAAATTGTAACATTTGATGATGTTTTGTTTGCATGCAAAGACGACTAGTAATGGCGTAGGGTGGCAAAGGGGATGCAGCAGGAGATAAGAGCCTTGAGACTGCAGTCCAATATCTGTGCATCTATAGCTTTAAGCCTTATTATCTCTGGTTTTCTCTGGTGTAAAACTCACGGTTATTGTGAGGTTCTCTCAGTGATGTTGGAGTACACAGGATGATGGAGGCCCTTCTCGCCCCCACTGATCCGTTATGTTCCTAACAAGCAGCTCCACCACAGCCTTTGCTGCGAGAGACATTAGTGGGCTATCACCATGCTCACCAGGGCAGATCCAGATGTAAGTGGTCACACAGCCCACAGACAGTTCAGCAGGAAGGCTATAATTAGGTTGCTGATAAGAAAAGGGATAAACCTTCCAAGTAAAATCCCAGACGAGGATTTAAAGGCTCTCAGTAGTGACACATTCAGTGCTATGGATGGATGTGCCCAGGATTGTCAGCATTTACTTGTCAGTCTCTTCTGTGGGAGGAATCCTGTACAGAAGGAAGCAAGCCCTCCTGGAGCATCTCTGATGAGCCTCATTCAGCACGCTTCCTTCCAGTGGTGGGAACAGGTTGCTTCTGCAAGCACCTTTAGTCAGTTTGGCCCAACAAACTGTAGTGGTGCTGCAGCAGAGCAGTTTTGATCCTATGCATGCACTGAAATCGATGGGAAGTGTTTTGCTGATAAAAAGATGCAGGAGTGGCCCTTAGTCCTTTTCTGACCCTTAAGTCTAAAGAACAGTGAAGACTTCCACAGAAACACCATTTGCACCCAGGCTAGTTGCAAACATTGCCTGTAAAATACAAAATGAAAGCTTAGAGCCTGAAGAACACCGATCTGCTGCAGAGGCCTCACTTCTGCATCAGTCCCCTGGGCAGTGCTGCAATTGCAAGAACCTTTGTCTATTGCCTTCTTATTTAATTTTGTATAAAGTTCACCAAAAAAAGCAAACAAAACTTTGAATCTCCCATCTGTACGTGAACGCAGACAGTAATGCTACTGCACCCTTTCAATAGCTTTTGTCTGCAAAGTGTCATACTTTTCATTTGCCATTTAATTCTTCTAAATGGATGTTGCTCTTCTTCCCATTATGGATCTCCATTGCTTCTATGAAACATTATTTGCATAAAAGGAACTAAATAATTGATAGAGGACGTGAGCAAAAGCTAGCACACATCTTGGTAGGGGTTTGCTGGTAATCCCAGCGAGTCTAACACATAGCTCATAGCTTGTTTAATGGGATGGAAGCTGACAGGGTTTTCTTGTACCTCTGCTACAGAACTCATAGCTTCTGAATGACCTCCTTGTACTTAGCTACTTTTCTTGTTGATCTCGCTGCTCTTTTCCTCCATTAGCAGGAGAATTCTTCAAGGAAGTGATACAGTATGCTACAACTTGTGTTCACTTACACCATAAAATACTGCTGCATCTGAGATCTAGTGGGTTTATTCTGTTGCTTTTAGAAAATAAAATAAAAAGAAAGAAAAATTGTAAATGGATCATACTATTCAGGGCAAAGTCTGCAAGCAGCTTTCATTTACAAGTTTCTTTGATCTTGAATTCAATCCTGAGTTTGACCTTGGGGTTAGTGGGTTTTCCCACGTTAAGACTTCTGTTGGTAAAAACCTATTAAAGCTGTAAGATAAAATATATGCCAAACATCTTCTGCATTTGAGGTGTCTCTGGTTAGTGAGATGACTGTCAGAGTGAATATGTTTCTGAAAGGAGACTGAGCCATGGAAGCAATAGATGTTGAAAATAAAGCGTGTCAGTTGCCTGAAAGAAATGATCTAAGACTGCATTAAAATTGAATAATTATTCTTTTACGTCTTTATAAATGTCTAAAGTGTACATTCTCTAATGATAAGCAGCAGTATTAGGAGAGTCTGGAAACAGCTGGGCTGTTTTGCTTGCTGAGGGAGCCATCTCAGCTGCCCTGACAAGCAAGCTGCCATTTTCAATGTGATCACTTCTGATTCTGAAGCGGTTGTTTTGCTCTTAACTTTGTGCAAATCCCTCTTGGTATTTCTCTCTTCAAAGTAAGATGTATTTCCATCTGTCCATAGAAGTTTCCCTGACAATTCCACATGCTTTTTGGAATGTCTTATTCCTGTTGTGTGATGTGTGAAATGAGGCTGCTTTGTTTATTAAGTGCACATGACATAATGTAAAACATACTTAATATCTTCAACCACTGCACAGATGTTTTTGTGCCGAAAGGAGACTCCAAGTTTTGCTGATCTAATCAACCTTTTGTTCTCTCCCATTTGGAAAGCCATTTCTGAAGAACTCCGACTGCTGATAAACATGTTATTACGAGACTCAAAAGGTATTCTTAGAAATCAACAGTTTTCAGCCTTCTCCAAAGAGGAGTATTTGAAAATAAAAATTATTCTGTAAGAATGAATTCTGCCACTCATTGGAACTGTGCTTTAGGATTTTGGGAAAAGGCTTTCTGTGACAAAAACCCACTGCAGAGCATATTTTGTTCATGTCTCGAGATTTTATTCCTCAACGAGTTTTACATGTGCCATCTCCGTTCCCATAAAATTAAGTAGCAAACAAATATATATCCGTAGCATTTTTAAATTTCAGTTCTTATTCCTTTCCATCAATTTGGCTGAAAACAGGTATTTGCAAACACTGGTAGCCTAATTTCTTATGGCCTTTCATTTTTTATGAAGTGTTTTCAAAAGACTTCAATCAACCTTAATGGTGCGTTTTTAGTTAAGGAAACAGAATGGAGAGAAGTCAATTTAAGCTCCCCAATGAACAAGTGTGTACAGAAAAAAAAGGCATAAATGGGTTTAGAAAACAGAGCCAGTACAAGCAAAATGCAGCGAGCGGAGCGCTCGGGGAAGCCAAGATATAATGGAAAGAGTAAAATACTGCAGAGCTTTTTAAACTATATACAATTGGAACAATGGACTGGACCCAGACATCTATGTTAAACTGATAGAAGATAGGTGAAAAGCAAGCTGCAATTCTGTAACCGGGGCCAGAGAATAACTAGAATGGAAGGGCTTAAAGCCGAAGCAAATGAACGTGGGGTAGTTTAGCTTGACAGAAATCAAGTCAAAATTGGTATATTTCGCTGTTTAATTTACCATGTGAAGAACCATCTCCTGGCTTTCTGTATTAAAGGACTATTAGTACCAGCCGCCTTAATGAAGCCCCTTCTATGCCGCCTGTGAAATAATAATATCTTGTTTTTTGCACATCTATTTTTGCCAAAATACCTTAAAAGCATCGGCTAATTAAGTAACGCAGCCACTGTGAGAATAGGCCATAAAGCTACAAAATGTATACTAAAGAAATACACCTGGGAGACTATTACACGGTGATTGTTTAATTGCCTCCCATTATTTAAACACGGCATTAATAATACACACAATACGTTGTTCCAAAGCATCACAACCTTGCTGGTAAAAGGGTAAGTACATCAATAATAAAAATCCAAAGACTAAAATAATCCAATCCTGCTAAACCAGAGCTCTCAGTTGTCTGGGCCCAACCACCTCTTTGAAACACACTGCTATACAGTGCACCAGCAATGATCGTCACTTGCACCGTAGCGTATCGGTTATACTTTGCTTTTATGCGTGCTTACAGTCGAGTGCAATTGTTTTTAATGCCTGCCCTACAATATGATTCAATCCATTTGGGTGGCTTAATGCAAAGATTTCGTAATGTACACAGCGAGGAGTAGCACTAAGGCAATGAACATAGTACTCATTATTCTTTTAACGGGAATGTCAACAAGAAGAGGAATTAGAGAGGAAATCGCTGTAACTCCAAAAGAACATCTGACTAACCACTACAGATGACATGTTTTTTCCCTTTTGATCCTCTTCACAATCCATAAAGGAGGATTTTTCCAAAACAATTAATTTGGTTGCCAAACCCTTCTTAATTCTAAGGAGATTTAAAACTCATCTACTTGGAGTCTGTCTCATAGAGCTAGACCCACAACCGGATTACAAGCTATTCCATCATATGGCTGTTGTTAGCCCAGTTGCTGCTATGTGGTACATAATTGGACCATTAAAAGAAAAAAAAGAAAAGAAAGAAAGAAAGAAAGAGAGAGAGAGAGAGAGAAAGAAATAAAAAGAAAGAAAGCAAAAAAAAGGAGGAGAAAAAGCCGTATGACCCCCTCGATCTTCTTTACTAAGCCCACTGGCACTTCCAGCATTTTATTATTTGTGTTACTTTCTCCACAAAATAAAAGCCCAGCAGCCTGAGAGAAAAAGGATTTCCTACAGCTTCTTCCAAGTAACCCTGATATACAACCCACAGGACAAACATTAATGCTCTGAAATAAACCAATCAACAGACAGCATTGTGCACTTCAATCCCGCAGCAAAACTGAGGTTTAAGTTAGAAAAATGCCTCTTCTTTGTGTCTAGTGTTGGAGAGCATCTGGCAAATTTCCACTTAGCAGGAATCCTGGTTTGCAGCACAACCTAGAGCCAGTGTTAATTCTTTTAATTATTGCAAGTGTGTTTTGTTTTGTTTCTTCAGAGAGAATCAGTGACCTTAAACAAGCCAAGGAAGACTTAAACCCAGATTCACCCCTTTGTAAAATCACTGGCTTAGAGCTGGGGTCATGGTCATGTTTTGTTTCTCTCTGCTGTGGTGCACAATGCTCGGCTCTTGATCTTTGCAAGCCAAGATGAGACCAACAGTTAGATAATGTCTGCACTGACAGCCACAGTCTCAGACCTGTGATGTTCCAAATTAGGCACACCTCGTGAGTGCAACAAAGCCACCATCTAGGCACTGTGCATGTTACCTTTATGTGGGGATGGCAGAAGATGGAAGGAATGTACTAAAGTCTTGTCCTAAAACGGCACCAGAAGCATTTGGTGCAGGTAGTTTAGAGGTGCTGTTGGAGTACTCCGATGAGGGTTTCACCTTGAAGTGTAAACCCACTGTTTGGCTGGCAACCTCATACCCTTTATATTCTTTCAATGTAATCATTTTATTTAATGCACTGTAGGCATATAATTGGTATTAAGCTTGTAAGCATAATCTGTGGAAGCCCGTAAAGTGCAGCTGCATGCCCATCTCAGCACCAAATTAACAAGTACCAGCAGTCTCTGGGAGAAGAACAAGTGCACTAACAAAAACACATTTTTTCTCTATGAACTTTTGATAAGTAAATAAATCTGTAACTTGCTAGTATTTATTAATGGTTATGGCTTGACATGCAGATTAGGCTGACTGTTAAAAGAGAGAACATCGTGGCTAGGATAAAGTATCCACCTGAGAAGACACTATTGATTTTGCAAATAGAAGGGATGAAATATTGTAAGACAAAGGGATGCTTCTGCATGTGAGGACCAACCATTTAAACTCCCTGCCCCATTTCTATATGAGGTTGAGTGACTTAATTTTACTCTCTAAATTTCAGCATACCAGGAAAGAAACTGCTTAAAGCTAAATATTTAAATTCAGAGAATCTGTCTTCAAATATTTTCTTCAGAAACAAACTACGTTTGCACCATATTTTCACCTCTGAGTTTCAGTTTTCCAGCTTGCAATAAGACAGATGTCCAAATGTATGCTGTAAACATTACCCTCATGCCAGGAAAGGAGCTGTTTCACAGTGCCCCTACTCGACTATGATCCTCTTTGGAGAAAAAAACTCAAGTGTGAGTTTCTGATTAATTCCAACTTCTGAATCCGTGGTGAGATTTGTTCTCCCCAGCCCTACGGAGAAGCTTTGGCGCTGCTGCTGCTGCTCTCTTTGCTATGTACAGGATCTTTTTTGCACTAACACAGAAAAGCAAAGGGGAAATCCATTACCGTTCTTCATTCTCACTCTCTCCAGGGCTCAGAGGGAATGCCCACTCTTCATTTCCTTCTTTTCATACAGCTCAAGCCAACTCTAACAACATTAGTTAACAATACCCCTTCCTTCTGCTTGGTACGTTACATCATCTAGAACCAAACAAACTGCAGCATTTCTGAAAACAGAAATTGTTTTTAAAAAATTCAGGCTGGCCAGCTGTTTGGTGTCTCCCAGCTGGGAGCGCTGCCTTCAGAATCCACACTGGATGCTCCTGCACGGTCTCTGCGTTGCTCACCAATCTGCCCATCTGTCTGCATGGCATGTTGCCAACACTTAAGTTGGCCCGATCCTTATCCTGGGTACAAAGCAGCGTGGACAGTCTTAGCAACTGCAAGTGTCTGCTACAAGTCCCTCTACCGTGACAGCATCGCTTCTCTTGCTAGAGACACCTCGGGTCAGTGATTTGCTACTGATGGTCTTCAGCTTTTGGAAAATGACAGAGAGTCATTGGCAGAACTACAGTTACTGGTGAATATAAAATAATAAACACTGCAGTTTCTTATATATATCATCTTTAAGTGCATCAGTGTATTCCTTAGATTAGTAGTTAGGCATCTGCAGTACTTGAAAATGTAAGAAAAGTTTTATTGTTGTATAATATACAGATTAAGTCACAAAACTCCCACTGATTTTATTGAAAGCAGCATTTGCCATTAAGTATATTTTTCCTAAAGCTGTTTTAAAGCAACAGTTTAGGACTCAACTTTGCCATCATTAGCTGAATGCTCCAAGGAAGTCCCACTGAAATGGAAGAAGTTTCTGCTAGGAAGTGCATCGTGAGTCTTGGAACCAGGATATGCTTTTGGGAGCAGGACACGTGGCTTTCAGAATTTCTCTTTTCCATAGTTCCATGTGTGACTGATGATTGAGATGGACTTGATTTCTGACACTCCGCTGTGTTGCTGGGTTTGTTAGAATTTACAAGTGACTTCCTTCCCAAACCTGTCTTAGACTGAGGTAGCTTACCCATGGCACGGAGGGACGCGAGCACCAGCTCATCACTGCAACCACAATTGCTCTCTTATTCAATTGTTATATAGAGAAAAGTAAAAGTTACATCTTTCATCAGAAAATAGTTGATTTAGGTTCTTGTTTTCTTGTTTTATAAGACTACCTGCTGTATGCAGTTGATTGTATCTGAGTGAAGAAATCTTATAATTAACATTTTTTAAATTGACTATTTCTTTTATTTGGCATTAACTATCATTTTAATTAAAATTTAATTTTAGAGCCTTTTCCATTAGGAAAAAAACAACTTTAAAAAATATACATATTAATGATACTTGTACTCTGCTGTTGTTGAAGTCTCTGAATCCAAAAGACTGAGCAGCTGAGGAACTGGGGCTGCTCATTCTGGAGAAGAGGAGGCTTAGGGGAGTCCTCATTGTGCTCTATGCTGTCTGCAAGGAGGTTGCAGCAAGGAGGATGTTGGTCTCTTGTCTCAGGTAACATGACAGGATGCGAGGAAACAGCCTCAAGTTGCACCAAGGGAAGTTTAGATTGGACATTAAGAGTGTTTTCTTCACAGAGCAGGTGGTCAAGCTTTGGAAAGGGCTGCTCAAGGAGGTGGCAGAGTCCCCATGCCTGGAGGTATTTAAGAGGTGTGGACGTGGCACTGACAGACATGGTGTAGTGACGGGACTTGGTAGGTCAGGCTGATAGACTGACTTGCTGATCTTACAGGTCCTTTACATCCTAGACGACTCTATGGTTTGCATCATGGGAAAGCTGGTCACTTAAGTCTGTATTTAAGCACCTTTAAAAACTGAGGTGCTCATTTCTAGGCATAGCATTTTATGACAAACCAGAGCAGCGATAAGAGCTCTGGAAGCTCAGTGTGCTCCTGTCTTCATAAAAAATGACTACCAAAGTGAGGCAACTTGACTGCTTCAGAACACTTCTTCATTTTGTACTGAAATCTTTCCATGCTTACCTGAAAGCTTTTGAGAAAGTATTGCCTAAGGGCTGTGTATGCCAGGGATCTGTGTAGAGATGGGGTTGTAATTATACAGGTGTCTACGTCTAATTACATTATTCCCAAAATTCTCTATTTGCATTCTTTCAAATTTTTTATGGGCTGTTTTTAGCTTGCCTTTATTTTCTGTTGTTTTGTTACTGTGCAGTCTTTCTAAGACTCATCATCAGATGAAGCTTTAAAAGAAAACAGATGCACAGAGCAGCACAGTTTCTCTGCTGTGCAGGGAAACAACATGAAATCTGCAGCTACCCTAAACTACCCCGGTACTTATTCTGGCATTCAGGCTCTGTCAGTCTTCTTCGGGGGCAGTAATAACATTAGAGTGGGACTGGGAGACAAAACTGCCAAAGTCTTTCCAAGACAATCTTCTGGGCTCATCAGCATAGACAATCATTCTTTTCACTTCGGGAGTAATAGGAAGATTTTAAGCAATATCTTTTGATTTGAGTTGGACTTGAAAAATGACATAGCTGGGGGCCTTATTTTAAATGCAACGAGACTGAAATGTAAAGTGCAATTTCCCATGCAGTCTGTGGAGAGAATGAGGCACTTGTCCCAGTTCTCTTAATTGTCTCTGATTGCTGTTTGTGTAGCACAGTCACTTCCTCGTCTTCAAAATCACCTTCAAGAGCTCCAACATTTTTCACTTCACTGTTTTAAATCAGGAAGGGCTAAACACTCACCCATTCAGCCATTATGGCTCTTTTATGTTATTTATGTGGTTTATGCTATTAGGCTTTAAAATTTTGTTTATTTAATTGGCTTTAACAAGTACTTAAGTAACAGTTTTGAGGACACATCAGTGGGACTCAGCACATGTTGATTAAGGTGTGCTTAACCTGACAGTTAATATTTTGTACCATTTTCCCAGCAGCCGTTACTGTTATGGAAGAAGTGCTAATTTTCCAAAAATGGTTACAGCTCAATTATTATGTTGGTTCTTTATTCATGTGGCTTCATTATTTTGTTGGCGCTGCTCTGTGAGAGATGAAGTAGTGCTATTATTTCTACTCCCAACTCCTTTCAGTCCCTTGCAATCATTTAGGCACATGTGTGACATTACTCAGATAAGCAATTCTGTTTGCCTTCAATGAGACTGGGTGTATGAATACACCCCGTAAAACAGCTGCCCACCTTCATATGTCAGCACAGTATTTGCTGGCGTACACTTTGGGAGATGAAGAAGAAAGAGTAAAAATTATGTTCCATCAAATCTTTGTTTAAGTTTTCATTCAGAAGAGAAATTCTGCCAGCTGGGAGCCCTTGGTTTTGTAGGGAACCCAAAAGGAGGGAAAAGGAGTACAAATTTCCAAGATGGCTACAGATAGGTGGAGATCAGAGAGGCTGCTTTGACCTCTAGAAGTAGAAAGGCTGCTAAGGTCTGTGGCTGGAATACTAGAAACTGGTACTCCACGGTTACTCAAGACTGCAGAAGTCCAACTTAGTTTTTACAACAAATTATTCATGGAAGTCAGCAGGAGCTGGAGATAAACTATTCATTTTGTGCATATCTACGTGAAAGGAACTCTCAAGAGAGATCCTCAAGGTCCTGCCAAGAAAACAAGTGGAAACATGTTGAGAATGGGAATAAACATTTATAATTGAAACCACCAAAAGTGTATTTCGGTTAGATGCCACCTTTCCTTAGATGAGCAGGTGGCATAGAGGGCAAGAAAAGGTATGAGGGTTGGAAGGAATGTGGCTATGACACCAGGCTGCTTTTAAACATGACACGACTGGACCTCTGTGGACTCAGTTCCCAAGACACCTTGACTCCACCAGAGAGTATCCAGCTTAGACCTTCCACATCCTTTATTTCTTCCCTGGTTGCCAAGACAATACCACTAGTCATCATACCACTAACGGCTTCTAGTGGAGATACATCTAAAATACTGCCTTATACAACCTAATGCTCATCCAGAGGGTTCCCATGGCCATTTATTGAGTAGCCTCTAAATCCCTAGCAGCACAGTTGCAAATGAAAGGCAGGACTGTAGACAGAAGCTGTCTTTCTTTTACCTTTCTTCACTGGAGAAATAAAAAATTAACTCACTGAAATGCATACTGTCTTATTTTCACAACTTTATTGTTATTCAGATTACCATTGCAACACTGTCTGCACATGGATCTGAATGCTCTGTACATGCATCCTGACCTAAGGAGCTAACAACAGGGCAAGAGACCATGGTTGGGCTGTGACTAACAGACCACAGGCAAGGGAACAATCAAGTAAGCCAGGTTAGCATGTGTTCGGGGGGCTCAGAACACCTGCACTTTCATCTTGAAGAAAATAAGACTCCGGCAATATTAAAGACAGTGGCGGTTTCAGACCACATAAGAAACTTTTTTTTCCAACAAAAAGAAAATTAATGCCACACAAAATGTGAATTTTCTTTAAAGCACTGAGTGTAGCAATGGGGAAAGGGAATAAAGGATGTTCTTAAAATGAACACTTTTGCTTTAAATGGAGCATTTGAAATGAAAGATACCATTTTTCATACTTTACCCATAATAACACATTAAAGGGTTTCTTAGCAGTACTTGTGACAATGGGAATAAGTCAGGGTTAACTTGGCAGAAGCCCCAAACCACACTTAGCTGGTCCCTATTGTAACAGTGAACAAAGGTTTTATTAAGATCTTACCCCTTGTTGGGCCCAAGAGTTCTTTTCCACACAACAGGAGCTTTGAGTCAATTTACAGCTCTGCGGAGGGGATTTATGCTATCAGATTCAGCATGTCGTTCAGCACTTGTTTACATTTATTTCTCACTGTCCCCATCAAAATTTATCCATGAGAAGTAGGGACTTTTTTTTTTTAAGAAAAGGGTATTTTTAAAACATATCCACGATGGGCACAAAATCAATGGATGAAAAACCTTCCAATCTCCAAAACCAAGCTGCACATAAAAGGTGGGACAGAGGAGGTGCTGTCATTCATGAAGTCTACCTTCTATAGTAAAAGCAGAAGAAAATCAGAGCAAAAAAAGCCCTCCAGGAAATCTTGTTCCCCAGGTGTCTCTGTAGACCACAGCTGTCCTGCTATCAGGAGGAAGAAAAGGTGTCACGCCACTTGCTAAAGTGCAGCATTCATCAACCCCCTTCATTGTACCTAATCTGTGTGAGCCGCCTTCTCTGGCTGTCACAGCCTCCACTGCCACCTGGGTGTGAAGGCAAGGCCATCTCAAGCCCTCTGTGGTTATCTGGCCTGAACGGTGCAGCTGAAACAAAGAGACTTTGGTCCAATGAACATAACAGACTTCCAGGTGACTGCTGCTGTTGGGACGATTAGGTGTGGCGGGAGGTCTGAAAGGACTTCAACAAAATACAGCCAGCGATTGCCTCCTGTGTCTGACCTGTATCAGATGGGAGTAGCCTGGAAAGACTCAGAAGGGTCCTGTGAAAAGGCGACAGCAGAGTGGACACAGTGAGGTGAAATTTATGCCACTCAGCAGAAAGGCAGCCTACCCATAAAATAGCATGCACCAATAGCATACTCATCTGTCAAATGGTGTCCCTGCCCACAGCACTCAGCTTCCACCCTATCTCAGTCCAAAACAAATGTAATTCATTCAACGACTCTAAAGGACCTATGGCACTGATAATCCTCACTCCTTGTTGGATTTAAGATGAGGCCTTTGGAAAGGAGAATCTGCTGTCAGGTGGCAAAAGATGTTTCCAACCCAACCATCTGATAATCGCTGTTAACAAGAAGCCAGCAGCTTGCAGTCCTTCACAGAACAGCAGTGATTGCACCCCTCCACTCAGCTTCCCGCAGCCAGGAGGGACAGGAATACCATGCAAGGACTTCCCCAAAAGGATGGTGCCCTCTATTTAACTTGAAGCCAGAGGCTGGCCTTCCTAATACGTCAAGGTTTTTGATCCCCTTATTACCCAAACGTATCCTAGACTTCAAGGGAAATGGGCACATTGTGGGAAATGTGTCCCTTCCCTCATGGAAGCAGGCAGCCTTTAACTTTGCAGTAATCTGCTCTCTTGGCCTCAGGGTACTGCAAAGAAACATCCCCTGTGCTTTTTGTGTCCTTCCTAATGTTGGCTTTCACGGAAAAGTTGGAGGCAAAGGGATCGGTGTGCACTTTTAAATGGAATCCAAAAACCACCACCTTTGCATGGAGTTACAGCAATGTTTTTTTTTTTCCAAAGCAAAGTGATTTCTCAGCTTGTTCACCAAGGGCTGCGCTTCCAGTTCGCATCCCAGCTGCTCTGAAGTAGTGAATGAAATGAGCTGCTCTCCTACCTCGAGAGGGCACCACGAGACAGTTGAAAAAAGGAACGGAAGAAAACAGGCTTTACCTCAGGCCCCAAATATTCCTGTCATGAGGATGTTCAATTACAGTAATTAGCAATAATCACATAAGCAACAGGAGCTTCCCTTACCTCCCTTCACCCCTCCAAAGAATGGAGTCTGCTTCATTAAAACCTCCGCTTCCTCCTTAATCCTGCAGCCTCGTTCCTGGGCGCTTCCTTCAGCAACGGGAGGACCTGGATCCCCACTTCTGCTGCCTGACACTGGGTCAGCATGTCAGCCTGGGAGGGAAAAAAGTGTTCTTTGTGAGTCACCTGCCTTCAAAATTGAAAGTTAAAAGGGGATGGATGTCTTAAATGCTAACGGATGGCACTCAACAAGCTGAAGCCTATCTCTAGTGTGACTGCTGCTATGTTTTCGTAACAGCCCTGACCTACTTAGAATAAATGAGCTGTCTATGAAGCGGGATTTGTTGGCGTTTTTTTCTTTTAATAATTATGTTTTCCCTCTTCCCACCCAATAGCCAATAAATTTACCCTGACAGTACCTAATTTGCAGGAGGAAAACTGAAGTCAGAAGATTTACTGAAGGTCAGATGAAACCACATTTGTTCAAAGACCATTTTTCATTTCTGGAAACACCTCAGTTTAGCAACTTCAAAACAAGTCCATTCTCCTTCCCTCTGCGTTGGTGCTTCTCAGTAATGAGACACAGGGCACTGCTGGCAGCAGGGCAACACACCAGGGGCACAAAGAAATTACAGACCAAACAAATATGTTTAAGAAGTAAGCACACATTTACCTGCTAAAACATACTGGTTGAGTTTGAGCAAAGACAGGAGACCAGAGAGTTTTGAATGAGCTTAAGTTTCTCAGTACAGATGAAATAAGAGGCCTGAGTGTTCCTGACCTCCAAATGCAGGCTGCCTCCAGCACAAAGGCATTTTCAGTACTGAGTCCCCAGAAACCAGGATTATGTCCCAAAGTCCATGCACTGTCTGAGCCTTCCATTACAGACCGGAAAGTGCAGATCCAAGAAGAGCCTCAAGTAAGAAATCTTCACAGACAGAAGTCAATCCATGCTGGGCATCTGGGTGCCTCCCTGTGAGACTTACTGCAGGGAGCCTGCTTTAGCAGAGGGGCTGGACTCGATGATCTCGAGGTCCCTACCCACCCCTGCAATTCTGTGAATCAATGCAACGTGGATGGCAAACATGAAGGGAGCAACAGCCCCATCCATCAGTCTGCTCCATGAGGCTCTAAGTCTCATTTACGCCCAGAATAACAGGTAAAATGAGATAGGCAAAGACAGAATTCTGGATATTCAGGACATCTGGCAACCTGATGGAGATTCCAGTCTGCGGCATTTCATAGCAGCATTTCCCTGTATTTTATACAATCAGGAAACAGCACAGATGCTCTGCTTTCTCACCATAGGTGAGCTGAGGACAGAACTGGTGAGGCCTTGCTGGAAAGAACCCTGAGGAAAAAGCATAGTACACAGAGGAAACTATGAATTTCAGCTGGTTAAATGTAAAGAAAATAAGTGATTCATTCATAACCAAGAGGCTTCAATTTATACACATTTATTTTGGGGCAGAATTCCTGTTGTTAAAGCAGAAATGCCATAAATATAAAAATTGTATGACTCAGATAATAACATGGAGAATTAAATACTCTTCCTTCCTTTTTCTGCATAAACTTATGAAGCAAATAAATTAATGGATTGCTTTTGTTTTCATTTCAGATTCATTGAGAGATCAGGGTGATGACATGGTGTTACAGAGGGTCACGAGACCAAAAAAATTAAGTAATGATGTGTGGATTTTGTGAGAACCTGAGGTAACTGAATCTCCATCCCTCCAACTCTATCCTGAGAGGTTCTTTATAAAGACTTACAGCAGGCAAACAGCAACTTCATGAAGTCCAATAAAGAGAATTGCAAAGCCTTGCACCTGGGCAAGAACGATTACAAGTCCCAGAACAGGGTGGGAGGTGGAAAGCAGGAATTCCCATGGGAGACCTGGAGGGCAATGACTTGAGCATAAGCCAGCAATGTGCCCTTACAGCAAAAGCTACATTAGGAAGAGCATCTCCAGCAAGCCAAGGGAGGTAATCCTTCTCTCCTATGCAATAGTGAGGTCACATCTGCACTTCTTGGCTCACTCTTGGGCTCAGTACAATGGAGGCAGAGACATTCTGGGATGAGTCCAGTGAAGGGCCATGATGATGGCTAAGGGGTTGGAGTGTCTGTGGTAAGGGGACAGACTGAAAGAGCTGAGCCTGCTGAGCCTAGAGAAGTTCAGGAGTGTCTTACCAATGTGCATCAATACCTGATGGGAAGGAGTAAGGACACTGAGCCTGACTCTTCTGTGCTGTGCTCAGTGAGCAGACCACGGACACTGAAATATAGGAAACTCTATTTAAACAAAAGAAAAAAACAGCAACCAAAAAACAAAACAAAACAAATAATAATTAAAAACAAACAAACAAACAGCACCAACAAACAAGCAAACAAAAAACCCATACTGGAACAGATTATGCACTCTCAATCCTTGGAGATAATCACAACTCAAAGCCCAGCCAGACACAGCCCTGAGTAACCCGCTCTGGCTGACCCCAAGTGTCCAAGTGTTTGAGCAGCACTTGGAATAGGTTACCTCCAAAGGTCCCTTCCAACCTGAACTTCTGTGACTGTCCAGTTTACTGATGTATTCTGTGACAGGAAGAGCAACAAGCTGTATCAACAAACTTTGCTACTGAAAGAGCTCGATTAGTTGCTAGAATCACGCCCACCAGCTGGAGTGAAAGTGAGTTTCTGTTCAAAGCCCTGCCAGTGTAAACACTATTGTTCCAGAATTTGAGCTCTATCTGTGGGATTTCTTAATGTGTCACAAGAACATGGACATCATTAGGCACCGTATTAGCACCCTGATGAGAGCAGCATGGCTAGCAAGGAGAGGTTCAGCCTGCCCCAGCCTGAATACAGCATTTAGCTGAGCTTCTCCATGAAAATATTCAAACTTTGTGCATGGAATGCAAAAATGAGAGAGAAATAAGGAAGGGCTGGTCCTTCCCTTTCATCTCCTGGTTAAGTGATGAGCTGCTTGGTAAAGACATTTCATTGCGAGCTTTCCCTACTTGGCACAGAGCATTTTTAAGTTGCTGTTCATGGGTTAATGATTCCTGAAATTAAAAAAGCAATGTAAATATAATTCCTAACGATGAAACATTCCGAAGCAATACTCCTTCAACCTCAAAATTGCTCAGCTCACTTTTTAAATCAGTCCCACAAGTAGGGCAGGAGGTCTGCCTAATTATTTACTGAGCATTTGCACTTGAAAACACCATTGTAAAGTACACTGACTGTATCCCAGAGCCCAACTTTAGGCCTAACAGTATGGTCTGTTACAACAGAGGAAGCTATTTTAGCATGAATATTGTTAAGGTTTTAGAGCCCTCTTCAATCTAGGTGACATGAAATGTAAGAAAATGAAATCAGCTAAAGCTAGATAATCAGGCATGGTTTATTTTACAAAACAGTCCATTTTTAATCAAGGCTGATTTAATTATTCAGATAGACCTGCTTGGGAACAAAATTAACTTCTATGCTGGCTTCATTTTTCATCTTGGAACACATTATGTCTGTAAATGCTGAGCTATAGTTTATTTCTAATCTTGCTGGTGCTTTTGCTGTACACACAATAAATTAACATACGAGAAAGGATGTCCTCCGCATCTTGTTACCACTTCAGCAGTTTTCACTTCAGTCCACATTGCTCTTTACTCTCTGCTTTCTTGCATGGTTCTGCACATCAGCTAGCTATAATTACCATCATCCAAATTGCAAATACAGCCTGTTTATTTCTCATATCCAAAACAGGAGCACGAGAATAAAGTTTGGGTACGCTGAGCATAACTGCGGTTCAACAGAACAACGTCACTGGGTCCAAATCCAGCAAAGTTTGTAAGCATAAACTTAATTTAAGACATGTCAGTATTGTCTTTGGAAGAACACTTTTAATGTTAAGGCTTCAGTAGCAATTCTCATATTTAAATTATGCACAAGCCAAAGAACTTCACTAGACAGAGGCCTGACCTCCAATACTAAATGCATCCCTCTTTGTCTTTCAGAACCAAATTAATTCTCTTCTTATCCTCACACTGCAGTGCACTCCTTAGACTCAGATTTTGATCGAAGATTTAAAATGGATAATATAAATGTGACATATGCTTTAAGTGAAATTTCAGATATATGGCTTTTTAACTTTCAGAAGCAGCTTCACTGCAAGTGGTTCACTCTTAGTAAATTACCTCTGACAAGTCCGAATCTCACCGATAAGCCTCTCAAATACTGCAGCTTCTGCTCAGAGGAATATCTAAAAACTCATCGTGCCCAGTCCCTGACAAAGAACAAGAATTAGATTCAAACTGAAAAGAGGTGATGCTGGGAGAGGCTGACATTCAAAAAGGGTAGGAGGATAAAAGAGAGAGAAAAATGACAGACCCAGTCTGCACCATTACTAAAATTAGATCATTTCTTTTGTTCTCCTGAACCTTCTGCTCTATTTGCCAGGAATCATATTAGCAACAGAAACTGTGAGAATCTGTCCAACCTTATTAGAGAAGCTGGGCACAAAGAAATTATGAAAATCCTTTTTAAGTGTACGTGCACATACAAAGGAACAAAGCAGAGTTTCAGAATTTTGAAAGATTAGATCAAAACCCACGTTGGGGTTTTTGTGTACTGTGTCCATAACTGGACATCAAACTAACAAAGCTTAATTAACAGTACTGCGGTACGCTGAGCACAAGCAAAGAACAGAACTTTACCATTTGCATCGATATAGATATAGTTTTACTGCTCCAGACAGGGTTAAACACAGGCATGCTCACAAGCTCCTCTCCTCCAAAACATTCATCTATGGTCCGAGCACTGCCACCTGTAAGACCTCCAGAGGGTCAGCTCTGCTCCTGGGGAAGCATTTTGGCAGCTGGCTTATGCTGCACAACAGTGCATTTCTTCTCCATTCTCTTCCCCTAGCTGCAGCACCCCAGCTCATTCCCACCCCCTCACTGTGATTCTAGCAGAGATAAAATTAATTACTTGCTGCTAGCATGGTGAAGCATGGGGGGTGGGTATTGTCAGCCTCTAACCGTTAGGCTAAAAAGGCATTTCATATAAAGTGGGAGATTCACCAGCAGGTCTAAGGGTCTGTACTGCCATAGGAGCAGCTGATGGTGTATACAAATCATGCACTCCTCAGTATTGTGGGAATTTCACAAGAATCTTCACAGTGAGATCCTCATGGAGGCAATCGGAACCCAAACCCTAATACCTACAGGGTGTGAAGGCGACCGTTTTTGACTGGGTGAAGTGCACCCACTGGCTTGTATGCAGATGATACAAATTCAGTACTACTACAAGCACTACAACTTGTCCTGAAGCTCCAGCAGCAAGAGGCAGAGTGCTCCTGGAGTGACATGTCTCGCACGCAGTCTGCCTCCATTCATAACCACAACATCTGCATGGCCACGGACTGTGGGATAAATGACAACTGTGACGTCTGCATGGCCACAGGACACTTACACCCTGTCAAACCAAAGATGCAGAACATCCCATAGTCAATCCTGGGTTGTCACTTACAATTCAAGCAGTACACAAATTTGCAATTTGTAGTTCTTTTTCTGTCCCCTTCTCCTCAGATCAGTGACAGATTCTCAAAGCACAGCAATCGAAAGAGACTTCCAAGACAAGTGAGTAGCTGAATGAACGTTAATACGTCACTTGATAAAGCTCACCACATGGATGACTGTCACACTGGCACGATCAATAGCAATTCAGAAATGCCACTAAAAGCCCTTGGCCCCAGGGAAACGTAGGTATCTTTCACACAGAGGAACTTTTTCTAACTTTTTTTTTGTAAAGTAGATAGTTTATTTTAAAGGGATAAAGTCATCCAGAAAGAAGCAAACTCCCAAGTATGCCACAGCTTTCTGCCAGCCGAAGGTCAGATTGTCTAAAGGAATTACTTCTAAGGGAGCCATGAAAAGGTAGTTGTGGATAACATACATCCACGATGATTACTTGGAGGATCAGAATTAAGAGCCCTTTCACCAACTAAAAAGAAGCAACCCAAAAAAAAAAAACAAGTATTAAGTCTGCAAATAGTTTGTGTATATCTCAATTCAGGCAGATGAGAACTCCTATTAATTTCAGAGGAACTGTTGCATGCTTGCAGTTGCACACTACAATAATCTGGAAAGGACAGCTGGAGGCTGGCAAAATTGACCTATAACAGTTTGCAAGCTTTATTTTACGTGACCAAGAAAGCTCCTCTAACTCTTGGAGAAATAAATTAACATGCTCTCTTTTCCAGCAATTAGGTTGGAGTTCGCACTGACTCAATTTCTGATTTATTCTTGAGTAAAAGAAAAATCACTGGAAATGAGGACAGGCAAGAATCCTTCTTCCTCTAAGTTCTGAAACACAAGCTGCAGAGCTTGTCTTTCAATAAAGCTTACGTCTGCTTACCCCTGAAATTGTCAGAGGATTTACATATTTCAGTACAGCACTGTAATAGGATTGCAGGATACATTTAAAGGACAAGGTGTGAATAAACCTGAAGTCTGGGGTGCTGGAGGAACCAAGCAGCCTGAGATGTGTACTGACCTGCCCACTGGGCTCTGGTGCTACTTGTACTATTGACAGAAGCATGCCCTGCTACCCTATCGTATAGTTACACACTGTAATGCCGTTAGATGTAAATCCTATTAAGGATGCTCCATCCATTAAACAGTGTTCAATGGGCGTAATGTGGTCCACAGGGCTCAGGCTGGTGGGGGACACAGGGATAGCAACCTGCTGCGGCTCCTGTATGGGCTGGGGGGTTTCTTCACCTTTTTTCTTCACTCTGGGAGCCTGCCAGCGGGCCACGGCTACAGAGGGCCCTCACGTCTCCTTTTACAGCGGGACGACGACAGTGAGGAGCGGCAGAGACACAAACAGCGCTGCTGAGGGAGCTCTGCCCTCAGCGCCACACGGCCGCTTCCCTCAGGCGGCAAAATGGCGGCGGCGGCTGTGAGGGGAGGGGGCGCCGCCGCGAGGCCGCAGCGCAGCTGTTATCCGACACCTCCTTCTGCTCCTCTTCCCGCCCTGCCGGCGGGGAGGAGCGCCGGGCCGCGGCCTGCGCCGTTCACGCCCCCCCCCGAGGAAAGCGGTGGGGCCGGGGTGCGGGAGAGCGTTCCGCCGTCCTCCTCCTCTCGCCGCAGGCTCGGCCCCGTCCCCCTTCTCCCTGAGCTGCTCGGAGCCCGGGCGTGAGGTAGGTGCCGCCTCGCGGAGGCTCATAGCACGGCTGCCTCCCGCCGGCCCCGGGATGAAGAGCGGAGGGACGGCCATCCCGAGCGCCTCAGCCCGATCCCCTCAGGACTCAAACACCGCGGAGAGGCGATGCGGGGCTGCTTTATTTCTTCTCCCCGCAGGTGAGGCTGGTTCGTGCCGGCCCGGCAGCCGGAGCGCTGCGTGGCACCGCCGCGGTGCTCGGAGGAGCTGATCTGCGTGCTCTTTGCCAACCGTACGGCTCCGTGGCTCAGCTGGGGCCTGATGGCGTTGGAGAGAAACCTCCCCACCACCCCCAGGGTGCGAGAGCGGTCTGTCACAGAGCTGCGGCTTTACCCGCAGGAATACGGGGATTTTAGCATAGGTGCACGTGGGTGGGGCACCCCCTGCACCTCCCGTGCGTGGTTCCTTTGCGGGCACGTTACGGACATGGAGAGGATAGTGGGGGTAGAACACGTCCAGCGGTCTGATGGTGGTAAAGCCCTCATTTCTCCCACGTTCCGACGGTATCCACATCGCTTCAGTCCCTGCCGGGGATGACCAACTGTTGTCCCGCGGGCTGTTTGGGTAACCAGGCGAGTTGTCAGCTCTGGGCCAGGCCTGCACGTTAGGAATGTGCGCCGGAGCCAGGTCCTGTAAACACTTGCTGCCGTGAGGAGCCCTGTTGCTAAGAGCTCTGTGCAGAAATAAAGAGGCACGCGTGAGCGCCTCGTGGAAGCCCGAAGGTGTTACCTGATGGTGGAGGAGCCAGCAGGATCGCTGGCGGTGTCATTCCCGTGTTTCTTGAGCTTAAGTCTTGGGCTTTATAAATAAACTCGCTTCCTTTTCTGGCTCCTCTTAGGTTTTGGAGGATGGCCAAGCGGAGCTATATTGTTTATGTGCGTCGATTCTGTGTCTCACACAAAGATGTCTATTGTTTACACAGAAACTGTAAGAGGGATGTTTTGTGAACATTTGGTTGGCAATATAAACCAACACAGCGCAAACGAAGGCTTGAAACAAAAATAGCCCTTTTTACAGAGAGCTGAACATCACGGCTGCCAAAAAGCTGTTTTTAAAGGAAAATGATGCACCTTTTGGCTCTACATTTGTTTGAAAGCTCATCTTCTGTCCTTTACATACATATACATCTGCTGCACTTAACTTTGGGAGCAACTTTTGTGTGTGCAAGTCATTTGAGCAGTATTCTTATAAACAAGGTTGGCTGAATTGTAAACTTTTAAAATTACATTTGAAAATTGTTTTCAATTGGGTGTGTCGCTGTTACATTTTCAAATCCTTGAGCTCACTGCAATGAATTCCTCTCTCCGTTGTCAGCATGTGTCTTTTCCATCATGAGCGACTTCTGCCTTCTCCTTTCCTCTAGTTTGGAATTTTTACAGTTCAGAAGAAGAAATAATCCACAGTGTTGGAGAGTAGTTGAAGAAAGCCTGCAGGGCCCCACATTTCACTGGGGTGTGTGGTGGCGTCATGTTCCCTGAAAGCAAGCTTCTGCTTGAGCTCATGCATAGCAATGCCCTTTAATATCTCATTTGCACTTTTTTGTCATTCTGAGACTAAGAGTAACTTTGTCTGCTCAGGCCATCAGTACGTGCTTAAATGTAAGGAGTGAGGTGGGCTCAAAAGCACCTAAATGGATTCGGTATTGTAGAAAGAAGGCATTGCAGTAGGTGGGCCAATGTATTTCACTATATCATCAATGACATCTAGTAGACATTCAGGTTGTACACATCCAGTGGAAGGAAGGCAGAATTTCAATACTTGTACATCTCCCAAGGCAATCCAGCACCTCTTTTTAAGAAGCATTCTTAATGAATTCTGCATTGCATGCTTTGTGCTGCTCTTGGGAGGAGTAGGAATGCTGTTCTACCCCGTGTCTTGCTTTGAGTTTTTGTACATTAGCATCTCCCAAGAACATCCGTGGGTTTTTGCTTTTGTGACCAGTAGTAAAAGATGATACTTGAATATGGAGTTACCGTTATTTCTACAGTGCTCAGTGCGTATTTGTGGCTGTCTCTTCTATGATGATCCACTGTAACGGTGTAGAGGCGTTTTCTTCTTTTTTCAGCTTTCCCCACTGCCATGAGGAAGATGTGAGTTGTGCAGAATCAGCACATGGACAACTATTGGTGTTTATTTCCTTTGTGGGCAGAAAGCTGTGTTGGGAAGACACCAAAAGTGCTGATGTTATAAAAATAATAGGCTTTACTAATTTTTTACAGTTTATTTCATAGTGCTTTGTTGTTTGTAGGGACTTCAGGTGTGACTGTATACTTGCACTTATGTGGTTATTCACCCAAATGAGTGACTCTTCTGTTTGTCCATGGAGATCTCTACCAAGATTCATTGAAACTGGAGCTCCATAGCAAGATGTGATTGGAATTAGCACAGGTGAAAAAGAAATCCATTTTAGGCAGACACTGTGGTGTGGAGATGAGTGGTTTCTCATTTCCCAGTAACAGGTTAGATCATCTGCTGCCTAAGCTTTGGATCATTAACATATTCTTTAATTTTAAAATGGTCTTATTGACATTCTTGGTGTTTGCTTCCTACTTGTATTCTAGTAGCAGAATCTCTGGATGCGTTAGGACAATTTCTGCTATGAACACGTCAAAATTCCACTAGAATTTGCTACGTGAAAATAGGACAAAAGAACTCCCTGTCTCAGTTTTGAGTAAGATTCAGTAATGTTTCCTTCTACTTCTTTCTGCTCTCTTACAGGAAAAATGATACTCGTCCAGCATTCCTGAGCCATAAGAATGGGTCCAGATGTACCGCTGCTCAACGATTACAAGCAGGAGTTCTTCTTGAAGCGCTTTCCTCAGACTGTGCTGGGAGGTCCCCGGTTTAAACTGGGCTATTGTGCCCCTCCTTACATATATGTGAATCAGATCATTCTTTTCTTGATGCCATGGGTTTTGGGAGGAGTAGGAACACTTCTGTACCAATTAGACATTATGAAAGACTATTATACTGCAGCACTTTCAGGAGGACTCATGTTTGTCACCGCACTTATTCTTCAGATGGCAAATCTATATGCAAAACAGAAAACAGTGACAGTAGAAAGAATGCAAATCCAGAATGCTCTAACAGATGAAGATGAGTTTGAATTTTCCAGCTGTGTAGGTTCAGAGACAGTAAAATTTATTATTCCTGGCAAGAAGTATATAATCAACACTGTATTCCATTCGCTTCTGGCAGGGGTGTTGTGCGGGCTGGGAACTTGGTATTTGCTGCCAAACAGAATAACCTTGCTATATAACAACATTGGAGGAACTGTTACGATCTTTGTGTTTGGATGGGTGACTGTATGTATAGCAGAGTATTCGTTAATTGTAAATACAGCTACCGAGACTGCTACTTTCCAAGCACTGGATACTTATGAAATCACCGCTCTGATGAGACCTTTCTATATTTTTGTCTTTATTGCAGTGGATCTTGCACACAGGTAAACCTAATGCAACATTTTGCTAATTAAAGCAGTAGTTATTTTATGTGTATTTTTATGAGAAAGGTGAAATTGTTCTTGTGAGGGAAATTAATCAGCTGTAGGTGTCCAAAAGAAGGTGGAGAAGTGCATGTCAGATATTGACGCTCTATATTGTGTGTAGAAGGTTGTTCTTAAATTGCTATAGTTTGTCATGTAAATTAGGAAGACTTCTTCCTAATTTACTTAAAAAGAGCAGCTTCTAAGTTAGGAACAGTTAAAGTTGTCTTCTGCACTGTCAGTTTGCTTTTTGTTGTACTTGACACAATCTTTCCCGTTGTCAAGCAGTAGTGATATCACTTAGTCAGAAAATGGGCTCATGTGACAGAGGTACTTCAAATGCATTATTGAAAAAAAGCGTGTCTGATTTTGATTTTATTAGTTTTGCACTTGAAGATATAATTTACCCTCATTGCGTTTTCAGTTATAATGCGATAATTACACACATGGTCTTGGACTCCAAATAGTTCCCTCTAAGCTCATGAACAGAAAATTCAGACGTTCTTTAAATTCCTGAAAGCATTCCTTTGAGGCATGCATATTTATTTACTAAGCAGCAGAGAGAAATCCAGTATCTTAGCAGTCTACCTGTAGGTCAGTTTGCTTGCTGATGAGCTGTATATGGCTTAGAATTTATGCCGACTTCTAGTACTGATCTTTGTGTTTTTACAGAAGGTTTTAAATACTTTCATGTACAAAATTACATTATCACAATATTACAGTTTAAAAAGATAGCAGTTGAGGTCTTACAGAGTGAATAAGGTCATGTTTATGCTTCTGGATTGACTGTACTGGTTCAGCAAAAAGCCCTCCCACACATCAGCTGTATTTCCTTCACAAAAGTCAAACGCATTTCTTCTTTCCAGGTTTGCTGTCAACGCACCCATTCTAGAGCAGGCAAACCAGATTTTGCACATCGTATTTCTTTGTCTGCCGTTCTTGTGGGCAATGGGAATTCTGCCCCCACTCGACGCACTTTTTCTATGGGGAATGGAACAACTGTTGGAGTTTGGACTAGGAGGTTCACCTATGTCAAGTAACACAAAGTAAATTTTGTTTATATAATGATAAAATATAGCAATATTGTTTATAACCTTTTTCTTTTCAAGCAAATCTTTTTTATTTTCTCCTTCACAGGTTGTTAGTAATGTTTCTCATTTCTGCTGGAACAGCAATAGCATCGTATTTCATTCCCAGCACTCTCGGTGTGATCCTCTTCATGACTGGATTTGGGTTCATACTGAGTCTTAACCTAAGCGAGATTGGTTTTGCCTTCAAACACACCATGAGCAGCCGTTTAGCCTCCAGCAAATCTAAAGCTATGCATAGTGGTCTTAGAATACAGCTCGGGTGGAGGGAGTTGATTTTTTATTTGACTGTATTGACGCTTGCTCTCACAGAAGCTAGCCTGCTGCATCAGTTTGCAGGCTTCTCATCGTTTTCGAAGGCCAGTCCCCAGGCTGTAGTGAGTTACATTCTGCTCGTATTACTTGTAACTATGTGGATTCTTAGAGAGATTCAGAGAGTGTACTTGTTTGGAACCTTCCGAAACCCCTTTTATCCCAAGGATATCAGGACTGTGACTGTGTTCATGGAGAAGCAAAGAAGGCTAATGAAAGTTGGTGTTGTCAGGAGGATTTTACTAACACTAGGTAGGAATACGCACTATCTGTTGTTTGTTAGATGATGATTATAGGCAGATTGAAACAACACTAGAATTATTGTATGTGCAAGACTGTGAATGAACTGAGAAAAACCAAGTAGCTGGAATTACTTGTTGTTCTTTGCTGAATTGTGCATTGAGGTAATACGGGTTCTGAATAGTTGAAAGTGATTACTGATTTGTTTTTGTTTTTTTTTTTTTAAGGAGTAAACTTTAAAATCTGAGATTATTAAAACTCCAGCTCAAGAAGTAAGGCTTCCGAAGGGATTCTAGTTAAAACATCAGTATTCACTTAATAAATAAATAAATACATACATAAAATGTGTTTGGAATCTAAAGCAATTCGAGAGTCTTCAGGTTTACTGTATTTGCTAGCACACAGAACAGTCCCCTTTCTGGTGGCGTTAAGGACAGTTTGTTTACTTTGAGGGAACCAAAATTTGACCTAAATGCATTTAATTTCATAAGAAGTTGAAGGAAAACAAACAAAGTAATAATGAGTGAAAAGCAAGCGCTGACATAAATGTTTGCATTACCATTAGTGCAAACATCATGTTTGATGTCATGGAAGTGTAATACAAAGAGGAGCTTGCCATAATGAAAGAAGGAATTCTCTTTTTACACTAAGTCTTTATTCTGCAATAATACTGCTTACCTCTGTATACTTCATCTTTTTGAAAGGAAATCAATTATTCTTTTGTTTCCTTTTCAGTGTCTCCTTTTGCTATGATAGCATTCCTGTCACTAGACCAGTCACTGCAAAACCTTCATTCTGTGTCTGTTTCCATTGGATTCACAAGAATATTTAGGATGGTAATTTGAACTTTAATTGCATTAGCCTAAGAAATTCTCTCTGGCTTCATTTAAGTATTAAGATGACTTGGAAGAAATATTCCAGGTCAAGAAAGCAGAGAAAGATTAAGCACATTTTTAAAATGTATTTTTAACTTATCTTTACTTTAGGTATGGCAGAATACAGAAAATGCCCTACTGGACATCGTGGTTGTGTCAATAGCGCAAACGTTGGTGTTCAGTCCAGACCTGTGGTGGAACAGGAGCCTTGATACAGGAATCAGACTATTGCTGGTAATTGTCATAATGTATATTTTAACTTTTAGTTGTAATCTAAACTCTATTTCCTCGCCCTCCTTTATTAGAGATGTAAGAGTCCAGGATCTATCAGAGACTAAAAATCTATGTACTAAGACATGTTCTCCGATAGAAGTCAATGATAATCACCCTTCATTTTCTTAAAATTATTCTAGATAAGGCAGTTTGAGCAGTGCTGAATGTGCTGTGATAGAAAATACAAATAAACATACGCATGTTGTATGTGTCTTGCAGGTTGGCATCCTACGGGATCGACTGCTTCAGTTTGCCTCAAAGCTGCAATTTGCCATAGCCATTCTTTTGACATCATGGACAGAGAAAAAACAACGTCGTAAATCTGCTGCCACCTTAATCACGCTCAATGTGGTTTTCTTCCCAATCCTGCTGATCTTCATCGCCATCTCTGCACTCCTTTCTTCTCCACTGCTGCCTCTCTTCACACTACCAGTATTTCTCATTGGGTTTCCTAGGCCAATCCGAAGCTGGCCAGGACCAGTGGGTGCTACAGCATGTGTTTGCTCTGACACGGTGTACTACCAGCAGATGGTTCCAAGTCTGGCTCTTGCTCTGCAGTCTGCATTAGCAGCCGGTAGCCTAGGTAGGTATGGCAGCTACACCGTGATGGAATGTAATTAATACTTTGATAAATGTGGTTTTGCTGGAACACAGCAGGATCAGCATCTGGTTGATAATAATTTTCAAATGCTTAGGTTAAATCTGATAACCAGAGATTTTTCATTTGAGGAAAAAGTGATTACTTCCCATCCTTCTCCTGCCACTCTAATTCTTAGGTTCTCTTAAGGAAATACTTCTCTTTGTTGCCTTTAAAATAAGCAAATAAGCAGAAACAAAGAGGCAGTGAAGCAGTATCAGTCTTGATCTTTCTGTACTGAACAAAAAAGATGGCATGAATTCTTCCCACCTATTCAGGGACAGTGAACTGAGAAGTTCTCTTGACAGTGGAGAGAAGGAGGTGTCAAACTGTTCTTTGTGTTTGTGTATGTGCATGCCTTTCTCTTAATCAATCCCATTGTCTGGGGACTAGAAGATGATTCTACTAATTTGGCTATGTTAATTAGGTAGGATGAATATGGATGGAATGTCCATAAGATATATGGTGTCACCTAACTAGCATTAGCAGTTGAGACCAGAACCAGTTGATGGGACTTAATGTCATATCTTCTAGGGTTGTAACAACACTTCGCATCTTAAAGCCTAAGATGAACATGATGATGGGTATTTCACAAGTTTATATAAATAAAAGGGAAGAAATGCTGCTGTTTTTCCCAGCTGGAGACAAAATAACTTGAAACTGCAAGCTCATTTTCTAGATGAGCAGTCTTTGTATAGCATAAATAATCAAAAGCTCGTTGCCCTCTGATGAAAGACAAACATTTACATAAGCCTCTTAGAGAATGGCTTACAACTAGAAAAGTTGGACTGATATTTAAAGAATGTGGAAGTTAATCACTCTGTCGTGAAGACTGACTACAACTGCTTTACTAGGAAATATTTGCTGTAGTTTTCATAATCTTTTTTCCTCTAAAGAAGAGAGACATTTCATTGTCCAGTCCATCATCTGTGTGTGTACTGTATATTTCTCTCTGGCCATAGTGACTTTGGTGGCATGTATGCCTCGAGTTAAATAATTTAGAACACTAGTCTTGATGGAAAAAGTGTCTTCTCTTTAATGGGAAAATCTGTGAATGAATGTCTTGAAGCAAGAAAAAACATTGTGTTCTCCGATGAGTTAAAATATGCAGACGTTCCACTTTGTGTGCCTCTATTTTAATTTAAAGCTGTACTTTTTCTCTATGTAAAGAAGTTTTAGTAGCTTTAACAGCTAGTAAGAAAAATATTAAAGTCTTTGCAAAATGTTAGCAAGAAAATGCACTTCATTAGCTGGGATAGAAAAGGTTACTTAAATTTTAACTGCAGCTTAATGGTTGGTTTCACTGATTCCATCTTACAACGTCCTAAAACTGAAATTCTCCATGGAAGTGAGTGATCACTTGGATGTCAGAGAGAGCAGAAGCAAGTCATAAACTGCTGCAAAGGTACCTCATCAGACTTCCAAACAGCACCAGCGTGTGAGGAGTTGATGGTGGTTGTAACTTAAATACATGATAACCACCAGTTGGTAGGAAGTTTGGCATTGCCTCTTTTACTGAAATACGTTAGAAGAGAGAAACAATACATCTGACTTAGGGCATAAGATCACTTTTTATAGTGATCAGCACACTGTGGGATTTTTGAGTATTAATGACTATGATCTGTGATCAGATACTGTTCAGAACTTAATTTGCAAATTTCAGTTTGTTTTTTGTGACTTCTTTTGGTGATGTCAAACTTACGACATTCGATTTTTCATTGTTTTTTTTGCTCTTGTTAAAGCTCATGCAGTTGGTGGTTGCCCAGCCTTCCACTTTGTTCACATCCCACTGCAAACCCTCAAGGGAATGAACAGCCACTCCCAGCCTGAGCAAAATGAGTTAAATTCTGTATTTTGTCTCCTGAATAATATTTTTTAATCACTATAATACAGACAAATTAATTTAGGAACCGGTAGTATAGGTACCGACTTCCATTGAGTTAGGATTTTCTTGTTCCCTTAACTTTGTACTCTGCAGTAAGCAGGGCCATTGAGGTACCCACATGCTAGATGATGATTCTTCACTGTATTCCGCAGTCTCAAGCATTTTATACCTCCGTGTGACATTGATGGAAACTGTGCACTTGGAAATGCAGCTAAAGGTGATCTTCAATCACAAAAGACTATGAAGGGAATTGATGGTGGGGTTACTTAACCCTGGACCAGTGTGAATATTGTGGTCGTGCAGTTCTGTAAGGCTTTCACAATTTTCCACAGCTTTTTCAAAGATAGCAGCACAATTTCAAGATCAAGCTTTGCAGCTAATTCCTTTAAGGTTCTAGTGTACTAATTAGCTGGTTATAATTAATTTTTATGTTGATGTTTTGTGTATGCAATTGAGTTCTTTAGCTGGCATGTGGAAAAGGCTTTCACTGATAGAATGTTACAGTAATACTGCAGTTGGTTTGGGTTTTTTCCTTCTTTACTTTTTTTTTTCTTGTCTAGGTCTCTCTCTACCTGGATCGCATTACTTGTGCCGTTTCCAAGATAGACTAATGTGGATATTGGTGCTGGAAAAAGGCTTCACTTACTGTGGTGTTAATATCAAGGTAACTGCACACTGAGGATTTACTTTTAAATGTTCTAGAATCATGCAGAGATTTTGCTGTATCACTGCTGAACAACGTAACTGCCTGATCTTACAGTCAGTTTTTTAAGATGAGTGTTCCATCTGTATTAACTAGTCTTGCAGCTGACATGCCAAGCAGGTGTAAAATTGTTCATTTTCTGTCTTGTTTTTATTAACTGATGGAGATTTGCATGAGGCAGATTCTTGGCTTTCTCTAAAGCCACTTACCTGTGCCTAACAGTGTAGTGAGCGTCTAGTTAGATTTGTAGGTACCTCCCCTCTGGAAATACTGATAATGGAGCACGTGTTCATTTGTTGGAAAAAACACTGTTGTTACAAAACAGAGAGATATGGACTGGTAAAGACTAAAACCAAATTGTTTTCATTTCTGCTGTAGGGACTGGAGCTGCAGGAAACATCGTGTCATGCTGCTGAAGCTCACAGGGTGGATGAGATTTTTGAAATGGCCTTTGAACATCAGGAGCACGCGAAGATTCTCTCTCTCAATCACCATTTTGGACACATTTTGACTCCTTGTACTGTTCTACCTGTGAGACTGTACTCTGATGCCAGAAATGTGTTATCTGGAATAATTGACTCCCATGAGAATTTAAAGCATCTCAAAGATGATTTCATTAAAGTGCTTGTATGGATGCTTATCCAGTATTGTTATAAAAAATCAAAAGCATGGGAAACCGTGGGCAGTGCAGACAGGAACAAGGAAGGCCCATTTGCAGGAAAGCAGCTCAGTGGTGCAGTGGGAGCACCCAGGCCCCTGAGGGATGAAGAAAGCTTTAGTGTTGATACAGTTGAGGACTGGACTGATGATAGCGACGTTTTTGATCTCGAACCCAGGGGAAGAATGAGAGACAGAAAAGAACCTGGACATTTGGGAATGACACCAAGAGTGCATCTGTCTATTCCAGGATCTGTAGAAATGCAAAGTCAAGGTG
Source organism: Gallus gallus (assembly GCF_016699485.2). Lineage (NCBI taxonomy): Eukaryota > Metazoa > Chordata > Aves > Galliformes > Phasianidae > Gallus > Gallus gallus. The sequence goes on along the minus strand of NC_052536.1, from coordinate 54,092,199 downwards.
TCCTGCAGGAGATGTTGCCAGAAGATAAATTACACAGAGCTGTTGTGCTTGGGCTTCCTGCTGTAGATAAAGGAAAACAGCAGGAAGTTTTACCACAGGTTGAGTTCAGTTGCTCTTACTCAGAGCTATTGAGCATCCCCGAAGAATGGAGAACTGCCCCAGTGCCTCCTTCCAAAGTCCATGAAATGAGGCAGAAGTTTCCAGAAGAATGGTACCACTTCATTTTGAGTCAGCTGGACTTTTTTCACCTGAAAGACAAGCCTTCCAATTTACTTGATGACCTTATGAAAGATAAAGCTTTACAAGACTTATACGTCCACGGTGTATTGTCGTGTTGTTTTGGTCTGTTTGGACTGGATAACACGGTGCCTGCCCCGAGCCACGTGTTCAGAGCATACACTGGTGGTATTCCTTGGTCTGTAGGCTTGGACTGGCTAACTGGCAAACCAGAGCTGTTCCAACTTGCATTAAAAGCATTCAGGTAAATGCAAAATACTCTCTCAGATTTGAAAAATGACACAGGGAATACTGAACCTTGAAAGTTTGCAAAGAGTAGTTCATTTTAAAAACATCTCATTTAAAGGTATTTGTAGCTTCTTTCTACGTAAATACTGCCTGTGTCCCACGGCCACAAAGCCTGTGGTATGGAGTTTCCTTCTTTGTTCATTCCCTGCTTGCAGCTGCCTCCAACACTTGAAATTTGACCCATTTTCATTGTCCACATCGCCTCGGAGAATTGCGATGGAGTGAAATGTTTGGCACTTTCTGTTAGCAGGCAGGGGTAACGGTGTTTGAGGTGAATGGAAGATGTTTCAGCTAATGTGCTTTATGTCTGGGTGAGCTAAAAGCATATGCCCACTAACTGAGAGTTACTCAGCTGTCAAGAAGTAACTGACAAAATTAGCACTGCCTGAGAGGCTTTCTTCCTCCTCCTTTGCAGCAGTACTTACTGTCTTTACTGTCTTTTTGTACCTTTCAGATACACTTTTAAACTCATGGTTGACAAAGCAAGCCTGGGTCCAGTTGAGAACTTCAAAGAGCTCATTAACTATCTAGAAGAATATGAAAACGACTGGTACATTGGGCTGGTGTCGGATCTTGAGTGGCAGCAAGCAGTTCTCCAAGAAAAGCCATACCTTTTTTCTTTGGGGCATGATCGAAATATGGTAAGAAGAATCACTAGCGAGCAATGTCAAAGCTTGGTTTTCTTTTCCACTGTTTTTTTTGTTTGTCTGGTGTTTTGTTTTGTTTGTACATGTTTCGTGTGTGTTTTTTTCTCTTTTTTTGTTTTTTTTTTCCAAAACATGAAGGCTGTGCCACCAAATTGTACTAGACAGGAGCTGACATCACTGTTGTTGAAAATAGCAAGGCATTGTTCTTCAGATGCTGTAATATTCACTGGTTATGTTCCAGAATGGAGGATTTGAATCAAGGAGACTAGTTGATGCACTTTGCCATTTTAGAGAGCCAGTGCTCATAGCATGAGAAGTCCCAGTGCTTCAGAGCCTCATTCAGTGCTTTGTAACTGAAGTGCTTGCATGACTCCTTGGAGAAAGTAATGAACGTTTTGATGTTTGTTTTTGAAGGGCATTTACACTGGGCGAGTCCTCACTCTCCAGGAACTGTTAGTACAAGTGGGAAAGCTTAATGATGAAGCTGTCCGAGGTCAGTGGGCAAATCTGTCCTGGGAGCTGCTGTATGCCACGAACGATGATGAAGAACGCTACAGCATCCAGGCACACCCAGTTCTTCTGAGAAACCTCACTGTGCAAGCTGCAGACCCACCTCTTGGCTACCCTGTTTATTCTTCTGAGCTTCTGCATCTGCCTTTGTTCTAGACCGTCTGTAGCACTTCTTTGTTATTTTCTGTTTTCCATTTGCCTGTTGGGAAAGATGCTCATGCTACATTTATACACTAGAAGTATGACTGAGAATCACGCTGGGTGGCAGTGCCAAACCAGTGTATGTGATTTGCACAGAAGTGGTGCTAGCCAGAACCTTCAGCTGGCAGGAAGTTCTGTTTTCTTGCTGCTGGAACATTTGAGACACCATTGCCAGTGTGGCTGACAAGCCAGGAGATGCTGAAATTCTCTTCTCCAGGTTAGAGAAGAGCAGCATGATTCTGATCATTAACTGTTTGGTGCATTCTGATTTATTTTTTTTTTCTTTGTAATAGTTGGACAGGTGACTTGCACTGACAGGTTACAGCTCCCTGTAGAACCGTCAACCACAGAGTTGGTAACCAAAGTGTATATATGACTATTTATATGATTATTTTTTTTTATTCTGGCCATTTTATATTGGACTGAGTTCAGTTTTAGTATTTGTTATAATATATGACTTCAGGTGATCTTCCTTAGTTGTAGTAAGTTATCAGCTGTGCTTTCATGAAGTCGTAAGGGAGGATTTTTACCAAAGTAGGTGTTGTGGGAGGCAAAGACATTCATATAAAACAGTTTGCGTTCTGACACATCAATAACCCTTATGACCTGCTGAAGAAAATGGGCACGTGTGGTTAGGGGACAGATGGAATTCAAGTCCAAATGCATTAATTTTATTTCCTTCTTCCAGTACCCAGCTGTATATACTTAAACTGTTGTGTGTAACCTATGTCCCCATCACTAAGCAGTCTTCCACAAATGCAGTGAGTGCTCGATGACTGAGGGTGGATTGTTGGGTTTTTCTGTTTGTTTTGTTTTGTTTTTATACTTTAGCAGAGCTTAAAACAATTGGCAATTGTTTTGTATTATTAGAGGTCTCCTTTAAAACAGGTCTGGGTCATCTCTCCAGTGATTAGTTTATCCTGGTCGTTACCACCAGTCATTAGCACGTAAATGTATTTTCTCTGTAGATCTGTAGTTATACTGTAGTTATTGCTGGTGTAGGTTGAGAAGGATTAAATACTTGTCTTTCTTTAAGCTATAGAATCAATTTAAAGCACATCTGCTCTGTAACTGGTATGGTGTTGGTTTAGAGAACCCTGTCCTGCATAACTTGGAGCATGTGTGTTACTTCTACTCCTCACCTTTAACATGTTTTCCTATTGGATAAAATTTGTCACAGGATTGTGCACTACGAATGTGGTTATTAACTGTGTTTTCACCAGTGAAGTATGCAAACCCTGTAAGGAAATTCAGAAATGGTACCAGAACACCCATCAAACCCCAAAGTATAACCGTCTCACAATACAGTATGAAATTCACACAGAGCATTCACGGGATCAGCTTTTAGAAAGTGGTTGTTTGGTGTGCTGCAGGAGCACGAACAGCAAAGTGCTGATAACTACAAAAACCCTTGCTTGCCCTGTATCTGGAAACGGAGAGTTGTGGACACAGATCTGCTGGGGGCTTTTACAGAGCACCTACTGCAGCTCCCAGTCCATGAGGACTATTCCTGGTAAATTGGATAAAACATTTAAACATTTCCCACCAGTTGGAAAGGTTGGGATTGCTGTTTTTTTTTATGTCTGATTTAAACCTCCCTGCCTCAATGTATGCCTCCTACTGACTTACCTTCACAGAAAATTTAATTCTTTTGTTTTCTACTTTGTCTTCTGTAAACTGAATAAACCAGCTGAGAAAAGACTGAAGAGAGTTGTGATCGTTTTCTCTTGCTTTCCCTGGTTCTTTCCATCTGGTACCCAGCCTTCTTGAAAAGCATTGCTGGTAACTGGTGATACTTGCCCCGGTGTTCCAGCAGAGATCTCAATTGGTACCAGATGGAGGAACAGAATCAGTTATGTGCAGAATTCCTGTTTACGGACAGACTCCAGCGCTGTAACATCCTGTCCCCTGCTACTGCAGGCAGCACGTCCTGCAGCCCCTCACTGATGAATATACTGAGCCAGTTCGCACATTCCAGTACGTTGTGTGACAGCATGACACTGATTCTTGGTAATGATTTTCTGTAGTACTCTTCAGAATCTATTTTTTGGCAGAACTGCTGCTTGAAGTCTCTTGGTCTGCATTGCAGATTGATGCAGCTGAGTGCCTCTGTTGCATGTGTTGTTTTCTGTGTGCCACTTGAACAGTCCCATTTGTTTTGGAGTATTTCTTTGATTTATGAGGAATTTACAGCACCTTCAAGCCAGGTTTGTCTGCAGCTCTCATAAGCACGTATGCTACTACTCATCTGTCTGAGGGAATGATTTGGAATGCAGTGTCTGGTTGCTGTGTGACCCCTGAGAACTGCTCTACCTTTTTAACCAGGTATGCATCAGCTTTGCTGTAAATTAACACCTGCTTGCTTTACAGATTACCATATTCATCACACAAAGGTAAGCATAAGACACTGTGGCCTGGAAAAAGAATATTGAATAAGATGAGCTTCAATCTAACAAAAGTTCAGTGCTCATTAGAGGATTTTTACCCCTTGTGATCCAAGGATTTTTTTTAGCTCTCATACAAAAACATTAAGTCCCAGAGACAGCCTGTCTCATTTCTGTTACTATGAGGCAACAGGAATCAGCTTAATGAAGTGAAATGAACCTTCTGTTCTTCCAGAGCTGCATGAGACTTGCTTGTCATTTGATCAGGCATTTTTGTTCTAGACAGTAGATTCCTTCTGTATTAAACATCATGTGAAAAATGTCACTTTTGACTCTGCTACACTTGGAAAGTTTCAATAATTTATTATTTTTTAGTTATTGGACTTTTATTATTGCTCAATTATATATATGAAGTAGGATTTTTTTTTTAACCTGGGGAGTGTGTGGCTTCAGGTACATCCAAACATTACTGAGGACTTCAGCAGCAAAAAGGTCACCAAGCTTGTAAACACAGGGCAATTACCACTGCAGAGGTATTTCTAGTTAACAACTGAATGGAACGTTAATTCAATTGTAGAAGTTTTAAAACTGCAGTCCTCAGTTCTCCACCGCTGATGTTGGGATTTGCTTCTGCTTTGTATGAAGGTGCCTCCTCTTGGCAGGGCTGAGAGCTTTGTCTCAAGCTTGAGTCACCACCTACAGTGCAATGCCTGTCCTAATTCAGCTCTGACACATGTGCTGTTGTCTTGGCTGTAAGCAACCTGATGTAACAAGTTCCTCGTTAATGCCATGCCCATGCTTGTAGCTACATGCTGTTCTGCTACAGGAACTCTTTCCCTTGTTCTCTTTTTCATGATACGCTATAGCATGTACCAGGCTTAGTGCAAAGCTGAGTGTCTGCTATGACAGAAGTTACAGTCATATCATCACTTTTTCTTCCTTCCCCATTGCCCAATTTTCAGACTTCACACACCAACCAGAAACCTGAGGTCCGTGGGCTCTGCAGTGGTCCTTGAAGTCCTGAAGACAAAGTACCTCTAAATGCTTATGAAATCTCATCTTCTTTTCCTAAAGGAACAATTCTCAAACACTGACTCTGCTTCCTTTAACCACAAGCTTCTACCTGTGTTTTTCTTTTGCTAACGGCCCATTAGGAGTAAAAGTGAAGGAAATGGAATCCTGGGGGTATATAATTCATAGCCTGCTCACAAAGTATTTGCTAGTGTCATAGCAGCAGAAAAACAAAACAATGCTTGCTCTCTGTCTCAGTTACTGTAAGTTTAAACATTTTTAAAACCAGGTGTATTTAAAAACCGAACTTTATTTAGCCAAGTGCATATACAGCTTGATAGATTTGTCAAGTTATATGATGACAAAGGTACAAGAGATAAAAAAAGTTCTCCTTTGCAGCCATGCAATACGGGAAAGCTTTTCCTCTCAGCCTTAGCACGAGTACAGCAGGATTTTGTACTTTTTTCTTTATTTCTTCTTTCTTGAATAAGAGACATCAGCATCCTGGAGTGAGAATACATTGTCAGCATTTTCCCTCCTTGTACTGTATTGGTGTCCCTCACCTACAGCATTACTTTGCCTCAACCAGCCTGTGATCGTGGGCAGCTGCAACTTAAAGCTTCCTGCCTTTGCAATGTATGTGCCAACATTAGTGTTCCTTTTCCAGATTTTGGAATGCTTCAGCACGTTATTGCATACTATGTTCAACAAGAACACAGCAAGAAATACACCATCTATCAAGTAGTGCTGCAAGATCAAAACACTGCGTTGTACATCCGTCTTCTGAGAACTGAATGAGAGGGAAGAGACCTGACGCAGAGCCGGACTGCTTAACGTGCTTCGGGGAGGTGCTCCGATTGCATGTCTGATAGAAAAGCTAGACAGAACCCACAGAGAGTCTGTCAACAGTCTTAATTTCATTAAATAATTTGTGCTGGTGACTTACAGCTCAGCCCTGTGTTGCTGCTGAGTGTGAACTCGTGGCCTGCGTGACAAGGATCAGAGGCAAGACCCCTGGCACTACAAGATGTACTGACTTCACTGCTCTGCAATGTGACGGTGCTGCAGTAATTCTAGACTACTGGGCACGCAGCTATGAAGCTGAGCCTGGCATCAGCTGCCAGGGAAGTGAGGAGGAGGAAAAGAAACAGATCCTAAATTGCAATCCCAGCATTCCTGCAGCTAAAGAGTCTGTCAGCAGAGTAAAAAAAGCAACAAGCGGGGGAGAGAGGAATAGACTTACCACTCCGCTCTTAAAGTTCTGTATTCTCCTCTTGCCCATTCTGTTCATCAGCCACCAGGCCCAGGTGGGCGCGTACTGCCAGAGGTAGCAGACTGCCAGGTAGGGGTGGTCGCTGATCCAGGCCTCCTTCAGGTCATTGGCTGTGCTCACCAGCGTGAGCCGGACACAGCGCTCAGTTGGCATCTTGTGGGACTGGTCACCACTGTTCTCTATCGACTGGAGGAGAGAGAGAGGGCAGGAATTAAAACTGGACTTCTGGTTGTGGCTGACAGAGGGAGAGAAAGGGCCAGGCTCTGTGCAGCAGACACGCTCTTCTTAACTTCTGCACTGTGCAAATGAGGAATAACCCATCTCTCCCTGCTAATCCACTGGCTTCCTGTGTAGGAACACTTAGCGCCTTCCTTTAGATTAAATAAAGTACCTTTTTAATTAATGCCTCCATTGATAGTTCAAAAAAGGTTAAAAATGCCTCAAAAATCTATTCTGCTTTGGCATGAAATTACACTCAAGGAGACAGGGCAAATAACCCATTCTGCAGCTGAGGGCTCTGAGAAATGCAAACTTTCCTGTTCCCAGCTGCCTACCCCATTATACATTACAAGTTAATCTGTAATCAAATTAGTACGAGGACATGTCCCCCATTAACTTAAAACTTCCTGCCAGCTCTGCTCTGTGTGCAGTTATCTCAAGAGAAGAGCAATAGGCTTCTTCAGTGGCAGTGATGTTTTGTTTGATGTCTTCTCCACAGGTATCCCATAGTGAAAATAAGCTGCAGCTCTGTGAATTCATACACATCTTGCTCCAGCAGCCATGGACTGCTCTATCACTCTGTTCTTCTGTTTTCTGGAGCAAAAGCAATTCTGGCTTAGATTCAGTCTTCCTCCGAGGTCCTTTGCCACACTGAAACTAAGGAATTTGTTTTGCACAATTTCCAGGTTGCTGGAAAAGTGCATCTTCTCTTTCATTAAAGTATGCAGTTTTTCAAGCCAAAATTCTTTTCAGAACTTGATTTAACAACAGGAAAACTTCTTTCCCCCCCTCTTACTTGTGGGTTATCCTGAGCTTCGAATAAACTGAATTTATGACATTACCAATATAAATCATAGCAACGATTTCTGCCAGCTATTTTACGAGACAGCCTTTATTAAAAACAACTGAGCAATGGGGAGGTTTTGCTTTTTGTCCTTGAACAACCACTAACAGGAAAAGAATGCATGCCTCGCATCAGCTGACCCCAGCGGCTTTGCCAACACTTGCACCAGAGTCAGCCGGACAGAAGACGCTGTGAGCAGGGCAAACAAAAAGCTACCTGTGCTGAAACAACACTGCTCTGCACTGCAGCATGGTGTCTAGGAAATGGAGGCCTTTTCCCCAGAACTGCAGCAGGGCAGCTGCATGGTTTATTTACAAGGTGTGGATTGGGTGCGTTGGAAGAGAGAAGGCATAACAACTCTCCAACTTTATTTTCATTTGATATGGACCTGATACCACAAAGCATTACATGATAACACATGGCTCTGCATAAACCAAAGCATTTCTTGCTAAGAAAAGGGAGGTTGGTGTTTGCTAGGGGAAGCAAAAGAAAAGAGAACCACAAAAGGTTCACTTTTGCCTGTAGCAAAAGTTGGGTTTACTGTAATAGAATCTCGAGTCCTTACCTTATCAAGTTTCTCTGTAAAGACATTTTGTATAATCTTAGACTGCACAGGTCCTGGGCATATGTTGATAATGCTTATCTCAGGGTAGTCCGTCAGCTCCGTCCGAAGAGAGTTAAAAAAACCCTGGAAGAAAAGACTGTCGTGTGACTACATTTTTTAAATCTATTTCTGTAATCCCTACTATTTTGACATCCAATGGCTACTTTAAAATTTGAGCTGACAGAGCTTGATGAGGGGCATCCAGGTAGACCTAAAACTTATTTCAGCTCAGGGATACGCTAAGTTACACTGTAATTACAAAAGTTACAAGTAATTCTTCAAGCTAACAGGATACAAATTTTCTTAATCTCTGTGGCAGTTCACATTCAGACAGCTGCTATCATGGGGACCCTGACCCTTCAGGAAGGTGCCGCCTACCCAAGCTGCTGGTGGAGCAGAGCTGAGCTAGGATTTAGCAGACAACATACCTCCTCTTATCTTCCATTTCCCTGTATTTATTCTGACACACAGTGTCATGTCACAACAGGGACAGAGGGCTAAAAAGGCTGATAAACATGTCCTGCTGCAGTATAAGTTTATAATTTGTAGTCCCATCCAGCTTGGGAAGAGGGCTGTCTGGCCTCAGCTCTTATCCAAAATGCACTGTAGGACAAATATCAATCAGATGTCCTCCTGTGGTGACACCAAATACAACAAGTGGGGCAATGCACTACGGCCAGGCAAGGAGTTGCACACCCGTGCACACTTACAACCAAGAATCATCCACACGCTCTGATTTCCCAATCACTGGTGGCTGATTTCAGCTCCCAGATTGCATGTAGGCTCTGCAGCTACATTCTGTATAAACACTGACCACAGCTTTTAACTTATAAGCACCTGCAGGCCCCACATCAGATCTTCAAAGCAAGTTATCTAAGATGTGTAGCTTCTGGAGGACTAATTCTAACATTAGAGATGTTTATATGTCTGGAAGTCTGCTTCTGGACTGATCAGAAAGCCTCTCAGAGCTGCCAAGCATTCAGATGACTTTGATTAAAAACCTGGGCTCTCCCCTGGAGTACTCTTCCATCACTATGCATACCCTCAGCCATGGCACCAACGCTGCTGGCTGGACTTCACCCACTGCTCTGGGCTGATGCTGCAGCCCACAGCTGTGCTTTCCACATCCCCTCCTTTCCCCAAAAGGATCCTGGAGATGCTTATCTCAGCAGAGCACCTAAATCCTCAGTTTGTGTAATTCCATCACAGAAGCTGTGCTGTCGGCCAAGCTAAGTTGAAAGTAACATGCCAAAGAACACCGGACCTTAAAGGGGATAAGGCGGCTGTATGTCAAGTTGGTGAGGACAGCCAGCTCAATCACGAGTGATTTGTAGGCTATTTACTGCAGCAATGACTACAAGCCCGGGCTCTCATACAAAGACACCCTAAGCAGTAAGCTATGCAACCATAGTTGCTGCGATATGCAGTCGTTGGTTCCTCCATCAATACTGAACTGCAGGAGCAGCACTTAGAGTTCTTCCAGCCCTCACTCTCTTATCACTCCATGGGGATTTGGGACTGGAACACCGGGGGGGCTTCAGGGATACAAATTCTACCCAAAAATGGGCACAACCCAGAAGAGGTCAGCTCTGCAGGCAACTTCAGACAGCTTCCCGCAGAGGGCTCTGGCACACTCCCTCAGACTGCTGCTTCCCTCCAAGCATTTTATAAAGGGAGCCTTGTTGCCTTGAACAAATTGCAAGGTAACAAAAGCTGAGCATTGGTCCAGTGAGCCAGAGTTATCCTTGAAGATCCTGTCTAGACATCATCCAAGCACAGGGCTGCTGAGGCTTTTTTCAGTGTTGTTTGAGTAGTGGGGTCAATGTCAGTGCTATGTATTGCAACCAAGGGCTGCAGACTCTACAAACATAAAATCCACATAGCCAGAGAAACCAGCAAGTTGTAGTTTGTACTATGACCACCCTGCTATCCCCTCCGTTTAAAGGGCTTTGTGTGGCCCCTCCCTCCCAGTGCAGTTTTTACACTGCAGAAGTGCAGCCTGCCCAGAGCACACGGTGACTGGCACATTTGCTCAGGGGGAATTCAACAGACTCTCATGAAGAAGGCAGCTCTGGCACAAAGATCTGGATGAGGCTGCACCAGGTTACAGAATTGCAGAAGGGACCTCTGGAGATTGAGTCCAACCTCACTGCTAATGTAGGTTCCCTACAGCAGGCTGCACTAGGGTCTGTAGGACAGGAACTGCTTCAAACCATGGACCTTTTCAGCTCTGTAACCATATCCTAGAAGATGCTGCAAAAGGCAATGCTGAAATGACTTCTACTAAGACAGAAATGTACTTCAGAAATTCCCCTAAGGATCACAGGCTGAATGAAGAGTGGCAGCTGCTGCTCCACACAGCCTACATGCCCATTAGACAAGTTCCTGATGAAGGTACATTTTAAAGATCACCATTTCTGATCTACTCCATATGCCCCCAATTACATACATTAGAACCAGATAAATGACACATCATCTCCACCAGCTCCATCACATCAGGAGAGAAACTGCAGAAAAGGCTCATTTCCTCAGTTCTTGAACTCTTCCTCGTTCTAAAGAGTTCCAGCTGGCATGAATCAAGGTATGCTTGTTTAACTATATAAATATATGTCCCTGTCTGACATCTATTAATAACTGGTGGACAAAATGCAATCTGCAGATCAAGAAGACACCAGGTCGATATATGCTGGGTAAACACAACATGAAAAGCATCACCTTATGCTTGGTGTTTTTTTTCACTCCCCCACTGCTCTCTAGTCATTTCCTCTTGGTCACCAGAGATGGGTATCTCTGCTAAGTGCAGAGGACTATCATCCTGATACATCTCCTTTACCTGAGCTGTACTGGTGAAGTTTGATATTTCAAGAGAGCTCTTATAGCTGTGGGGAGCTTGTGCCCACATCTACCCATAGCTCAGGACTGGCAAGAGACTCTCAGGCTGAGTCTGATTTCAAAAATCTATATTGCAAACCACCTGCAATTAGTATTTGTGGGACTACTGCAAAAGAAACAAGAGAGGATGTCTGAGGTCTGGCCTGGTTATTGAGCAGAGGTAGAAATACCAAAGATATAAGCAGTTCAGTTACCTTGTTTTTAACTAATCCAGACATTTTAGTAAACTATTTCCTTTTAATCTTCCACATTCTCAATCTCCACATGAAATTCAAAGTTCTGAGAACTTTTAAAGCAACACATGAATTCCCCTGTAACTAACTAGCTGTGCTTATTCCAACAGCACCACAGCCAAAAGATCATTCAAGTGAAAGAACGTTTTCAAATAATGGAGCATAAGTGAATGGAGTCCATGCTTCTGCACACAGTGTTCTTCTAATTTAAATCTACCACTAGATTTACTCTGCCACTACTCTGCCTCTAATGGGCAATTTCATTGCTGGCACCAAAATTAAGAGAAGCAGCTCTCTCCCTGTCATTAACTGAAAGTTTTCTATAAGCAGAGACCTGTTGCTGTCTTCTACATCCTCATTCTTACAAATGCCTCATGGCTTTGCAATGTCAGCCACTTGTTCTGTGTCTGCTGTTGGTGGTCAAAGTGTCAAAAAGATACTGATCCAATAGGCTGAACAGAATTCTGTACTCTGTTCGTGTGCATAAACCCAGCAGGGAGCAGGAACGTGCCAGCTTTTTGTTATTAAAACCATTTCCAAGTACAGCTGAACTTTGGCTTTCTGAGATCAAAGCGTACATTAGTGGGAAGTCAAACAGTGGTGAATGACAAATACGTCTAAATAAATTTGCTAGTTAAACAAACGATTCCGCAATGATAGAGGCAGCCTCTTTTCCCTGCAGACATTTTTCTCAGTTCTTCTACGTTTTTCTGCCTGAGTGAAATGGCTTTCAGAAATCTTTCCAAGCAAAACTGAAAATTCAGCGTTATGTAGAAGAGAGTAGGACCTCCTCCCTAAGACACTGTGAGCTGCCAGTTCTTCACAGCACAGAAAGATTCAAAGCTACTGGGAAGATTCTTTCAGATCTTTCCAAGATCAGGGATTGCCATTTCTCTTGTTAGTCTGCTTTACCCATCACTGCTCTCACTTTACTGTCCTTAAGATTTCCTATAGTCTTTCTATAGTTTTCCCTCCTGATTGAGCTGAGTCTTCAAGCATGATGCCCCCGTTCTTGCACCACACTCCAAGATATGTGCACAAGGACTTTGCTCAGCTCAGCACCTTTTACACACAGTGAGTGTGATGGGTTAGAAGGAGAGGAGGAGAAACATGGCAAACCCTTCTGCCACATTATCCACAGCTGCACATGCAGTTCAGAAGAACTGCTGTAAACTTCTGTGTGGTGTGCTTACATGTGGGTTTTTTTGCTAAAAACAAAGCAGATTCTCTAACAATGAACTGCCAGTACTGTTAGCTGAAGAAGGCCTTGAAGTTCAATTGAAAAGTATTTTAAAGGCTATGCAACTAGAAACTAGAGAAGGAGTCCACCCGCTGGTCTTTCACACAACAAGACTTAATAAAAGTCAGAATGTGACATACCTGCAGAGCATGTTTGCTGGCACAGTACCCTGAGGCAAGAGGAGCACCCATGATCCCCATCACACTGCTCACAGTCACGATCTTTCCCCTTCTCCTTTCGATCATGTGATTCAGGACATGTTTTGTCAAAGAGATCGTGCCTAGGTAGTTCAGTTCCATTATGGCACTGAAGACATCCAGGTTTGTATCCACAAACAGAGAGCGCTGGGAACGTCCACCATTGTTGACCAAAACATCAATCTCAGGAAAGATAAAGTGTAAATAAATACAACACATCTTCTTTAATATTTCTCCTTTCTCAGGCAATTGCTAGTTGACTGTTCCCTTCCCTCCTGCCTCCCCACACACTACTCCTTTGTATTGAGAAATGGCTGCTTTGGCGCAGAGACAACAAAATGAAACAGTGTTTGATGCCAAATGTTAACTCCTAGTATAGGAATAATGGCAGCTGGAAACCAACTACATTGGTGTGACACTGTGACACCAAAGTACCAGTGGACTAAGGTGTAGCTTGAGTCTTTGTCCACTGTATAAAGTCAGATCTGTATTAGTCTGTATTAGTCAGATCTGACTGCCATTGTCTGGACTTGCAGTCCAAAAGACCACACCAAACAAGGCAAGCACTTGTGCCTGATGTCCAGTTTTGTTCCATATCTCTCTGAACCCAAATTGCATGCATTATAAAAATTACAAAATAGAAGTCTTGACTTTCATACACAATTTTAAGCCTAGAATATACAGATGAGGCTTGCTCCATTTGGTCAGGAAATACAGTGACATCAAGCAAGTTAATTTTTAATTCCTGGTAACAACTAGTGATTATTTATTATTTGCTGTATCTCTGCAAAGCTGCTAAAACCCAGAAGCAAGCAATGGAAGGGATGGGAATTTAGATATTACTTGTCATGTTCAATAATGAAACTTAAGCAAGATGTGAATGTAAGCATCAGTAAATGAAGTGAAATACAGACATACATGCAGGGATAGGAGAGGAAGAGAGAGAGAAATTCAGCCCCAGGAACACTCCTCACCTTGCCAAAATGCTTCAGAACACTGTTGGTGGCAGCTTCATGAGAGCTTCTGTCAGTCAAGTCAAGACGCAGAACAAGGATATCTTTATCACTCAAGTTGCTGATCTCTAAAAACAATCACAAAGTAAATGGGAACCAGTAAGGATGCAGACAAATACTGCAACTGCAAGAGGTATGTTTTAAAGCAGTCATTTTCACTAAAACAACACCAAGAAACCATAACATTAAGATAGAAATTGAATGCTTTCTTTGTCTTCATTTTGAACTCCATATAGAATCCACTTTTAATCTGTACCTATCAGGTCTTTTTCTTACCATGTTTTTGCTTGTAAAAAGCTTGACTTTATTAATTAGGTTTGTGTATCGCAATACAGACAATGCAACTCTCCAAATAAATTGCAATGGTTGGAAGCAATGCATTATGTGATTATTATTGGCAGCCTTGACATCTTCCTTATCGGAAAACTGTTCAACCATGCCTACCCCCTGTAGAAGGGAAGTATACTTGAGGTCAAAGCCACAACCTGAATATATCAGCTGGTTTATTGTAAAGGGAAGAAGGAGAATGATCCTTGTGAGTCCCTTCTAACTTGGGATATTCTCTACGAAGTTTTCTGTTTAACTGAGAGTTTTCAGAGCACCCACCTCCTGGAATAAAAGTCACTTGTCACTTGTCTGTTATTCAAGTTCAAGTCATTATGCTGAGTGTCTCCACCACTGCCTCTTCAGAACAACTGACCTTTTCCATAGAAAGCATTTCTAGAGCAGCGATGTGCTACCCTGGGGCTTGGGGGCATTTGACTCACAAAAATAAAATCTTCACTGTTAATCTTCCATTTTTTAAATTAGATATTTTAAAGAATCACTTGATTTATACTGCTTTAATAGTGGTATTTTTGTTTCTAAATTGATTCCTAGTCACAATTACATACACCTGCTCCCCTTTAACCGCTGTGCACTTTAAACATAGAGCACAGAATTTTTTGTTATTGCTTGCATATATAGGTCAGGTTGAACTTTGTCTCTACAGTGATGCACAGATGAGGTGACTGAAATACATAGCTTGCCTCTGTTCAAAGGTCACTAGTATTTAGGCAACTGGTTATAATATACCCATTTCTCTGGTTTAAAGCTACAGTATTTCAGCGTACAGCTCCTCCAAGACCTCTCCTCTCCCCTCCATGCATTTTTCTTTCATTATAGACAGCAATAAAATCCTGGTAGGTTAAACTACCCCTCTGCCTCATGCTCCTACAAGCAGATTTGCACAAGCAAAGCCTACTGAAACAGGCCACAGGGCTGGTCAAAGGGCTGGAGCACCTCTCCCATGGAGAGGGCGAGAGAACTGGGGCTGTTCAGTTTGGAGAAGGGAAGGCATTATGGAAACCTCAATGCAGCTTTTCAGTACCTAAAGGGGCTGCAGGAAGCTGGGGAGCAACTCTTCATTGGGGAGTGTAGTAATAGGACAAGGGGGAATGGCTTTAAACTAAAAGAGCGGAAATAAAGATTAAACATTAGGATGAAATTCTTCACGATGAAGGGGGTGAAGCACTGCAATAGGCTGCCCAGAGAAGCCCCAACCCTGGCAGTGCTCATGGCCAGGCTGGATGGGGTTTTGGGACCCCATTTTTCCTTTTAAGGGCTTTTGAGAGAAAACAAATTCCAGTAGTACAGGTGAAATTCAACTTGTAGAGAATGCTGCAGGAAAATACAAAGGCCACTTAGAAAAATCCTTTCAGTTACACAAACTGTTTTCCTCCTGCAGAGGTGCAATGACACGTGGAGCTGGCATGTGCATGACAACAGGTATTACCTGTAACCTTTACACAACTTTCCTTCTCTCTCTTACCTTCAGCATTTAAGCAGTGTAGAATGCATAAACATATCATAGGGTGGTGTCTGAATTTTGAACAAGATAAATGCACTTTGTTCTGACATTAATATGTCAATTATCTAGTTAAGTTACTGCTATGCATAGCACCTACTGCAGGCATGTTAAAGCCTATTAGCTCCAATTATGCCATATAATTCAGCCAAATTCAAGTTGATGTTGTACACTGCAATTCAATCTTAACCCATCTCATGCTACTTAAGTCTTACAGAATGCCCTTGCACTCAATAACAAAAAGAAAATACACAGGAGGTGGAAGCAGGCACAAGCTGCCCTGCATATCTGGTTTACATGGCATTTTGGTAGCAAGGGGGCTGCAGGGGCAGCCTCTGGAAGCAGAATCCAGAAGTTAGTTAAGTGGGAGCTGTTAGATCAGAGCCAGCTCCAGCAGGCTCCAAAAGCAACCTGCTGCTGGCCAGGGCTGAGCCATGAGCAATGCTGGGCCTGCCTCTGGAAGAGCAGATTTAGGACAAGAATAAACTGCTTTGCAGCTGGGAGAGAAGAGTGAGAAAACAAGAAACAGCCCTGGGGGCACCAAGGTCAGGGCAGAAGGAGCACAGAAGATGCTCCAGGTGTGGAGCAGCAGCTCCCCACAGCCCAGGAGAGGCCAGTGATGGAGCAGGCTGTCCCCCCGCAGCCCATGAGCACAGTGCGGAGCAGATCTCCACCAGCAGCCATGGAAGAGCCCATGGTGCAGCAGTGGATGTGGCCTGGAGGGACATGGCAGCCCATGGATCCCCTGCAGGAACAGCCTCAGGCTGGAACTGCAGCCCATGGGGGAGTCCATCCAAGAATGCAGAGACAGAATCAGGAAGGCTGAAACTCAGATGCAGTCAAAGCTGGTGAGAAAAGCAGAAGGCAAAAAGGACTTCTACAGGTATAGCAGCAACAAAAGGAAGACCAAAAGACAGTGAGGTCACCACTCAGCATAGAGATAGGAATGAAGTGATAAAAGGCACAGGAAAACATGAAAGACTCGTGTTGTTTTTTCTGCCTGAATTTTACTGGCAAGATCTCTCTGGTCTCCCACACTCCTGAGGCTAGCCTCTTGGAGAAAGACTACCAGCATCAGAGGAAGACCAAGCTAGCGACAAACTAGAGATACCAGCAGGTTGATACACGCATCCAAAAGCTACAAGAACCGACCAGTATCACCACAGTGGTACTGATCTTTAGAGGAGGTCTCCAGTGACTGGAAAAAAAAAGAAATGTCACAGAACCTAACCTCAGTCCTTGGGAAAATTATACAGCAATTCCTCCTGAAACACTCTCTAAACATATAAAAGACAAGGAGTCTGCTAACTGCCAACATAGATATACCATGGACATAGACTGCCCAACAATGTAATTGCCTTTTGTGATGACACAGCTGGCTCTATGGATAAGGGGAGAGCAGCAGATGTTTCACATCTTGACTACGTAGCTTTCTGCATTGTCTTCCATAGCATCCTTGTAGCAACATTAGAGAAATGAGGGGTCTAGATGAGTTACACTGATTACAGTGTAAATGAACACCAGGCTAGAGCAACCAACCACTCAAAGTTAAACTGGTGACCAGTTCTAAGAGGTGTCTCTCCATGAACAGTATCTTTCAGTATCTTCCTCATTAGTAACCCAGATGATGGAATGAAACATGAGTTTTCAGCAAATTTTGAGATAACATGAAGTTCAAAGGAGCAGCTGATATGCTGGAGGGTAAGACTGCCTTTCAGAGGCAACTTAACAAGCTGTAATAATGGTCTGACAAACCTCATTAAGCTCAACAAAGTCAGATGAAAAAATCTGCACCTGGGATTGAATAGTGTTGCACAGCATTGCAAACTAATATCTAAATGGTTGGGTATCGGATCCCCAAACAAGACTTAAGATCTTGATGAAAAGCCAACTGCAAGCTGAACGTAAGTCAGAAATAAATGCTACTGGGCTGCAAACAAATACTGAGAAACTGCAGCACGGAGCCACCAAGATGGCTAAAGGATCTAGCATACATGATAGTTAAGGAAAGGGATGGAAGGTCGAGTTTAGAGGGAAGGTAAGAGTGCAAGGGGGCTTCTTACTGAGGACTTTCATGTATTCCTACCAACCCTACCATGCAGCATTTGAATTTTTGCCATTATTACCACTTAGCCACGTGGATCCCCCTTGCTTCCTTTTAAATATATCTACTGAAGTGACAGCTTTTTTGAGGCATCAGAAAATGGAAATAAGTAGTAGTGCACTTCTGAAAGATTGCTGTCAGATTTTCAGAGTAGAAATGCTTAGCATCTGTTCCTCAGGAAACACAGGAGATAATCTTTTCTGCATCTTGAACAGCTCATCCACATGAATCAGCAGATTACAATGAGGGAACTGTGAATGGAGCTGACTATCAGCTCCAGTGTGCTGGAAATGATGGTAGCAATGCTGGAATATTGCAAAATTTGTGCCAAGTGACTCACATAACTGTATGCAAGTCTGTCAGGACCTACAGAACCAACACAAGGGTGAAGGTGCCAGTTCCCTGAATCGCATCATTACCAGTGACAAGATGTGGTACCACCACTACAAGCCAGAGTCAAAATAGCAGCATGGAGATAGGAAAGGGTGATCCTTCTGGATTTCCTGAAACTCAGACAAACCATCAACTCCAACCAGTAAATCATCATGCTGACTAAGCTGAAGGCTCAAACTTCCAGAGTTAGGCCAGAGAAGACAACATCCTTTCTCCTGCAACAATACCAAGCCACATACCAGTTTGAAGACTGTGAAGCATATTGCAAGTCTTGCCTGGACTGTCCTACCACACCCAGCATATAATTCAGATTTGGCAACTTCTGTCTTCCATCTGTTTGTGTTGACAAAAGATGGACTGCATGGGCAACATGCACTCCCAACACCGTCACAGCAGCTATGACACAAGGGGGTCACCTCAGATTTGTACAAGCACAGCATACAGGCTCCTGTTCATCACTGAACAAAAACGGAGAGATAATGGTAGCAACTATGTTGGAAAACAGCATTTTGTAACCAAGAACCTGCTCTCTCAAATAGTGTTATTGTGCTCTTTGCATATGTTGTAGTTTCCATGGAAATAAATAGGAGGCATTACTTGTGAAGTGACCTACGCAGAATGGTCACCCATTCATTTGTTTCTTTCCTTCCCCTTCATTTGCTTCTTTCCTTCCCCACTGTATTTATTTAGTAACTTATAACAGAATTAATAATGTGATTTTAACATAACACCAGCTCTTGAAGGCACTCATACTGCATGCCTGAGTTATACATAAAGTTTACTTTCATCACAAAATTTATTCCCATGCTTGTGTGTTACTAATTCTGTAGCAACTCCACCACAGAAAGAGTGGAACTGGCCACATGAAGCAAGAACTCATACTTACGAAGGCATTTCTTTTTCACTCTTTCCAGCTCATCCTCTCTTCTTGCTGAGATAGCAAGCAAAGCTCCTATCTTCGATAGCTGGTAAGCCAATTCTTCTCCAATTCCACTTGAAGCTCCTGTCACCCAGACAACCTTGCCACGCAGTTCATTTTCTGTCAAAAGAACCAGGACAGAAGTTCACATGTTGCTAATGCTAGAATAAACATATAAGTCACGGGCAGAGATACAATCTGATACTGTTTGTAAGACCTGTGCTCAACTTTATTGGCTGTTATAAAATCTTGACTTCTTTATTTTTTGGTCACATGTAGTTGTGAAATTGTTCAACGCTGTTCTACTGTCACTTGAACTTTGTTCCAAGGCTAATCTGAACAAACATGGATTATCTACCTGATGGAAGGTATCTGATTGCATTTCTGCTGGATTGGATTTCCACAGACCTGATCAAAATGAGGTTCAGAGGAAAGAGGGGAATTCTTGGAAATGACAGAAAACTGTTGCTATATTGCAAAACCAAACAAAAGGCTGAGCAAATGTTTCCTAACGAACGTCCTACCTCAAAAATGTTCCCAAGGAATTGCTTAAAGAAGCAAGTTCTCTGATTGTAGAAGGCTGATTAAAACAAACAGAATGGTGTTCATCCACTTTGTTTTGCATCTGATGCAGGTTAATTCTTGCATTGGTCAGAGTAGAGTACACTGATTTACTAAAATGTAAGCTCACAAATTAATTTCCTGTGTGCTCACAGTTCTTGTCCGGGTACGTTTGTTAAACCTCTAGTAAAAGTAGTACCTTACTGTTACTCCTCTTACAGCCTGTCCCCCCTTGTTTGCAGTCATTCCCTCACCCCTACTCCAAGATACCCCTGCAACTTGTGAAATAGTTTAGCATTCCAGGGATATATTTGATGATTTTGGATAAAATAGATGGATCAACCATTTAATTCTAGAACACAGTTTAAGCACTAATATCAAAGCACCTTCAGCATATATTGACTAAAACTTGCATATTTTTCAAGATCAGTCTTAGTGAAAATCTGACTCAAGTACCCAGAGGGCTGCAGAGCAGAGCTCTCCCTTCTATTTACCAGATACATACAGAGTATTCAAACAATTTCTAGCTAACCAAGAAGGATTTCACATTACAATTCTAACAGTAGAGCCAAATTCACTTCCTCCAACTTAAAGCATATTCAATTCTCAAAATAGCCAGAACAGCACATTTCAGCTCACTGAACCACCACCTTCTTTTTTCACTAAAACCAATGACTGTGAACTTTTACTTCCTGCTTCAGGATCAGTTCCTGCTTCTCTCCACACTAAATTGTCTCAAATTCCTACCTTCGGAGTCTTTATGACGAAAATCCCATGAAGAGATGAACACCCAAATCATATTCCCATCAGACTGGAAGAGCAGGGATCATTCAAGACTAATCAGATCTCAACTTGGGTTTGCAGTACTGGCAATGGGCATTATTTTTCTATTTCTTTTTCTTTTTTTCTTTAAGCTGACTGTATGTTAGCCACAGAATAAGTCTTTCCTTTTGCTTAAAGAAATTAATTTTCCAAAGGAGAGATGTATTCTAAGGTGATCAACATGGGAAGTGGAAAGAGATGTCACTGAAGTTGTAGGAATAACTTTAATTAATAACTGTATCAGAAGGCTGCTGCCACTAATGCTTATTCACACAGCCTTCCTACAGTTTCATTTCAATATATTCCCAATTCCTTAAATTAACCAAAAGAAACATGGGGGTTCATAGCAGATAATTTTTTTTGTTGGCAGAAAACCTGTGAAAACAAGTAGTATGTGAAGAGAAGAGCACATGGACATGCCTTCATCCCTGTATACTACACTCATCTCCTTTTGCTACTGAATACAAACTCACTTCTTTCTATCACACAGTTCCCCTGTTCCCAACTCCTCCTGGGCAACTTCACTGAAACTATTCAGGATCTTGTTCTGTGGACAGAATAGTTAACTGAGATAAGGAGAGTTTTCCACTGATTTCTCAGTGCTGATAGCTACCAAGCACTGGAGTTAATTTAATTTTAAGATCTAGCATCAAAACCTAGATGGTTCTAAAATAAATGTCCTGTTGATACTGCAAATAGGCTTAAAAATTAACTGTGCCAAATTGAAAAATAGAAGACTGTGCTTTTACCAACCATTAACTACTGTGTTATAACGCATAACAAACAAGTGGTTGAACAAAGTAGTACCACACGTCTTACAAGATGTGATTCTGTTGTTCAGCAATATTTGGGAGGTTTTCCATCATTTTAAAGCTCCTATCACACAAAGTTGCCGCTTTATTTCATTCATGAAAACATTTGGGGTGGAGAAGTTTTAAGCAGAACACTGCCCGTGCCCATAAAGAATCACGCTATTATGCTTAACTTAAAGTTTAAGGAGTAGGTTTTCACATATGTACACATTGGTACATAAAAGGATCCAACTTAGCTTGGTAACATTACCCTGACTGTGAAAAACAGTGTACAGAGTGACTGCTGATCTGCTAATGAGACACAACACAAAGAAAGACACCCAGTACTCAGCAACCCTTGTCTCCTGATCACACAAATATTTACATCATGGGAAATAATCCAGCATCTGCCAATGATGAAATCCAGATGCTTCCGTATAGAAGTCAATCAATGGAATGAAACCAGTCTTACCTACGTGAAGGCCATTCTTTGTAATTACCGTTCACAGGATAAAGAAACATCTTTGCTACTGTTTGTCTCAACACGCTCAAACCCAACTCCACAGGGAAATGATCCTCACGTTATCCCACTTCTGTACAACCTGAAGATGGCCTCTATCTTTGCTCCTAGTTTGCTGCACACCCCATTGGTCGGTAACAAAAAACAGTCCCACATTCACATTTCAAACATCTCTCTTGCCAAGCTCTTCACAGAGTTTGCCCTGCTCTTCTCTCAATCCCTTCCCAATGCCAGCCCTCACCTGCACCACCATTCTCAGATGAACAACTGCCTCAAACTCAAATCTTCATCCCTACATTCCCCCCAGACTCATTTTCTTGATGCTGCTTCTCCCTGCCTCAACCCACCATCCAGTTTCACTTCACACACAGGACAGTTTACAATGTTTTCTGCCCCATTACCTGTCAGACCAGCTTCTCCATCCTGCAACGCAAGAGGATGCTGTACAGTGACTGACAGCTCTGGCTCCATTTTCACCTCAGCTATCCAAACCCAAAGCTCACAGCATCTCAGACTGGGCTGCTGGCTAAGCTAACGTGAAACATTCCAAACTTTGTGGCTCATCTGATCAAAAGCCTCTGTTAAGCAAGTAAAAATTAGAGTTCTTACAGATCTTTAGTCGTCTAGAACTACAGACAGATTAGAAGGCTGACACAAGAGTTGAAAATCCTGCCTGATAGCTTTTTAGAGTCTTCACACCCACAGCTGACAAAGGCTACTCCTTACTACCCCAGGAGCCCCTTCCACAGCAGTCAGGATCTGAGGCAGTACCGCATCCCCTCTCCTTACGGGCCCTCCTTTGGTGCAGCCTTACGAGCAACGTGCTCGCTCAGCACAACTGTTTGTTATCCCAGAACCGGACGTATGACCGGAAAAGATGTAAAACAGTAGTTACAGGGCAAGCCCAGTCACCGCAAAGTTACTTCAGATTACTGCTTTACACAACAGGTCCCTCTGCAGCTGCCCCGGAGGGAGGTGCATGCGAAGGGCACGGCACACCTTGTGGATAAAGAGCTGAGAATGCTGGTTTTGGGGTGATTTTTGTCGCTCTTCAGACAAACCCCTGGGGCAGCGGGGCTCAGACTCACGGAGCTGAGGTAACTTCAGCCCCAACTCCCGAGGAAACCTCTCACGCCCACGCACCGCAGCGCCCCTTCCCCTCACGGAAACCCACCCCCGGGATGACCACCACCACCACCAGCACTCGCACCCGACCCCGCCGCCTGCCTCCTGGCGAGCGGGGGCTGCAGGCAGACAGGCGGCTTTACCTGGCTTCTTCCCCCGCCACTCCGCCCACAGCACCGTGAGGTCGCCGTCGGCGCGCAGCCAGCGCAGCAGCTGCAGCAGCAGGACCAGCAGGGCGCCGCCCGCCAGCAGCGTGCACAGCCCGCAACCCCACAACATGGCCGCCTCCTCCCGCCGCCTGCTGCGCGCCCTTATGAGGGCCTCAGCCTGGTGGGAGCCGCCCCTGCTGCCCGCAGCCAGCGCAGGCCGCCTCCTCCCCGTCTCTCGCCTCACCTTCCACCCACTTCCCCCGCCGGGCTGCGGTGGGCGGCTCCGCTCTGCTCTCCCCTGGGACGTGGCCCGTGCTCCCCGGTTGGGGCTGGTTGGTAACGGCCCCACGTTAGCGCAGTCAAGGCTACGGCGATAAGCGCTGCGTTTGTGGGGCAGAGGCCACGCATGTGACAGGGTGAAGGTTGGTTTCTGGGAGCGGGGCCCTCTTTACCCCAGCGTGACGTGCCCCCGAGGGGAGCAGAGCTGGTGAACACACATCCTCAGGACCTCTGTGCCCAGAGATCAAAACCCGGAGCTCACCGTGAGGAGGGTCTGAGGGGACACCGCCTTCCCTTTGCTCCTCAGGCTACCCAGTGGCTCCCTGTCATGGAGCAACCTGGAGACAGCAGCTCGAAGTGCAGCACTGAGGCCATCCGCATCTGCGTGTGGCAGCTGATGTCATCTGTCTGGATAGTGAAAGAAATGGGTTTGAAGGCTGGACTGTTATTAGGTGGATAAAGAATTGGCTGGAAGGTCGCAGCCAGAGGGCTGTGATCAATGGTTCAGGTGGAGGCCAGTCACGAGTGGTGTCCCACTGAGGTCTGTCTTGGGACTGGTGCTCTTCCCACACCTTTATCAATGACAAAGATTGAGGGATCGAATGCATGCTCAGCAAGTTTACCAATAAAACCAAGCTGAGCGGTGCAGTTGATAGATCAGAAGGAAGGGATGCCACCCAAGAGGGATGTAGACAGGCTTTAGAAGTGGGAACACGGGAACCTAATGAAGTTCAACAAGGCTAAGTGCAAGGTACTACTCTTGGATCGGGGCAATTCCAGCTGTGGGTACAGACTGGGAGAAGAATTCATTGTGAGCAGCCCTGCTGAGAAGGACATGGGGGTTCTGGTGGACAAGAAGCTGAGCATGAGCCAGCAGTGTGTGCTTGCAGCCCAGAAGGCCAGTTGTGTCCTGGGCTGCATCAACAGAGGGGTGACACTGGGACAAGGAGGGGATTGTCCCCCTCTGTTTTGCTTTTGTGAGGCTTCATCTGCAGTACTGCATCCAGGCCTGGGGCCTCCAGCAGGTCTAGGAGAGCCCATGAAGTGCTCAGAGGGCTGGAGCACCTCTCCCATGAAGACAGTCTGAGGGAGCTGTCTTGTTCAGTCTGGAAGAGAGAAGGCTTCAGGGGACCTCACTGCAGCCTTCCAAGCATCTAAAAGGAGCTTATAAGCAGGAGGGAAGTGACCTTTTACATGGACAGATAGTAATAGGGCAAGGGGGAATGTCTTTAAACTAAGAGAGGGGAGATTAAGGTAAGAAATTACACAAAAACTCTTTACTCAGAGTGGTGAGGCCCTGACGCAGCCTGCCCAGAGAGCTGTGGGTGCCCCATCTCTGAAGGTACCTAAGACCTGGTGCTCCAGGTCTCTCAGCCCTTCCCCAGAGGGGAGATACTCAAGGCCCCTGTTCATCTTTGTAGCCCTCCATAAGACTCTCTTCAGTAATTCCCTGTCTTTCTTGAACTGGGGAGCCCAGAACTGTACATGGTTCTCCAGATGTGGCCCCACCAGGACAGATTAGGGAGAGAAGGTTCACCTCCCTCAACCTGCTGGCCACACTCTTTTTAATGTAGCCCAGGAAATCAAGCTACCACAGCCCAGAGTAACTGCACAGCCCTCAGCAGGTCTGTCTGTAAAGCCTGTGTGCAGTTGGCTGCTGAGCATAGGACACTTGCAGTACATCTGCTAGTGCTCTGGTACGTGGCACGTGTGGGGTGCTATTGTGGCCATTTTGCTGCAAAACAAGCTTTTGCAAAAGAAAGGATGGGCCACATATTAAAAACTACTGGTACAGAATGGAGGGCATCTAATCTCAATTTTAACATAATTTTGCCAAGATTCTTGAGAAGTCGAGGACTCTAGTCAATTTCCACATCATGACAGAACTGGCAGCATTCTGATGTATGACTGCAAGCAGGAATCATAGAATCATAGAATTCTCAGGTTGGAAAAGACCTTAAAGATCATTGAGTCCAACCACAACCTAACCTAACTAACAACCCTCCACTAAATCATGTCCCTGAGCACCACATCCAAATGGTTTTTAAACACGTCCAGGGATGGTGACTCAACCACCTCCTTGGGCAGCCTATTCCAATGCTTAAGAACCCTTTCACTAAAGAAGTTTTTCCTGATATCCAACCTAAACTTACCCTGGCACAACTTAAGACCATTTCCCCTTGTCCTGTCACCTGTCACCAGTGAGAAGGGACCAACCTTGCTCTTGCTGTAAGCACCTTTCAGATATTGGAAGAGAGCAATAAAGTCTCCCCTCAGCTTCCTTTTCCCCAGACTAAACAGCCCCAGTTCCTTCAGTCGCTCCTTATAGGGCATATTCTCCAAGCCCTTCACAAGCCTTGTTGCCCTTCTTTGGACCTGCTCCGGCACCTTCCTCATCCCTTCTGTACTGAGGTGCCCAAAACTCAACACAGTACATGAGGTGAAACCTCACCAATGCCAAGTACAGGGGCAGGAATACTTCCCCAGTGCTGCTCACCACATCATTCCTGATACAAGCCAGGATGCCATTGGCCTTCTTGGCCACCTGGGCACACTGCTGGCTCATATTCAGCCAACTGTCCATCAGTACACCAAGGTTTCTTTCCATCAGGCAGCTTTCCAGCCACTCCTCCCAAGCCTGTAGGGTTGCCTGGGGTTGTTGTGACCAAAATGCAGGAGCTGACACTTGGCCCTACTAAAACTCATACAATTAACCTTGGCCCATTGATCCAGTCTATCCAGGACCCTCTGTAGTGCCCATCTCCCTTCAGGCATATCAACACTCCCTCCCAACTTGGTGTCATCTGCAAACCTTCTGACAGTGCACTCACTTCCCTCATCAAGATCGTTAATAAAGATGTTGAATAGGAGTGGCCCCAGTACTGAGCCCTGGGGGACACTGCTCATGACCAGTCACCAACTGCATTTAACTCCACTGACCACAACAATTTGGGCCTGGCCAACTTCAGTTCTAGCTGGGCTTTGGCTTCATTACGTACCTGTAATCATCATAAGTAGCTTGCCCACTCTTCCAGAGACCATAAGCTTTCCTTTTGCTCTTGAGTTCCAGCCAAAGGTCTCTGTTCAGCCAGTCCAGCCTCCTTGCCTGTTGGCTCGTCTTCCATGACTCGGGGATGGTCAGCTCTTGCACCTTTAAAATTACTTTATTAAAGTATTCCCAGCCTTCCTGGGCTCCCACGCTCTCCAAAACTAACTCCAAAGGGACTCTCTCAACCATGGTCCTAAAGAGGTTAAAGTCTGCCCTCCAGAAGTCCAAGGTGGCAGTTCTGCTGACTCCCCACCGTGGTTCAACAAGGATCAAGAAATCTAGCATCTCATGATCACTATGCCCCAGATGGCCTCCAACCTTTACGTCCCCCAGGAGACCTTCTCTGTTAACAAACAGCAGGTCCAGGATTTTGCTTCCCCTTGTTGGCTCCTTCACCAGCTGTGTCAGGAAGTCATCTCCCACACACTCTAGGAACCTCTGAGACTGTTCTCTATCTGCTGTATTATAAATCCCACAGATGTCTGGGAAGTTGAAGTCCCCCACAAGAACAAGGGGGAGAGACCTTGAGACCTCACCCAACTGTCTATGAAGTGTCTTGTCTCTTTATCCTGGTTGAGTGGCCTGTAGTAGACTCCCATGATAATATCAGTCTTATTGGCCTTCACTTTTATTCTGACCCATAAGCTCTCAACCCATGCAGCACCCTCTTCATTGGCATGGGGTATGGCTGCCCCAGAGTGTACCTGCTGTGGTGTCTTCTCTGTGTCCAGCGTGCTTAGCTGTGGGACAAGTGGGCGTTTCTCATTTCCCATAGATCAGCATGCTTGTGAGCCGATCTTCCAGCCTCTCCAACTCCTGCAGTGCCTGCTCATGTTTGTCCGGATCCTGCGCCAGGTGCTGAAAGAGGTTGAGCGGTTCGGACTCTCGGAAATCTTGTGGCAAGATAATCTCTGCTGGCACATCCTCATTTCCAATGAGGAAGTGGTTCAGACGTTTCTCCTCCACACAGCAGCGCAGGTAGCGAAAGATGTCATCCATCTGCAGCAGAAAATACCTCTCATGCCAGTTTTCCAAAGGGATGGCATTCAGGAGGTGCATGAACACGGTCTTTAGTTCATAGGTAGAAAAGTTGTGGCCCGACAGGATATAGGCACACACTTGCATACATCTGAAGTGGAAATGGTCATCCTCGGCATGGCTGGCTACATGCTGGAAGAACTTTGCCTCTGCCACAGCACAGCTCTGTGGCCAGATCGTGCTGGGAGTACCACCAGGCTCCTGGTAGTCAGTCTCCTGGCTGCTCAGAAAGATGTCTGTATTGTCTTGCTGTACACCAAACACTAGCTTAATGGAGGTGCTTCTGAAGATATTTCTCACACGAAGCCTGCAGGAGCGCCTGGACAGCACCACATTCATGCTGCATGTTGCAGACGCAGGGATGCATTTCCAGGCATTTCTGATCAGCACCAGGAACCAGCGGGCAGTCTTCTCCACATCTAGGCAGGAGTCAGTGCAGAGGTTGTGTAGGAGGCTGGGCTGCTGATTTCTCAGCTCTTCTGCGGAGGCGTGGAGGAAGCACTGCATGCCCATCTCCTGCTCCCTCCCGCACGTGCATTCCAGCGCTACATGGATACGGGAGTTCTTCGCTGGTAGCTCCCCTATGGTGCTCAGATCCGGGTGGAAAACATGCCCACGGGGGGCCAACAGGGGCACAAGCACGCAAAGGACAGGTTCATGCTCAACGGGATACCAGCCTTCGTAGGCACCACCCACCCCAATGGGGTGCTGTGGCACTGGATAGAAAGTATCTGATACGAGATACTGGGAAATAGCAATGAGTTCACTCAACAGCAACAGCGTATGTTCAGTGTTGACTTGAGGGCTTTGGATTGACCAGAGAGCACCAGGAAGGAAAAATGGTTGCTCCTCTTCTACCCCCTCCTCCTGCTGCTGCTGCTCCTCCTGCTGCTCCTGCTGCTCCTCCTGCTGCTCCTGTTGCTGCTCCTCCTCACTGCTGGAGCTCTCCTCATCACTGCTGTCTTCAACCCTCTGAAACTCTCTATGGATCTTCCACATGAACCAAAACAGAAGGATGAAAAGACAAAGAAAATTAAAAATCTTCCAGTATGGCAACAAAGCAAAGAGCAGGGCTTGCATGCCCATCCTGCTCCGTGCCACTTCCATCTCTTCTATCTCCAGCAGCAGCTTTGTCATCTGCTCTTGCAGATACACCTCACGCTGCCGCATGCGGTTGAGGGTTTCCTCATCCAAATAATCACCAACACATGGCACTCTCTGCGCCAACAACGAGAAGACAAACGCCAAAGCCATGATCTGGAAGAAGTGAGAGAGGGGAGGTCAGTGGGGCTGGGTGGGAGCTCGCGCACGGCTGGGGGAGTTGGGCCAGGAGCCACAGCCCCTGGGGTCAGGTAGGAGTGGGGGCGAGGGAGCTGGGAGGCAGCAGGAGCTGAGGCCAGCACTGGTGGCGACTGCCCAGAGAGCCGCTCGCAGGCTCCCCTGAGCACTCACTGCCATCACTGCAGGCTCCCAAACCCCTCGCGGGCCGGTGTTTGCGCCCGGCCCAGCACAGCCCTCCCCTTTGCTGCTGCACTCACCGCTGGCCCAGGCCAAAGTGGAGCAGCCGCTGCCTGCTGATGGCCTCAATACCAGCCCCGCATTGTGATGTCACAGACGCCCCAGCCCCACCCCGCGCAGTCCCTCTCAGCTGCCCTGGGCTGCCATGGCCATGGCATCACCTCTGTTCTGAGGCATGTGGCTGGACTGAACTCAAAGGGTCTCCCTTTACAAGGCAGGCAGGACCTTCCCTGAAGAATTCTCAAAAAGAATATCAGGTGACATGGCCTGTGGATGTGATGCTCCTTCTGTGCCACCCTGTGAGACAAGTCAGCTCCGTTGGTTCTGACCTCTGTCCCTGTGGTCATGCATGCGCTCTTGGTGACTTTGTGGCACTGATGGGTAGGTGTTGGCGGTTGTGCCATTTGCAGGATTGGGCCTCACCATTTCTGGATCTGTATTCCTGCTGTGCTGATGCAATGTGGAACTGAAGGACATGGTTTAGTGGGCACGGTAGTGATGGGGCAAATGTCGGACTAGATGATCCTAATGATCTTTTCCAACCTGAGTGATTCTACAATTCTGTGGTTCTTTGGTTATCATAATGATAGATAAATATACTTAAGAAATTATATTAATTATACTGACTCAAGTCTATGAAAAAACTTCTTCAGAGAGCCCCCTCAGCTAAAAAGCAGTAAAGCGACCACAGTCTGTGGCTTTTATCTATGATTTCTGTAAACAGTCTGCCCAATCATGCCCAACCGTAAGATTTCTTCTCAGCATCAAAACAACAGGCAAAAGATTGATGGGAGTCCCGGGCTGCCAGCTTCCAGTCTTACCTTGATGGCCAGGGGTGCTTTGGCTTTCCATCCTGGAAGTATAGCTTTGAGTACTGGCAGTAACATATGCTCTTTGTGTTGCTTCAGAATCAGCAACTGCTTAGAGAAAAGCTACATGACAAATTATGAAAGCAAAATGAAAGATCTCTTAAAGGTTCATGCCCATGGATTTGACCAACTCTAAGTTCTCAAGGAGAACAAAAAAATTATCTTTCTAAGGTCTGAGCTCAGTTTCCACAGAGAAGCTAATTTTCACTTTCTGGAGAAGCCATTACTGCTAACAGTTTTTAAACATGGTTGAGGATTAAAGACTCAATTAACCAAAGTCAACCTGTCCATAAAAAGAATGAATGACAGGTCTGTTGCACTTTATGCTGTGATTTAGGCAGATGACACTTCGGAGTCCAGTAAACATTCTATTATTTGTAAGTACTCAAGTGTGCTAGTGAACTGCAAGAGCCAAATGCAAGGCTGAAGTACATGACTCTGAAAACAAAATAGTTACCTCTTTAGGAGGTCACAGTCTTGCTCCACACCCTGCTGCCAGCCTTGGTGAGACTTCCTGTGTTGACTCTGTGACAGCAGATAACAGATCAATTAAAGTCTGAACATACCATGGCAATGTGCATTATTCCTGCTACCACCCGTTGCACCAGCGATATTGGCAACAATGGAAATAAGAGCAAAATAAGATGCCATAAGCCTCCAAAGACAGAAATACACATTTGACTAGATTGCTTTTTCCATATATTAAATGTGTTCTGCAGTCATGAAGTATTAGGAAGATCTTGTGCATAAGTGCAATGATACAAACTCTCAAGGGATCTCTATTAACGAATAATTAATGTACAATACTACTAATGCTACTAAATTAAAAATGTGTCAGTAGACTGAAAACGGACTCTACTAGTCCTTTTCAGCTTTATGATTCCAATTAGACCTATTTTGGCAGAGCTTTTTATTTAATACCTACACAGCTTTTTCTGTGTGACAATATTTATAGCGTTAGAATTGTTAGGAACAAAAGGAGTAGGAGGCAAAATTAGAATGATAAGAATTCAACACTAAGAAAAGATGAGATTTGTCTTACAATTTATCTGCCCACCACCCTAGAACTTTTAAGACATGTGAACTAGGCTAATTTCATATTCTAGTTCTATTTGCTAATAGCCATATTGTAACCCATACCCAGAGGTGAGTGGAATGAATTTCAGAATCAGGATCAAAAATTAATCAAATTTTAAAGCAAAGTTACGCAGTGCATAAACCTATCATATATAAGCTTATAAATATGCGTATCAGACATATCAGAATGCATCATCAGAGTGTATATGGATTTCTTACATAGTTCCAAGTGCCCAGAATCCTGTCATTTTGCACTTCATTTTACATTTATTCTCACGCTGATTTTAGTATATTGTTTTTTTCTCATTGATACTGTTACAGAAAATGGTTATTTGTGCTGTAGATACTAATATTCTTCCAGTGTGTGTATCTTTTTCCTTGTTCCATTACAAGTTTAGATCAACGTCCATCTTTCTTCAGGGTTTCCACTTACTTCAGCAGAAGTAAAATGGACGTTGTGCTTTCTGTGCTGGAGATGAAGCAGTTCAAAAAGTGCATAAAATGTGCAAGTTTCAGCTTCACCATAGAAATGAGAAAGTGACATGCCATAAATCTTCCTCTTCCTATGATGGCTAAAGAGTATCAATGTACATGTTGCAAACAGAGCATTATGGGAAGGACATCCATTCATGGATGGAAATTATTTAAACCATGGTTGGCAAGGCACTCCAGCATCTGTTTCAACCCATCCTTACTCAGCAAAGCACTTAACTATGCTTTAAACAATATGCATGCACTTACATGTCTTTGGTTTCAGTTGGACATACTCTGTAAAGCATACACTTTTTTAAATTTTTTTAGGCCTATAACAGTAATATGATTACGCTGTTTAAGAATCAGTTTTACAGCAGTAAATTATACAAATTCCCTAGGTTCAGGTGATCTAGCCAAGTTCTACAGTTTACAACAAGACAAAGTTAGAAGTTGGTTGTATTTCTGAAACAGAAAGAAAGAATTTTGGTCTACTACCAAAGTGATACTTCATTTTTTTTTCTTCTAGGTTCACTGTAAAAAACTCACAGAGCTTTCTAATTGTCTTATGTCACTTAAATACATAGGCACTGCCATGATGACAGATCAGGACTATGTGAAATTATTTCCATTGAGTAATGGCTGGCAGGGAAAAAAAAAAAAAAAGAACAGAAAAAAGTGATTGGAATTTTTCAATGTACTACTTAGAGTTGGGTCTTTTAATCCATATGCAATTACATAAACTAGTTGTCTCCAATTGTAAAGACCTAAACATACATACACTAATCTGTTCTAATACACAAAGTTCTCTACTGGTTTAATTAACTGCATTCCTCTCTGGTTCATTTTAGGCAGATCAACGTTTTCATGCTTATAGACCTGGAAGTGGAAGAACTACGGCAAAGCCAGTCGTCAACATGTGTTAGAATCATAGAATAGCTTGGGCTGGGAGAGCCCTTAGAGATCATCTAACTCCAGCCCTGTGCCATTAGCAGGAACACCTTCCACTGTATTCATAGCATACAGTATACTATAATAGGTAAGAGAAGTTAGGTTGCCTTAAGCATGAGTTACAGCCAATGACACCTACAGAAGATGTGCAGGGCTTCTGGGTTAGCATGCTTAAGGCTCCTATTTTGTAGCAAGGTGCTGCACTTGGGCTGGGGCAATCTCAGGCATTTATACAGACTGGGAGAACTCCTTGAGAGCAGCCCTGTGCAGAAGGACTTGGGGGTCCTGGTGGATGAGAAGCTGGACATGAGCTGGCAATGTGCGCTTGCAGCCCAGAAGGCCAACTGTGTTCTGGACTGCATTAAAAGAGTAGTGGCCAGTAGGGACAGGGAGATGATTGTTCCCCTCTACTCAGCTCTCGTGAGGCCCCATCTGGAGTACTGCATTCAGGCCTGGGGCCCCCAGCACAGAAAAGATGCAGAGCTCTTGGAATGGGTCCAGAGGAGGACCACTAAGATTATCAGAGGGCTGGAGCACCTCTCCTATGAAGAAAGTTTGTGGGAACTGGGCTTGTTTAGCTTGGAGAAGAGAAGGCTCCAGAGAACCTTATTGTGTCCTTCCAATATTTGAAGGGAGCATATAAACAGGAGGGGGAGCGACTGTTTACAAGGGTGGATAGTGATAGAACAAGGCAGAATGGTTTTAAACTAAGACAGGGGAGGTTTAGGTTAGATATTAGGAGGAAGTTTTTCACTCAGAGGGTGGTGACGCACTGAACAGGTTGCCCAAGGAGGCTGTGGATGCCCTATCCCTGCAGGCATTCAAGGCCAGGCTGGATGTGGCTCTGGGCAGCCTGGTCTGCTGGTTGGCGACCCTGCACATGGCAGGGGGTTGGAACTGGATGAGCATTGTGGTCCTTTTCAACCCAGGCCATTCTACGATTCTATGATTCTATGGATATATACATTGTTAGTTGTCTGAGGTGTTGCCAATTTTTTCCAGTCCAGCTTTTCCTACAATAGTTAGTAGATTTCTCCTTCTTTTGAAGGTTTAAAACCACTTTCTCCGTTAAGTCTGCAAGAACAAGTTTCCAGCAGTTCTGACTACCCAACACTGCCAGGAGAACTTCAGTATAAAATGAGTAAACTTTTCACAGACTTGTGGGTGAAGTGCTTACTCTTCGATTGTTCATAAGGGGGACTCAGAAGACCTGTTGCCAGCCCTGGTAATAATACCATGAGCAGGGCTGCGAATATTTTCCGCAGTACTGTGATGCAATTTCTTTGATCCACTTTACAGCAAATAAAGCTCCAGTGCAATTAGCTGAGATTATTTCAGTGTCTGTGTAAAACATGAATTTGAAAAATGCTCTTGCTTCACTAAATTATTTATGCATGTACAGTAACATTAAAATGAATAGCAAAAAATAGAGCAGCACTGCATTCCCTTTCCCGGTTATTTCCTCTTCACTTTGAGCAAGACAACAACTTCTACAGATAAAAGCTCTTTGTTTTGTTCAGGAAAACAAGATTTTAGAGAGTCCATCACAAAATGAGTGCAAGTGAAGTGAGGCCAGCTCTCATTCTGTGCTTTTTGCTTCAGAATGTTACCTACTCCATATGGCTTAGTGTTGCTAGAAGAGACAAGCAAATGTACGTCAAAGCAAAGACCCCTCCATGCAAATGTAACTGAGTGCTGAAAACATTTCTTACATAAATCTGTATGGTCAGACAATGGATATATCCACTTTTTCCACAGTCTCTTATTTATACCTGTTTTAGCTGCAAGCTATTATTTTAAAGTATGTTCTTTCTTCTCTAATAAAGGTTACTGAAAACTTAAAAATATACCCAGTGTAAGGGACATCCATTTGAATCTTCTAAATGTGAGGAATCATTTTATTCAGACACCAGTTCAAGGTGTGTTTCTGCTCTTACTATGCCAGTTATGAAAAGAACAAACCCTCTCCTTCCCAGCTCAGAATTAGCTTCTTGAGTTAAATCTCTGATTTTTTGTGCATTTAAGCCTCTGCATCCCTAGCTACCCTAATCTCATTTCAGGTTTCAGTGTGTTGCTCGGTCTTAATGTTTTGACACACACAGCTCCTTCTCCCTACCTTCTTACTCTGGTCACTTAAAGAGAGACTGGAATGAAATAACATCCATCTTTTCTTTTTTCTCCTTAATTTTATTTATTCCTTCCATCTAATTCATTTCAGTTGGTTTAGTTTATGTTCTATGCGGAAAACTCACATCCATTTAAAACTTGAAGTTCTGAAGCCGGTTCTGAATAGAACTACTACTTGAGCTACTGTGTCTATTATTCATTTTAACTGTCTTCTTGCATTACAGTTTAGTACAACCTGTTCCCAAGCAATAAGTGGTAAACTAGAGAAATCACTTTTTTTTTTTGCCTCTAGCAGGTATGATTATGTCAAGGCATGAGCTCTGCACTGACCCATGACCATCTATAACTTTATCATGGCTCACAATTTGCTCTGCCCATACACATTCTCCCAAACAGTGTCTGAGGGGTATCAGCTACAGACACAAGCCAGGTTCAGCCCAATGGCCTCAAGACCAGAAAGTCAAAAGTTTGTTCTACTTAGCAGCAGACACAGCACAGATGGTTACAGAAGTCTTCGCAACCATTTACTTAAGCGAATCCAACCTTAAACTGATGAAACTATTAATATTTTTTTCTTCTCTCTTCTCCCTATACCTCATTGGTTTCTCCCTCAGAAATAAAAATATGTAGCAAACAAAACATCTGAGAACAACAGAGTGTCAGAAAAATACAAAATAGTCATATAAAAATAGACAATGGCAATAAGAATGAACAGGAAATGTCTACAGACAGAAGTCACTGACTTTTTGTGACATCCCCTGAGACGGCATCCATACTGAGAAGGAGTGTGTCAATATAAGAAGCTAGAGACATTTTCTACACTCTACTCAGTGTGACGCTTTTGTTTGAAGCTACAAAACAACGCAGAGATCCCAGTTACCTGCAATGACACTTGATCCTTCCCTTCTTCCAGATTTCAAATCCGTGGCTTTTCAGTTAAATTATGAGCTGCTTGGCTTTTTGTTTGTTTCAGAAGTGCTTGGTGTGCTTGTACTAACAACATATCAATATATCAGATATCAATGATATCTGCTAAACAGAACATCTGCCTCCAGCCAAAGAGCTCCTGCACATCAAGATGCCATCAATGCCCTAACTGGGTATCTGAATGCCACTTCAGTGTTCCAGATGTGTTAGGCAACTTCTTCACAAAACAGTGAATTTTATTCAGAGGTTTAAGATCAGGACTGACTGCTTCAGCTATGTCCATTCTTTTAGACCACATACTTCGAATTCTCTTCCTGTTTATTGTCATTAGAAGTACTTTTACTTAGAGAAATAAAAAGAGAAATCCAGTAAAACTCCAATCTCTTCTCCAAGAGATGAGCTATTTATATGAAGATTTGTTTTGTACGGTGGCACACTAGAGGAACTCAGAGTCCTTACGTTGTATTATCCATTTACTATTCTTAAAATACTTCCTTTAGTTTACATTGAGGGTTGTGATTAAATTACCTTTGTTTATACAAATACCAAAAACACAGAACGTGTTCAGGTTAATTGAAAAAAATGGTATCTTTTGATAATGCTACTTTGTTTTGTTTTAACGTTAAGTGAGAGATGGCAGAAGGAAACAAACATGGTGTCCAAAAGAGGCAGACTCTGCAGAGCTCAGTCTCTCTGAGCAGCCTGCTGTAGTCAGCAGAAGCAAACTGTTGTGGGGTGGCCAGGGAGCATAAATGAAGAACCTGTTCTGAGTCCTGCACTGAAAGATTTCCTCCATCTTCTTACACAGAGGCAGCTATAGTTAGTTTATTGTTAAAGTGTGTCATAGCTAGCATTTAAGAATGTCTCCCAAATCTGACAAACAGATGGTTCAGGGAACCTGTCCTTTAGTAACTATTAGCCAATGACTGGATCAGATAACCAAAACTATTTTTCCTAATCAAAATGAATATTTTTTTTCTGAATTATTAGTACTACTATTTTGATAACATCTTAACAGTGCAGTTTTCCTGGCCAATTAGTTTCCTTCTATTTTCATTAATGTTTTGGTTTTAATAGTGCACTACATTAAAGTTTACATCTTTTTTTACTCCTCTGTAGTCAGATTTCAGAACAAATCTGGGAATAGGGTTTGCTTTCTAACTCAGGCACCCTCTGCTGGCCTTCCCAAAGCAAAACACAAAATATCAGAAAGTCTTCATACACAACTGTGGCTTTGAAGACCAAAAATAAAATAATAATAAAAATAAAATAAAATAACAGAAAACAGATTTCTTTGTTTCTATACCTTTTACTATCAGAATATAAGCTACAAGGAAGATCAGCTTTAGGGCTAGTTTGTTTGTTTGTATTTAATGAATTCAAGAAAATAATTGCATAATCAAGCATGTGAACCTGTGGAATTTCTCAGGCAAAAAGTCCAAATGTGAACATGGCCTAAAAAGTTGATCACAGTTCCACTTGGCTCTTTGTAGAAAGCTGTGATTGGCATTTTAATGAAGGTGTTATGTAAGGAGCTCCAGAAGTTTATTCTACTTGTGGGCTTTTTTCTACTATTTGCTATATTTACTATTTACTATATTTACTATTTACTATATTTAATAGATGATACTATTAATCATCTGAGAAAATCCTTGGATGTCAGGGAATCAAACTGGAGCACTATACTTTGTGAACCCACTGAAAGATAGGACTTGCTGGTGCTGGGAAAGTTTGGTGCACCCAATATTCCCAACAGTCACTTGCTGTAACCAAACCCAATAAAAAGTTGGCTCTAAAACTGCTCTGACTAGTACCAACATCTAAACAAAGATTCCTGTGCTACCCAGGATCAGGCAGATGTGTCTGTCAGGAAGATGACACTTCCTCTCTGACAGTGTATAGGATGCTGTGCTGCAAGAAGCTTTGATTAAAATCTATAGGAATGTAAATCCAAGATGTACTTCTGATCTGATGAATGTTTCACCTATTCCTCTTTCTGAATTCATCTTATACTTGACATTAAGCTTCAGAGCAAGCAATGTGGTGCTTTGTTGCAGATCCATCAGCCTTCTGTAGCAGCACAGGTATGAACCCAGAGAGGATCAGCAAGTCACAAAAGACAGTAACATCTTCTTTTGAATAGTTGAGTTTCTAAATGATGATTAAAAGCATTTTAGAAGTAAGAGCAATGGGCAAGATACTAACCTAAATAAAAGTTATGTAAGCAGTCTCCTGCTGTCCTTTCCTGGATAAGTAAATTCTTCAGCATACAGGAGAAAGTGCAGTGGATGAGCACCATGATGAAGACAGAGAGCCAGCTTTGTTCAGCTGTAAGAAGAGAAAGATAAGGGCAGATTTTATTGATGCATTCAACTATGTGGCAGGAGGATATGGAGAAGACAAAGCCAGACTCTTCTCAGAAATACACAGTGATGAGACAAGAGGCAATGGACAAAAATCACAGCACAGTAAAATCTAACTGGAAACACTGAAACGCATACGTAGAGAGGTGGAATTTCTAACCTCAGGGATACCCAGACCTCAGATGGACAAAGACTTCAGCAATCCCATCTTGCAGAATCTGCACTGAGCTAAGGGGATTGGACTCCCTCCAAGAAGACCTCCAGAAATCTCTTCCAAGCACAATTATTCTATGACTTTATGCTAAATGACCACTGTATCACTAATCCAGTTTAGAGTGATGAAAGTCATTCTGACAGTGCTAATGCTTCCTTGGGCAAATAAGAAATTTAAACTCAATCCAGACTCACTGAAGTCAGCAGGAATCTTTAGTTTAACTTGAAAGGCATTGGATCAACTTCAACACTTTTAAGGTTTCTTTTCAGAAAAGATCTTAAGTTTTATTTTTGAATACAGCATTAAAACCTGCACCAGGGTGTTGTTTTTCACTATGGGTTACTCAGTAGGTTGCTGTTGCAGCTCGATCAGATTGAAGCATTCCACAACCACTATCTTTGAGTGTTCACAAATTTTACCTAGAGAATGAGTAGGAGAATTAAGTGTTTGCTTGGTTCTCTGAAGGTATGTTACTGTGTGTTTCAGTTTGCACTTGCAGGAAAATTCCTATTTGCTAACTGTTACTGGTAATGAGCCTCTCATCTAACTTGGGTTCAGCTCAGGTCATCTGCTACATTCATACTGAAACAGTGTCCATAATTAATTGAAATTTATGTCACAGAATGACAATCTTGAGACCTCTGCAGAGTGAGCTAATGATTCCAATCCAGTATTCAGCTGACTACTGCAAATTTGCATCACCAATGCTTTCCCATTTTTACCTAATTGTTTTTCCTCATCGTTATAAACCAAGCTTTTTGCCTTTTCTATACCTTGACTCTTAGAAAGGATTATTTTATTTATTTTGACCAACACAAGGGAGGAATTAGAATATACCATGATAAATGTCAGCTACTAAACAATTATTTCGATTATTCCTACAAAAGTTTTTAAACAAATGTAGTTATAAAAATATAGTATAATCTTTCATACACACAAATATAATTCAAATACTTATCTAAATAAATACATAGGTGACATACTGCAATGAATGAAAACAAGCAAGAAAACAATTGTATTTCAAACACCTAAAAAAAAACCAGATTACCAACCCTCTTAAGAAGTAGTTGGACTCCTAATCTATTGGATGAACTGAAATTCCCTGAGAAGGAAGAATAGTGTCTGAGCAGGGTGGAGACTCGGATTACCTCCAAGTACCGTCCATGTTGTGAGTAATACTTTGATATGAAAGTGCACCACATTATTTGCAATAGATATCTTTAATGCTTTACAAAACAAACAAACATAAACTAATGTGTCCTGGCTTATGAGATTTTCTTTTTCTGATAGGTTTCTCCTGAATCTGAGCTTGAACTGAACAACATGGAGTTGTGGGTTTATTTTTTTAATAACTGCCTTTACTGTTTTGCTAATATTTTGTTCTGCTCTGTCTCAAAGAAATACAGCACTGGCACAAGGCTGGGGGTGGTCATAAAAATGCTAGAAACTGATACTAATAGAAGTCATCATCATATATAGCTTTGATCTCTTATCCATTTTTATAATGTCCTTTATGCCAGTAAGTATGAAACGATGTCTTACTTCTTTCAGACATA
Organism: Gallus gallus; assembly: GCF_016699485.2. Classification (NCBI taxonomy): domain Eukaryota; kingdom Metazoa; phylum Chordata; class Aves; order Galliformes; family Phasianidae; genus Gallus; species Gallus gallus. The sequence goes on along the minus strand of NC_052536.1, from coordinate 54,052,737 downwards.
CTATGTCTATGCTTATGTAATGAAACTAAATTTAAACCTTAGTTATACTATCAGTTAAAAAGGGCCTAAATGGCATGAATCAGATTATCATTTAAACTTTGGATTCTCCAGAATCCTTGGTACTATGTAAAACCCATTTTGCAGAACACTGAGCAATGTTCAGATTTCACTGTCTCCAAACCTTGGCTATTTGATTCTGACATATTGGTTTTAGATCAACTGCAGTTTAATGCAACTAATTAAAACACACACAAAAGAACTTTCTCAGCTGTGCCTCAGATTGTGCTGTTTGTTAAAAGGGACAACTGATTGAACAGATTTATGTGAATGAATGCAGGAAGAAGTAAGCTTTCTGGTTGTGCAAAGAAGGCAACTAGATACTGCTGTTTAAAGAACAAAAGGACTAACACAAAAAATGGAGTTCACAGAATATGAATCTCCTTCACATCTGGAAATTTCAATCTGTATTGAATTTCAGAATCTCTCGCTTGAACATTAATAATTATAAAAGTCTAAGAGTATCATTAGAGTCCTGATGACTCAGTATGATGTATTCCTATGTATCAACAGTCTGACATGTAGTTTCAGCTGTAATTGCTAAGCTAATTTTTAGGTTAAACAACTAACAATTGTAGCCAGGCCCATTGAAATTGGCTGGGACAACAGCCGTTTTTACAACATGCTAATGACTAAGGGTTTGATCCTGCAACACTGAGGTCAATGGAAGCTTTGTACTGACTTCAGTGAGGATGCAGGCCTCCATGCACAGACTACAAATAGCAAATGAAAACAGCAAGTCACATGTACCCTCACATTTTTAAAACAGGAGTACTATCCAATATATGAAATGGCCTAAAGCCTAGCTGGTAAAATATTCTGATTGTTCATTAACTCACAGTTTGTCTTACAGGTTAAAAAAAAAATCTCAAGAAAATTAAAGTTTCTTGTACATCTTGTACACTGACAAATGAAGATTCAATAAAGCATGACCCCTTCAGACTGAAAAGAAGTGGAGAAAAGTATCCGTGCTGGAGTCCTGTCATGTGGGAATTTTGTATATTTAAAACCAATTTAAGTTTTTTACTAATATCACTTTAAGCCATTTCACAGTTTCTGTGTTGAAGAGTAATGCAGATGATCTCAATGAGACCATTTACATCCTACTATCATGAATTTGGCACAGTGGCCTGTTAGGGTCCCTTCCAACTCCAGTGCATTAATCCAGGCTTAAAGCTGGTCTTCACATAGGGTAACAAAAATGCATTATTTAGGAAGTTCAGAAGATGCGTTGCACACTGAAAACTAGCTCTAGTTAAGGACAAAGATTCAGAATCACAGCTGTCAATCTGCCATATCCAGCAAAATTCTTCTCTAAGTAAAGGAAAACAGAGGGAATGTTACAGGACTTCTCAATCTCGTATATTTAGTCAGTTGCCAAAGTAGCGTCCAATGCTACTATTAAATCTGGAAAATATTCTACAGAGCAACTGAATTACAACCTTCAAGAGCAAATCTTTGTTATATAGGTTTCCTACACAAGGCCATAGCTCCCAGGCTTTTCATACCCAAGTCTGTTGGGAAAACCAACCACATTCCATATCTCAGCACAATCCTCCTAGCCAGCACAGGTCTGACATAACTTATTAGCCTAGATCTACTACTTACTGAGTAGTAGACACCAATCAATAGCTAAAATGGAAAAGATATTAAAAATATGCTTTTTATTTGTATTTGGAATAACAGTGTAAATGTGATACCTAATGAGTACCGACAAATGAGAAATCTACAAATAGAATATGAAGATTTGGAGGAAAAAAAAGAGATAAAAATAGTAACAATATTCTATAATAAACCTTCATATTCATTTTCAAAGTAAAAATGGTTTTCCCTCTGTTGATATTTGAGTCTTACTGTGCTTTACTTTGGCTGATTTTCCAGAACAGCGTGTTACTCCCCTCAGTAAATTCTCAGAAGAACAGAATCAGTGAGAATGATTAAGCTAGAATCAGAAAACCACACTGCAATGCTGTAATGATTTTGTAGGCTGCAAAATACAAGTTTTTGTCTTCACAAATTTTTTTTTTAATTAACAGCAACAACAACAAAAATCCTGTAAAGAGAGTGCAATTTTTTTCTCTGAGGAGGCAAAGTGTGGCAGTTTTAGTCCCCTACAAGAATCCAGCAGAAAACAAATTATATCAGAACTGTTACACTTAAAGAACACGGGGCTTTTGTATACCGTGTTCTCCAAACATTCATGGTCTTTGTGACACTTTTCAGATAAATTCAGTTTGGATTTAGGATGGTGTGCATTTGATGACTTAAACATCATATGACTATTAATCATAGCTACAGTACTGGCATTTTATGGAGTTCCCAATGGCACAGCTGCCTGAGCAGGTACCTACGGACGTCATTACACCAGGGTGTTGCAGCAACAGTACTAAGAAGACATAAAGCCTGCAGCATAGTCATCCTGCTGGCTTTTACATTCTAAAAATAGGCAGAGCCCACTGGAGAAGAGATGAGGTAGGGCCAAGCGTAAGTATCTGGCAAGTTCAGGATCACAGTATTACAAGCTTTACATATTAGTATGAAGATTTACATTAGACAACCTCTAAATAATTAATTTGAGCCATCACAAAATTTAAGAATCTAGTCTAGGTTGTCATCTCACCTTCTTCTATATCCAAAGAAACCGTAGGAGAGAAAAGTCACCTTCAGCAGGCAAATTGTTCAACCTTCTTTATAGACACCAGGGTAAGCATGAGAAGAATGATTATGTGAGCGTACCTGATTTCCTCCACTGATTCAAGACAGCCTGAACATTGGTTCACGTATATGTTTGATATTAGGTGAGTATTATGGATACAAATCCTATTCCAAACAAAACAAAAATCCACAGTCTATTAGCTTTTTAGGCTGCAAAGTAACTTCAAATGTGTTATTCGAGGGAAAAAAAAAGTAGAAGAAAGAATGAAAGAAAAGCAGTAAAGCAGTTTTTCAAATCTGAGCTGCATCAAAAGTATAACTAATTGAAATTCTAAGTAGCGTTGATTAAGGTTACAGGAATTTGTCTGTGACCTTCCAAAAATGTCCATTTCTTTGTGGAATACACTGTATATATTCTGCTCCCATCTCCAGTATATTCTCAGAATATTTCTCATTCGGTTTTCCCTAAAGGCCTGCTTCCAACTAAAGAATTTGTTGCATTTAACCGCAATTTAAGGGCCCGAAAGAGTTAAAACAACACTGAGCACTCCTGAGTGTTGTTCATGCTCACACTAACATGACTAGGATGAAGACTGTAAGACTGAGTCTGAACATACCATTCCATTACAGTCAGCAATGGGAACTGCAGATTTTGAAGTCACACTGAAATACAGTAACTTTACCTATTACAGGAGCCCTGCAACCATGCAGTTTTGTTAATTTATTTCAGCTTTCCTAGCCTGCTCTAGGTCTTCTCTGCTTATATAGGTCTTATCTGTACAAGAATCCCCAGTTAGCTGCCTTCTGCTGCTGGCACACTCAGGTTAAAGCTACACTTATAATTTCAGGAATGGCAGCAGGAACACAACCAATGTGAGCACTTTTCAAACATTCAGTTGAGGGAAACCTTAACATACAGCTATGCATTCTGATTGTTGTCAAATATGGAAACCACCTTGACAACCTTCCTGATTCTTTAGCTAAGTACCTAATTCAACCATTCCTTTTTTGGGGTGAAAGGACAGAGCACAGCCCTGTAGAAAAGGACCTGGAGGTACTGGAGGATGGCAAGCTGGACATAAACCAGCAGTGTGTCCTCACAGCCCAGAAAGCCAACCGTATCCTCGGCTGCATCCATAGCAGCATGACCATCAGGGAGGGAGAGGATCTACCCCTCTGCTGTGTGCTGTGAGATCTCACCTGGAGTACTGCATCCAGATGTGGAGTCCTCAGTACAGGAGAGACATGGACCTGATGATCCAAGGGATGGAACACCTCCCTTTCGAAGACAGGCTGAGAGAGCTGGGCCTGTTCAAGCTGGAGAAGAGAAGGTTGTGGGGAGACCTGAAAGCGACCTTTCACTATCTAATGTGGGGCTGTAAGAAAGAAGGGGACAGACTCTTTAGGAGGGTCCATTGTGGTAGGACAAGGGGAAATGATTTCAAACTAAAAGAGGGGAGATTCAGATTGGATACAAGGAAAATGTTTTTTTATAAAAAGGAAGGTGAGGCACTGGCACAGGTTGCCCAGAGAGGTGGTGGTTTTCCTGCCCCTGCAGACAGCCATGGTTAGGCTTGATGGGGCTCTGAACACTTGGATGGAGCTGTGGGTGTCCCTGCTCATCGCAAGGAGCTGGACCAGATAGCCTTTTAGGGCCCCTTTCAACTCAACTGATTCTACAACAGCTTCAAATGAGTCTGGTCCTAACCCGCTTCTTCCAAGCAGCTCTTCCCACATCCACTCCAACTCCGGCGTCCTCAGCCCGGGATCAGAGCCAGCAGCACACAGCGCTGCACACAGAGCAGGACGGGCCGAGGCGGGAGGTAAGCCCAGGGGAGCGGGGTTTGCCTCAGCGCCCGTCGCCAGGATCGTTCCCTGCCAGCCGGGGGCAGCCGCTGGCGGAGCGCCCCAACGCCCCTTCATCAGCAAGTCAGCCTTCATCAGAGGACCCTCAGCTTCCTCCGACGGGCAGCAAACGCCACCCGCCATAACGACCAGCTAAAAACACACCAAAAAACCCCACCCCGCCCGGCCCAAACCTCTCCCCTCAGCGCGGGGGGCGGAGCCCAGATGACGTCACCTCCCCGAGCTCACGCCCGGCGCATGCTCAGTGAGGCTGCGCGGGTCGCGCACGCAGGGTGATGTAATACCTCCCTGCCCCCACCTTCGCGGCCCCAACATCCGGGCACTCCCGCCTCCTCCTCCCCTCACTGCCTCTCTCTCGGCGCCTGCGCAGATGCGAGAAGGAGGTGGCGGCGGCGCAGTGCGTGTGCGTGCGCGAGCGCGGCGGGGAGACGCTCCGCGGCGCTGCGCGAGTGGGCGCGGAGCTCGGGCGGGCGGGCGGGACGGAGCCGGGGCGAAGGAGGGGGGGGGGGGCGGTCGGCGGCGGCGGCGGCCGCCGAGAGGAGCGGAGCAGGAGGCGAGATGAGCGCTGGGCTCCCCCTGGGCAGCGAGCCGCCCTCGGCAGCCGCTGCCGCCGCCTGTGAATGAGCTGAGGCGAGGCCGCCCCCCCTTCCTCATCCTCCTCCCCCGTTCTCCCCCCCCCCTCCGCCCCCCCCCCGGCCCGCCGCCCGCCCTCACACGCCGCCGGGAGCGCGGTCGTGCCTCGCCGCCGCAGCCGGTGCCGTCCCCGCCGCGGCCCGAAGGGGGTAAGTGGCGCGGGGCCGGGCTGAGGGGGGCACAGCCGGGCGGGGAGGGCCCTGAGGCGCCATCCCGGGCGGGCGAGCGACCCGCCGCCCCTGAGGGCGGTACGGCGCTGGGCAGGGGGCAGAGGCGGCGGCCTGGCGCAGGTAGCAGCGCGCTGCCCTCCTCCCCCCTCCCCGGGCCGCTTCAGAGTTCATTTAATAATGGCTATAAACAGCCTCCTCCTCTCCCATCGCCACCCAAACGCTCGAGGCACGGCGCTGGGAGGGGAATAGAGAGAGGGGGGGGGGGGGGGGGGGGGGGGGGGGGGGAAGAAAAGCGCATCTATTTATAAAGCACCCCACCCTAGCGAGGGTCGGAGCATCGGGCGCTCCCCGAGCGGTGCCGTGATGCGGCGGGCGGGTTCCCCTCGGCAGCGCCTTTCGGGCGTTTTAAACTTTGAGGGAGGTTTATTTCGCCGCCTTTGGAAGCGACGTCGTGCGAGCAAAGGTTGCGGTGTGGCTGCGGGGACGGAGATGCAGCCTCCGCCGCTGGAAGTTGTGCGGTGCTACGAAGCTCAGCTTCCCAGCTGCATCCATCCCCCGTGTCACGGCGGTTTGCCTCGCCGTGGTCTGAGGGAGGCACGGGGCTGGGTCGTCGTTTCGGGACCTATTTCGTAGGCATCTCTTAGATATCTGCGTGTTTGTTTTGCGCACGTTGAAATGTTTCAGTGCTGTGCCACGGGTATGGCAAAATCCTGCTGTTGCAAAACCACCTAGCGCTCGTGAGGAACTTATTTCTGCTCCGTACCTTTTGTTGGGTGAGGAAATGGTGGTTGTGTGGTCACCATAAGGCTGCGTGTGTCACGCTGAAGAATTATTTTCCTCCTTTTAAGCAGATGGCAGTCTTAAATGAAATCCTGGGAGCAGTAGGCTTTAGCTCTGTCCTCTTCAGTGTTAGGTGATTTTTCCATAGATCGTGATTGATAATGACAGAGTAAGTAGAATCATCTTGTAAAGCAGGGAAGTTCTAACCCTTGTGATTCTAGGAGCTTACTTTCCAGATAGGATCAGTGTGACCTTTTGCTGATTCTCTACACGTACTGCTTCCGTGCCCAGGTGGCTGCTGAAGGATTCGTGAGGCCCCAGTGAAATCGAAGATAACTGCTGTGCTCAGGACCCTGTGCAAATTGCCAAATTAACAGGAATTAATTGTGCAAGATCTACCCACATTTCTTCTCTGACAGCTTTTCTTTTGATACTATTCATAGGTTTTCTATGAATAAGCTCAGAGACAGGGAAGGGGTGGAGGAAAACACGGGTCAAGGAAGTTGTACTCTTTCCCTGTGTGATCAAAGGAAAGATACTGAAGAAGAACAGTTCTGATAGGTGTACCAGTGTTTTTCACCGGGGCAGGGAGAGCTGCTCCGAGAGCTTTTCCCTCCAGGCCTGTCTTCCTGGGTGTGCATTTTGTACATGGGACTGCTCTAAAAGTAAAAGTCTTGCTGATGCATTCTGCCAATTACTAATGTTTTCCTCACAGTCACATTTATCTGATAAAACCCTCTGATAACTGTAGCTCGTACTGGAGAGATCTGGTCTGTGCTCTCGCTCTCTTCAGATGGAAGAGCGTTTTTCTAGAAGATAGCCATGGCCCAGCTCTGGTTAATACATTTAGTCCTTTAGTAGTCTTCTGGTGAACGTTTCCCCTTGAGGTGCAGTAGAAAACTGTACCTGTTTTCCAAGTACTTACTTAGCTGTCTGGAGCTAAGCTTGAGATACGTAGTTGGAAACGAGGAGGAGAGATGGAAGTGCCAAAGGAATGGCAAAGCTTGCAGGTCTAAACAAGCAAAGCTCGCTTGGTGCAATTTGAATTAAAGCAGAATACAAAAAAGCCTCTTCTATAAAATCAAGCTGGTTGCTTCTTATCTGGTGTGCATTTTATATGGTGAAGTTGAGTCACTCTTGCTGAGAGAGCGTTTTAAGAACTATGGTTAAAAAGCTTAGATACTTTGGCACAGTGTGATTTGCAAACTTATGTAACTGGTATGTTTTTGAATGCAGCTGTCAATAAGAGATCTGATTGCACTTTTCCCTTTTTAGTGGAACAAGGAATATAAAGGAGCTACTTTCACTTAATGACCTAAACATAAGTAATTTAAGAATAGCATATTTCATACTAAAATATCAGCTTTGATACTGGCTTTGTTTTCACATGCTCTGATGCTAATTTAAAATATTAGCCATTAGCCAATGCTAATGTAAAAGTGCATTTACATAATTACAAGTTATTTACAAACAAGTAAGCTTTGGAATGGGAAGTTCTGCAAAATAACTATTTGTTTTGTCTCTGCAGACCTGCAACTCATCTTAATAAGGCTTGAATAATATTGTTTGAAGTCGAGACAACAGCAGCTTAGCAGAGCTACACCTGAGCTATGCAACATGCCTTGTTACTGTTGTGTGTAGTTGTCTGTTGCTTCTCCATTCTCTTAAACCATACCTCACTTCTTTCCTTAAACATTGGTGGATCTGTATAATCTGTAGCTCTTCTTAAATGATTAAACCTGTGGTCAGATTTATTCTTTTGAAAATTAAGCTATTTCTGAATGTTGGTTTGTTGTTGGATTCTTAATTGGTTTGATTTGTGTTTGTCATATGATCCGTATTTCAGTTAAAAGCAGCAGGATAAGAAGTAAACTTCTCTAAAACTTGAGTATGTTTAACTGTAGTGTTCTTCATTGAAAGAATGACAAATTGCAAACTACAAAGTACAGGTAGAAATGTGATGGAACAGAAAACCTGTTCTTAAAATGTTTAGGAAGTCCAATATATGTACATAAAGTTTAAGAGCCGCTGTATAAAAAGCTGTTTAGAAAGAATTTGTGTATTTGAGCCATGATGTGGTATGGATCTGTGAGGGCAGCATTGCCTCCTTGGGCCTTCTTGTTGTTGCTCCCTTTCCTGTCTGTCTGTGAAGGAACAACCTCATATTTGTTAAGACTTAATACTGTTAGAGTAAATCATTTAAATCTTTAAGATTAGAAAGAACATTGTGATTGGGATAGGAGAACAAGTGAGATACCATGCTAACTGAGGGAGCGTGCTGATTTTTGTTCCTGGATAGAGGTGATGTCCTGCTGAGTGCTGTAGGTGTTAAACCACTGCTGTAGGGTCTGTCTGTCTCTGCTTCTGTCTGCCAAGCTGTGCTCTTGTTAAGCCACATACCAAGTTAAAGGTGTCTGTCAAGTCTCTGTTTTTGTATTTCTCTTTGTGAGTTTAAGCTGAACAGGCCTTTGTTTAACTGGATGTTCATTTAATTTTTTTGTTGTTCTTTTCACATACCAGCAAAATTAACTAATGGTTATTTCAGCTTGCTACCAGAGTCTGCAGAACAAAGTGTGTTTATAAATCTCTCAAACATTTGCCCTGGGTTTCTTAACAGCTCTTCTAAAAAGGTGTTCATATGTGACCAAAACAACAGAATAAACACTTCCTCCATCTATAAATCATACCAATGAAGTAAGCTTCTGCTGTTTAGAATGTAAACTTTAGAGCAGTGTATTAGCAAAAGAGCATGTTAGGACTAATATGAAGGGAAAACAAAGCTGGCTGATCAGGTTTCAGTATTGAAATTTGGAGAAATGCTAAAAGTTTGCCCATAAAGGAGAAAGTATCATGGAATCATAGTCTTTTCCAACCTGAGTGATCTTAAAGATCATCAAGTCCAACCACAACCTAACCATGCTACCCTAACTCTGACAGTGTTAGCTTCTTGGTTGCTAACACCTCAGTTCTTGGTTCAGGTGAGAATATTTTAAGGGATTAAAAAAATGTCTTAAATCTTCCAGGAAAATCACATGTAAACCCAAGAAACTCAAGTATAATGTGACTGTGTTCTGATAGCTGCAGTTTAAATAAAGCAAAGCACTTAAATGTGCTTACGCTGATACGCAGTGTGCAGCTGAATTATGTGAGACTGTTTGGATGTGTGATGTAACTCTCATACTTACGTGCCTTACTGGATTGTGACCCAGGGGATGAAATGTGCTTTCATGTCTGGGTCTCAACTGTGACTTGAAAGATTTTCTGTAGCTATGCTTACCATTTACACTGTCTGTACTCCTCGTATGGAATTTGCATGGCAGTCTGAATTCTCCTTGGCCACGTATTGTGGCTGTTTGTGCATAACACTCAGCTGGTTTTAGATTAAGGGAATACCCTAAAAATCAGCAGCCATGGGAGCTGTGTAATCTGTGCCTAAGCTGTTCGTGTTTGGAGATGATTATAAGGAGTTCGCCAGTTGTCTGCTAAGTTATGTAAAACCAATCTTTAGGAAGGGATTCTGAATGCAGAGAAATGTGGGCAGGTGAATGGTTAAGTATTAAACTGTAGAACACTGCATTAAGGGAGAATCAGTTCCTACCAGTAAATGATTTTCTTGTATTCCTAATCAAATACAGTAAGTATTTTTGGACAGACCCTTCTTACAGATCCAGTACAGCCTCTGTCTGTAAAGAGCTGTTCTGAGGCTGTCAAGTCAGGCCTGCTGAGCTTAGGAAATGCTGGCATTCACACCGCTTAAACTTCTGAAGAGCAGGTGAATTCCTCAGGGTCCTGGTTCAGTGACCGGGGTATTTCACACTGCAGCAAGATCATGTTTGGGCTCAGGAGAGCACCACCTCCCTGCCTCGTTCATCACAGGTAACCCTCTTAGCTCTGACTGTGCTGACAGTGCCAGAGGTGAGCTTGGTAGGCTGCTGGGCTCTCAGAGGAAAGCCTTCTGTCCTGGAAGTCCTTGTCTGCACGGAAAGACTACAATTGACTTTTTTTCCTTGGATTTCTTTTTTTAAATAGACTTGGGGAAAAAAATATCTGTATTCTAGCAGTCATTTACCGTCCTCTTAATGAGAGAGGAATGCTAGGGATGTGAGGGCAAAATGGCTTTGTTAAATAAAAGCTCTCTGCGTGTGCAGATGACAAACTCCAGCTTTTCCTAAGCTTTGAGGATTTGACTTCCAGGTCTTACTGTGCTTCTGGCATCGTTTTGATGTAATTTCCTTGCAAGCAAGGCCAGGTTACAGCTGTGCACTTCAGAACATTTCCTATTTTATTCCTGTTTTACTCTCATGTGTAGTCAGCAGGTTTTAAGTCTCGTGTGCTGCTTTTCATGTATCCTCACCAGAATAGTGGTAGTGTTGCTGTGATTACAACCACAAATATGTTCTCACAAAATTAAAGAGTCTGGAGAATGGTATCTCACATTGAGTTGTTTCGTAATATTGAGTACTTGGCTTTGCAGGAAAACTTGTGGCCCTCATGGAAACATCTTCTAATCACGAGATGAGTACTCACTGTGTACAACTCGAGGTACAAGGGCTGAAAATTCAGGAGGAAATGTTGTAATGATTCAATGCATCTGATTTTTTTTCTTTGTACTGTATACAGCAATGATAACACAATGTCCTTTGTGGTGAAGGTATCAGTTAAACAGGGCAACAACATCCATGACAGAGAAATGGTGGGGTTCTGTAGGAATCTGTCTGCCCTTACATTTACATAACCACAACTGGCAGTACTGCATGACTCTAACTGTAAACGAAAACAAAGTGCTGGTTTCCTGAGTAGGAAACCATTTCATCGTGTGTGTGTGTGTAGGTTTGTTTTGCTGCATTTCGGGAGTGCTTCAATTAGTGCATTTGCTGTTGTGGTGTCTTTTAAATTATTGTTAGCCTCCGCTTAGCTGCTCTGGTCTGTAGAGGTCAGCTACCCACAAATTTCTCTTTCCTCTTTTGGGTAATGGTGGCATGGGCTGAACTCAAACCCTCTGGTTGTTCTGAATAGGGTTAGCTGAAGTTGGTGAAAACAAACGCTGTTTTGTTGTGTTTTCTTTTCTTTCTGACTCAGAAATCACAGTGAAATAGTGTGGTTCTTCCACTAAAGAAAACATTCCTCTATAAATCTTCAGTATATCTTTCTGTAAATGGCAAGTACTGTTTAGTTGGTAATACTAGCAGGGAGCAAAGATGCTGAGACTTCAAGCTGTGAATGAGAGATCGAAAGAATGAAGTTTAAAGAACAGTTTCATTCAGCTGTTACTTGAAGTGTTTGATACGCTCAGATCTATTCAATTCTTGGACTTGCAGTGGGTTATTTGTACCCAAGTAAGAACTGGATGTTAGGCCCACAGTGCACAGGAATGGGGTAATACTCCTGATGGTGGTGGTAGGCGATGCTCTGTTGGTATTATAAATACTGGAGAAATTAGAGTTTGGCTTATATGACAGCCTGACTATATTTCTGCATGCTGTCTTTCTCTCTTCCCTCCCCCCAGCTCCCTTGTATGTGTTTTGGTTCCTGTGAAGCTGCAGTGCTGTGCATGGTTCTATTGCTGTAACCACATTAATGCTGTGTGCTCTTCCTGAGAAATCTTTGATTGGATTGGAATTATTTTCACTTTTTTTGCTTTGCTCTTTCAAAAACTGTGGATCTTGCTGCAGCTCATTGATTGCTGTATAAAATGAAGTAGGGCTTTTCTTTCTCCTGACTTGTGTCTCACATAGAGTGTTGCTTCCTTGGATCTCACAGTTCCTTTCTACAGTGCTTTCCTCAATGGGGCTTTGAATTTTGGCTGTAGCCTGCAGGAGTTTGTTTGCTATTAACAAAGCATTTGTTTAATCTGTGCCTTAAACGGGTGCCTTTTGTTTATCTTCCAATGCTTTTCTTTAAAAAGAAGTCTTTGAAAAACGAGGTATAACCATAAAGGTGCTGCAACTAAACAGCATATGTGGGGGGGGGGGGTTCTGCTTGTTAATTTTTTCTAACAAGAACCTTGGAGTTTTCATTCCTCTCCCGCAGTTCAGACAGCAGCCTATGAATTTATGCAGAACTACTTCATTGATTTTCAGAGTACTTGCAAATGTCACTTTGGTTGGCTACGTAATTTTTCATAGCGATTGGTCTGCTTGTACTTTGATAATGCTGCCTCGTGCTTTTTATGTTCTCCTATCTCTGCTTTGTAGCACAAATGTTTAGGAGGAAGCAAGAATTCTCTCTGGGCCAAGAAATATTCCCTTAATTGTATTCTGAGAGTGCCAGTTGTGCTGGGATTGTGATGTGTACCTGGGATTTGTGGATGCAAGTTGTATCCCTCTCCAAATCAATTCAGTGATTATTCTATTCCCAGCAGCAGCCCAGGTGATGCTGAGAAGTAGTTATTTTCTTCAGCAACTGACCAGAGTGAAAAATAACTCCATAAAGAAATCTTGAAGCTACGTCACTCTTTCATAATTAATGCAGGAGTGATTTGTAAGGTAAACAGTTTTTTTCCACGTTCAGAACTTTCTTTTCAGAAAACCAGATTACATACAACTTCAGAGAGAGTTTGGACTTCAACCAGCATACATACGTATTGTAACAGCTCCTAGTTGAACCTTGGAACAGGTTTGGTTGTCTGGAGAAAGGGTAGATAACAGCATAAGATGATGCTTGAGGAGGGGGGGGGAGGGGTAGACATCCTTGCCTGTGACTGCCTGTTTCTGGGAACTTTGGAGTTTGGCTTTTTTCTTTCCTTTTCGTCACATTAACCTTTCCAGCTGTCTGCCTTCTCCTGCTCAGCTTTTCCACCATATGCCATAGCATAGCAACAACATCTGTCCTAAAAAAAAAATAATCATTAATGTTCTTAACTCAATGAGAAGTTTCTCCTATCTGCAGTTATCTTAACAAACTTCAGTGCAGTCTACAGTTCCATCTCTGAGAAGAAAGTATACTGATGGGGAAATAGCATTACTCCTTGTTTACTGAAATAGGACTGTTTCTGTATTTTATTTCTTGTCCTGGTTCTTTTTCAGAGACAATTCACATCTCTGAATTGGCCATCTATTCCTGCATTTGAAAGTACACATTCAGAAGCATCAGCTCAGATTTTCAGTACTTTATTGATGTTGGTGAGCTGTGAATGCCAGAAACTCATCGTACGGCCTCCAATAGTTCTGAAATAGTTTCATTGGCATAAAGCTTTTTCATGACTTCATTCAGCCCATGACTGTGGTGTAATTATGTCTCCTCATCCACGTGTTCTGTTTTATTTTAGTCATTCTTCTGATCCTCTGACATGTTATTTGGTAATGTCAATTGATTTGGTGCATCCAGTATGTACTCGTTTTTCATTCAGCAGGAGCTAACTTGGGAAATGGTTCCATATTTGCACGATGACGTGCTCACTGCTTACTGCATCCTGCCTGCTTAAGGCAGGGGAGAAGTGCCACAAATCTGGTTGGAGCTGAATGGATCGAATGCCCCTTCTCTATTCAATAGCAGTATGTATAGTTTGGTGACTTTCTCTATGTCCTGTGTAGCTTAAGTAAAGATTGTAATCTTTCTTTGTGTGCTTGTTCCAGCATACAGGGCATAATGTCACTTGGAGAGTTGTTCCAGGAAATTGTAGTATGGGGACACTTCTTGGTTTAGTTAGAACAAATAACTCCAGCTTCAATGTGGTTCATATAAGCAGCTTATCCTAGTGGAAGAAATACAATTCAAACATTGTTTTAAAAGGATTATTAAATTATATATTGCTAAAGTACAAATTTGAGGTGGTGAGTTATTGGCATTTCTAGGATAAGACACTCCAGTCGGTGTTCTTTGGAAAAATAAATAGTGTTTTTACAGGGATATATGGAGTTACGTCAAGTGTCCTTTGTGATCAAGTTAAGACATCTTCATTTGAATCCTCAGGAAAATAAGCATAGGTAAAATTTACTTTCTCATGTATCAGGAGGCAATATAGTTGTGCTGACTGAATAGTGTAATTTGAGGGACAAATGAAGGGGCAAAGGGATTTCATGCATTCCAGTGATGTATCTGTGGTTGTCCATGGATGTTCATGGTCTGGTATACTAATTACCCTCCTTTTCTTTGCCACTCTGTTCTCCAATTGCATCTGCTTTCAAAGGTTTTAGCTACTGACTCTTTAGCATGCTCCATTCATTGTTTCAGTTTTGTTTCTAATGCTGCAGTCCTTTGAATTTTGGTACTCTTGTGTTTTCTCTGAGGTTTTGTTACTTGTGTTAGTTTTCTTTTCTAGGCCTGTACAGTACTCCTGCTTTTGTCTGCAAGCTGCAGCTTGAGGTTTTCAAGCACTTGCTATAGAGGCTGTCCTTCAGTTTGACCTCTACAAAGTCAGCATTTCAGAAGTCATGCTTTGGATGCTGTCATAAATGCATATAGATACATTCATATTTATGCAAAGAATCCATTCTCAGTTAAAATATATATATATGTATTCAGAAGATATGTCTAATTGTTGGAAGCTAAAATCTAGGTGCTTTGATTGCAGAAAGCTCTTTCTTTTAGGGGGAACTGATGGAAGTCATAGACACTGAGGTGGTGAGCTGAAAGTTGATTTAGGCTAAAAATGGAGTTTGGTTGACTAGTTGCAGTGTCTGATGGTATTTCATTTACCTCTTCAGAAGAGAGCTTTGTGCCTCATGTTTTACATGTCATTCTGCTATAGTACCTGTTCAGAATCATCCTTCTCTAAGAAAAGACAATAGGTGTTGTTTGTTTGCCTGTACATGCATCAGTAAGATTCAGGATTAAAGTGCATTTTTCTCTCCCCTTTGGCTTTAGTAGGGATAGGAAGGCCATCTGGCTCTGTTCTGTACATCAGTCAAGCATCCTGAAAGTCAAGGACTCCAGAGCAGAGCATGAGTCTGTATCCCACTGTCAGGCTCTAATTTCCTACTGTTACTGCTGATTGTTCACAGAACTGCAGCTGGGTTAAGAAGGATGAGAGGAAGGGTTTAAAAAAAAAAGTGATCCTATTAATGAAAATGACGGACGAAATGTAAAAGAGAAGACTCAGTTGAGCCACATTTGCTGCTTTATTGCAAATCGTGCATGCAGTCTGTTCCAGGTTTGACTTCTCTGTCTTTCATGTTATTACATAACAAAGTCATGCTGCAACTTGGGTGCTTGCTCTGCTATAAGTTAATCTGATTTGCATACAGGGTTACATGTGCTTAATTAAGGTGTCATTCCAACTCCAAGCAGTATTGTGCTCAAAACTCTTCATGGAGAAATGTATAGAAGAGCGGTGATTTCGGTAGGCAATGATGTGTGAAAGATGTCTGTGTGGATACAGACTTGAGAACAGGTCTGAAAGATTATTATTTTAGTAGGAAGGAGACACAGCTTTCTTACATCAGCCTCTTTGTGTTTTTCCCCCCTTTTTTAAACTAAAAATAAATGTTATGACTTAAAGACTAAATTCCTCAGGTTGTAGCCACATACTGGTCTTATTAAGCTCACACTCTTCCAGAATTTCCATTCTTGTTCAGAAGAGTTAGATGCTTGCTGTATTCATTCCGCCTGCAGATAAACTATGCTCTCCCTTCAGATGTAACAAGGATTTTGAAAGTCTGGCCTACATGCTGAGAGGTACAGAGGGGTGTGAGGGTTGGAAAAACAATTGCCTAGAGCATGGCAAGGAATGTGACTGCAGTCTCTCGTTTTCCTTCTCAGAAGGGGAGTACTTTATGCCGTGGGCTCTGAATAATTTCCTAAGTAAAAGTTACAGACCGCATTGTGGTTATCCTTCTGCATGTCTGTATTCACATCTCTGGTGGGTTGCTCACATCCTTGAAGAAACATGTGTCAGCATGTCACCTACAAGGCTTAATTTAGAAGAATAGCAACAGCTCACACTTTGCCTCCTGGGAAGGGATAAAGCATCTTGATTTTAAATGGAGAGTGGGCTTGTGAATTTTTCAAGTGTTCTAGCAGTTCTGTATGAGTTATTTGAACTGCATATGATGTATCTGGGGGTACTTTCAATCCTGGTTTATCATAGAATGGCCTCGGTTGAAAAGGACCATAATGATCATTGAGTTTCACCCCCCCCGCTATGTGCAGGGCCGCCAACCAGCAGACCAGGCTGCCCAGAGCCACGTCCAGCCTGATGTTTAAGTGACAAAGAGTGATGAACAGCTTACAGAGCACAACTCTAAATACTGTGTACCTACTAATGCAAGAGATAAGAAGGAACTAGGAACTTTTCCTAGTTCAGGCTTAATAGTGCTCATGGTCAGTTTCACTGTATCCTCTTCTTAATACTTGTGTTTGGTTGTTTTTTAAACACAGTCATAAAAATACTTCACAAAATGTGGTATGTGCCTGGGCACTCTGCTTTTTGAGCTCTAATTAAGGACAGTGAATTGAATTCTGTTTTATGATTTCTTCAACAATAGAAATATTACACATTAGTTCAAATTCTGCTGCTGACACTGAATAAGAGGTACATTCTGTGAAATAATTCCCCATTTGATTCATGGTGGCAGTAAGTAATTATTTTGATCACACTGACTTCGTTAGAGCTGTATGGCAAGATAAAATTGTGCAAGTCATTTTATAGCAGTTGCAGTGATGTGAACCTCATGCACACGCTTAGGATACAATACCAATGTACGCCCTATTTTGTTGGCTGATTATGGTTTGCATGAGCATTGTTGTGTTCGCTTATCCATACAGCTGAAATGTGTGGCTTTTGGTTTTGTGCACGTGACCAAAAAGTGTGCATCCGGAGCCTGTGCCTCACATTTCAGTCACTGGTGTGGTGAGATCAAATGTAAACGTTTCTTGACTGTTTTTGTTAACACGTACAGATGTTTCTAAGAGGTTGATGATGTGTTGGAGGAGGCATGCTGAAAGGCTTTGTTAGATATGTAGTTTCATATATAGCTGGGGATGTGTTAGAATAATAATGTTGTCAAAAATGATGTTATCACATAGGAAACTGATCTAATATATTTCACATACACATTAAAACCTAAAATCCCTGGAAAATAACCTCTGCAAGTGCAGCAGCTTAGCTGGGGCCTTGGGTAAGATCTTGCTCTGGGATTTGACTCGCAGTTGATCTGTCTGACATCTTTGAATTTAAGATCTTCTATTGTTATTCCCTTGCTTTGTGTTGTGTAACAGCAATTTGCACACTCTTTAGTGCGTGCTGAATTTGCAAGTATGTAAAATATGTGGCCTATTTTATGTAATTTAAAAAAAAAAGTAATGAATGCACAAATAAACTGATGTGGATTAGAAGGGTGGGTTAAATGGGTAGGGTGTGAAAGCCACGAAGATCAACCAGCCCAATTATGCTGCCTGCAAATGTAATTCTTCGTATCTGAAGCACGAAAATTTGCTACATTGCATCCCAATGATTTCAGGTGGAGGAGGATAGGGTGTGCAGTACGTTGGTCTGGCTTGAAAACAAAAGAAGCATGAATTGACAGTATATGTGATTTTATTTCCAAACAGGTTTCTCTGAACTTGTCAGGGGTAGTTGTCTTTCACCGAAGCATGCATACGTTGAGGTTTTAAGTAAATCTGCTGCATAGACATCTGAGAAGCTTGCTGTGTGATTTAACTGAAAATCGAAGGATGAACTTTTATGAGATGGCTGAGCCATACTAACGGCTTGCTGCTGCCTGAAGGGACAGCTGCTGTCTTCCTTCTGTGTCTTGCTTCTACTTGTCCAGTTTGCCACTATTTTTAATACAGGCTCACATTCATCTGTACCCTTCAGATCACTTTACCTGCTTGAACCAAACAGAAGCAAAACCTTATACTCCAGAATAAAACCTAATAATTTTCCTTTCATTTCTATGCCACCATCATAAAACTAGAAGTTGAGGAGGACTTCATGGCCGGGCAGTAGGGACCTAGGCAATGCTGCTGTTCTGGAAACATCAGCTAGTAGCAGTGTCCTCATTTAATTTAGACTAAAGCAAGGCCAATTTTACTTTTGTGGGGAAAAAAAAAAGTTTTATATCTGTTGAGGGGTTTTTAAGTCACCTTTAGCATTATATGGACTTCTAATTTAAGTTTCTAATAGTGTAATTACTACTTATTTCTTAAGTTCTAGACCATCTTAATAACCCTTTTCTCTTTCTTTTTAGACCTGAAGGAAAGTCATCATGGGAGCATTTTTAGACAAGCCAAAGATGGAGAAGCATAATGCCCAAGGGCAAGGGAATGGGCTTCGTTATGGTCTGAGTAGTATGCAAGGCTGGCGAGTCGAAATGGAGGATGCACATACAGCTGTGATTGGTTTGCCAAATGGACTTGATGGATGGTCATTTTTTGCTGTATACGATGGGCACGCTGGATCACAGGTTGCCAAGTACTGCTGTGAGCATTTATTAGATCACATCACAAGCAACCAGGATTTTAAAGGGCCAGATGGGCCACCATCTGTGGAAAGTGTAAAGAGTGGCATCAGAACAGGTTTTCTGCAAATTGATGAACACATGAGAGTCATCTCTGAGAAGAAACATGGTGCAGACAGAAGTGGGTCAACAGCTGTGGGTGTCATGATTTCTCCCCAACATACATACTTCATCAACTGTGGAGACTCAAGAGGTTTACTTTGTAGAAACAGGAAGGTTCACTTCTTCACACAGGATCACAAACCAAGCAACCCACTGGAGAAAGAGCGTATACAGAATGCAGGCGGCTCTGTGATGATTCAGCGTGTGAATGGCTCTCTTGCTGTTTCAAGGGCACTCGGGGACTTTGATTACAAATGTGTCCATGGGAAAGGTCCTACAGAACAGCTAGTCTCCCCAGAGCCTGAAGTTTATGAAATTGAGAGATCAGAAGAAGATGATCAGTTCATCATACTGGCTTGCGATGGTATCTGGGATGTTATGGGAAATGAAGAGCTCTGTGACTTTGTAAGATCCAGACTTGAAGTCACTGATGACCTTGAGAAAGTTTGCAATGAGATAGTTGACACCTGCTTGTACAAGGTAGCAAGGCTTGAGAGGAGAAGTTTGTATTTTTGCTATTAGAAGTTTATAAACAAGTTAATGTTTTGATTCTACTCTATAAGTATGTTTTATGTTAATAAACAACTACTATGGTTACCAGAGAAATGGCAATAATGGCTAAACAAGCACGCAACCGAAATAGCATGGATTTCTGGGTACCTTTGAAGAGTTAAAGGTCACATACAGATATGTTTTGATACCTGTGAAACTAGAAGCATGTGGGAAAGCCAAGAACCATAACTGTCCTTTTCTGGTTCACAATTTACTTTACAAAACCTCAGCTCTTTAATCAGAGTAGAAAATACGCTTTCCCTTCCTCTCATTACTGCCATAATCATGTCAAGATGAATACAGAGTGATTCAACTCTGACTTCGTATCTTACAGTTTAAAGTCTTGTCTTGACTATATGAAGATCTGATTTCCCGAGTCAGGTTTTGTTCTGGTTTAATTACTGTACTTCTCATTTCGTGTTGTCATATGGCTGTGAAACTAGCACTGTTTTGTTTAACAAATCTCTGCAGCTTTCTGCACAGCGACTTTCCACCTTGTTTTAATAAACTGTAGGATGGCACAGTTAAGAGATTTGAAATATTTTATTTTGTAACTTAGCTCTTAGTTTTCTAAAGACAGGCTGTGAGTCATAGTGTAAAATACACAGCTTTTCTTATACTATCAAGGCAAGACTGTGTATCAGCTCATGCCACGTGGCTAACGAGGTCATTGTTTCCCATTTGGAAAAAAAGAAATTTGCTTTCCAGCACTGTAGAGGACTGATAAGGCATATGTTTTTGTTTACAACTTTATCTGCTAGTCTTGAAAACAAATGCCATGGAATGAGCACTGTCTTATGGATGCTGTAAATTCTACAGTAGCCAGCTGCCGGCACCTTCTCATATAATATCTATAGACACTTGTTTCAAACATTTGTTTGTTCTTGATCTTGCTGACTTCAGTGCATTTAATTGTTAATGTTACGCATAAATGCATGTCTGTAGACAAGAGCACAGGGGTATTGAAAGCAAACTAAACAGTAAATTTTCTAAAGTAGAATATGCTTGTACTTAACTGTGTTTAGTCAAAGTTGTAAATGTTTCCATTTCAGAGAATGCTTTTGTAAAGGCTAGAGCTCCTTCCGACTGGTCTTTTAATAGATACTTTAACCTGTAATTTCTTTATTTAGTGTTTTTAAATGGAAAAAAAAAAAAACCTGATCAGTAGCAGCGTTGTTAAGTAGAAGTGCTGTTTGACTTCAGCAGCTTCCTGTGTACTGCTTTGAAGCAGTAAAGGTTTTGTTTATTGATTTAATATTTCATCTGTTTTCTTGAAATGATTGGAAAGTATTTAAAGCAAGAGGAGACCCAACTTTGTAATTGTACATCACTTTTATTACTAATATCATCTTAAAAAGACAGTGGGCTGTCTGTAATTGATTCGAGCTAGTGTTCAGAGCATGAGGGTGGAAAAAAAACCAAAGTGACTTAAAGGTAGTTTTTACTGAATGAACAACTAGAATTTTGGAAGAAAGAGTGAAGGCTAATGATAATGTCTGTATTCTCACTACCACAGTTGAATTTTTGAGTGTGTGTGTAAAATGCTTTGATTTGGTTTCGGTCTGGTGTGTATGTGTTCTCAAATCATTTCTTTTTTCTTTCCACCAGGGAAGTCGAGACAACATGAGTGTGATACTGATCTGTTTTCCGAATGCACCAAAGGTATCACCGGAGGCGGTGAAAAGAGAGGCAGAGTTGGACAAGTACCTGGAAAGCAGAGTAGAAGGTGGATCATTTAAAAAAAAATAAGTAACTTTGTTTCTAAGCAGACCCCCTGGCCCCCTTCCCTTTGCAACAACTAAACTTAATCCATACAAGGTTTTTAATAGACCGTCAAGTGCCGTTGGCCATCTAGTGTACATCTCTGAAAAAGGCACTCTTACAGTCCTGCTGTATGACCTGACAGAATTCTGCTATGCAAGTGCAGTAGCCCATAGCCCTGAAAATTGTTCAGGATGACAGAGTTTTCATTTGTGCTCATGAGTTGTTCTTCATGAGTCCATTGACAGCAATACACTGCAGGCCAGTAAATCACTGTTCCTGTTACATGGAGTTAAATGACATAGAATATCTTGCAAAATGTCTACGAAGACGGTCATTTGCATATCATTTTTCTGTGTAGTTCTGTCTGCAAATTAGCCATAAAAATATTTCATTACGTGTTTACAGCTTGATTACTGTTACATTAAAGGCACCTGCTGACGTGTATATTTATTTGGAAGTATGTCAGAAGCTTGCTAAAGCTAATCTTTAAGCATTCCTGATGAGCAAAATCTGGGATCACATCCTTGATAATAACTTCAGAATTTTGTTTAAATTTGTATTTCTGGATGATTTAAACTTTGAGCTGAAACTGCAATTCGTGGGTGTTTTGGATCATCTAACTGAAAGTGATATTTGAAATCAATTTAATTTCAGAGATTTCTCATTAAAACTGGATTTTATCGTGCCTTTTGATATTTAAAGATGAACACAGCTTGGATTTTGTTTCTGAAACGTAAGACTTGCTGTATGCATTGTTTGCATAGGCTAAGTCTATTTTTGAAGTGGACTCTTTGAGACCTGTATGTTACCAGTCTAGTTATGTGTATATACTGCAAGAATCCTTAACAGCACACACAGCACAGTACACAGAGTACATAGCAACGATGGTATCAGTGATTAATATGTTACAGGAATAATTGTGCACTTTTTTCCTCCTTAACTTGCACGAAGGTAATACAAAGTGCAGCTTCATAAGTTTTTTCCTCCTTAACTTGCACGAAGGCAATACAAAGTGCAGCTTCATAAGTTTCACAAAGGACTTGTCTACGTGGGAATTCTGGGTTCAGACAAATTAACATGAAGTTCAAAGCACTTACTATTGGTGTAAGTGCTCCTTAAGGAAGGAATTGCCTTTTTCAAAGACCTTGTCCCCGAGGTCATGGCAAAGTACAGTTGTTCTGCCTCTGTCTAGATAGAGCATTTTTTTCTGGTTTAATACAACTTTTTCCTAATAGGAAAGGTTGATGCACACCAAGCTATAGTGTGGATTTATTTGACCATGTAGGAGGAGTATCTGTGTGTATGGTAGAGCTGCATGAGTTAAGTGTCAGATAGCTTTCTCCATTTCAGAGCAGTGAGCGGCAGGCATTTGAAGAGTTCATTATGTAGGCCCACTCACAGAACTGCTGAAGAGCAAGTATGCTGTGAAGTCACACGTTAATTTACAGCATGCTAACTCTTTCTAATCTGGGCAAGTATTGCCTTCATACCGTAGCTATTTTGCCTTAGTTCATGCAAACCCGTTACATGCAATATGAAGTTATCTTCAAGTTACAGCTGCATCTTCAGCTAGTACCATTGTACCCCCTAAAATATTAACAGTGGGAAAAGCTAACATTTTGTACAGACACCTCAGTAAATGAAGAACCTAACACTGGATCTGCACGTGGTTATGGTACATACGGTGCATTGGGCTGTCAATTCTTTACATTTATACAAATAGAAAATTTCAGTAATGAATGAAGTGTCATACTTGAATGGAAGCAAACAGATTCTGTATGTAGTTACAAAGCACTTTAATTTAATGACAAGTTGTCTGAGCTACTTGAGGAAATGATTTGTACTTCCCCTCAAGGGTCTTTGCTTCTTTTTAGTGTTGTCCTCAAACTTTTGTCTCTTGTTGCACAAAAATGTTATTTAAACTTATGAATATGTAGCAAACACTATTCAACCCTACACTGATTTATATCAGCTGTAGACATAACTTCCCCTTTTAGCTCTAACTGAGGGAAGTTGAAAGACTGAACTAAAACAGAACTTCAGGAGCAGGTGACAGTTGTTACATTTAACTTGATGATTCTTGTGCAATTACATTGTTTCTTGCTGGAAATGGACCATTCGGAATTGGCAAGCAAAGTAGAACTGCTGTGCTATCTGAAATGTTCAACACTACAGTAACAATTTTTCATTAAGATGCTTTAGGAATGACAGTGCTTGACTTTAAAAGCCTAATCTGTAGCTGAAGGAAATAGAAAACGTAAGGACTACTTCTAGACTTGTAGAATTCTCTTACTAATTTCTAATACCAGCTTAAAATTCATAAAAATAGAAACCTGGTGAAAATACATAAAATATGTATTTTACGCACTTCAGTACTCAGTGTAGTCTCAACAGGTAATGAGATTTGATGCTTGCTAATAATATGCATTCTTCCTAGTCATATTCTAGCCTAGAACATATTCTTACGCTGTTAAGAAGTAGTGCAAGTTTTAAGACTGAATGGGGCTTTTTACTGATGGTCATCTTGAACAAGAGGGGGCTTAGAATTAGTGGGTCTTTAAGGTATCTTCCAAATGATTCTGTGAACAAGCAGAGATTATTCAGATTTAAAGAAAAAAAGCTTTCTACTTACTATGCCACCATCAATCTCAATGTGTTTGTGGTCCAGATTCATAGCTACGATAGCAAAGGAAGAGGAAGCAAGTGTGGAGAAGTGTCTTTTTGCCATTACTTGCAGTAAATATGCGTTGCTCATGAAATGTTGTGTAATCTTCCTTGTAGAATTAATCAGTCATTCCAAAATGCATTGCTATTATTTGCACTAATATGTGAGTTATTGATGTGTTGACTTTAAAATGACACGTCTAAGATTCTTTTTCTGTTCTCAGTTTCTTACATATAAACGTTCAGTAATAGATAATCATAGCAATATTTTTATCCACATAGAGGTAAATCATTCTCAGTTAGCTGCTACACATTCCCTCCCGTATTTTCACAACACTGCACATTTGAATTTTCTTAATAGTTGTGTAGAATTCCCATTCAGAAAATGAAATAAGCAGATATGTTTTGAATCCTATATTTGTAGGGTTGTAAGTACGTTCTTCCCATGCTTGATGCCATGAAAATGTTTAGAAGGTTTTAAAGTAAATTGAATAGGTGTGGGGCTCGTAAGATGTATTGCAAGAAAGTAATTCCAATAAATTAATGCAGCTAGCAGACCGACTCCATTTGTTGTGTCATCAGTGTTCATTCAGTCTGTATCTTTAGTTATATCAAAATATAAATGTACTCATTTAGTGGAGACTGTATGTTACATGTACTGCAGTTACAGGTTGTGATACTGTGTAGTATAGGTAAACTACAAAGTCCTTATTTTTGTACAGCAGAACTCTAGCTCTAGCACAATGTAGAATATACTAGATGTTCAAAATTGCACAATAAAGGAACTTGGCAAACCAAATCTGAGATCTTGCTTCTTATTCAGATTTACGAGTGTTAGATTATTTTTCCTCAATGTTAGATGGTAAAATGAATTTTGGCCATAGATTTTCTTAAGGAAACTGCAAGTTTCTGAGGTATCTGGTGTGTGGTGTCGTATATCTAAAATGTAGGTTCTTATTTGAGCAGGTTAAAGCTTTGTGTTACAGTTTGATGCTGGTGAGGACTAGACGGTGCTTCCATTGTGCCTTGCAAATAATTTGCACAGTCTGCCAGCAAAATAAAGCTGATTCTTTCTGTAAACACACATAGCCCTGAAAAACTACTGCATGCACAATAATCATTTACTGTTCATCTATCTGACCTATTACAAAAAAAGGAATGGGTATGTGTTGGTTTTAAGCTTCAGTGTGGCATATCTCACTGATTAAATTACAAAGTGGAAACTTGGTATATTATCTGCAATTATCCTTTAGAGTAAAAACTAAATGCTAAAGTATTTATTTCAGAAATGGTACTGATGAATTCCAACTGCTCTTCAAGTTGTATCAATACATGAAGAATAATGCGTGTGTATAGACACACCTATTGTATATGGGCTGCAGTATTCACTTGAAGATCAATAATGCTGAGTCTTAATAATTCATCTCTTATTTTCTAAGCTTGTATTTACAGGCAAACTGCAGAAATGCATTTTGAAGAAATAGTTTGTTTTTAAATTTATTAGAATTCCTATAAAAAGAGAATCTTTTCAGAGGTGTTGTAGCAAAAATCTCTTGTGATTTCCATTGTGCTTACTGCTTTAAAAAGGAAAATAGGCCTAAGAATAAAATTAAAGAACTACAGTGCAAGGCCTTTCTCCTCAGAAGTTGGAGGAGCTCAGCTTTAAATAACTGCCTAGTAGTCACATATTCCGAGTTGAGTGAAGGGTGGAGCTGTCTCTTAACTCCAATGTCCCTGGCTTTTAATTTGTACGTGATAGTTCCTAACATTTGCATGTTGCAATGATGTGGTAAGGTACAGGTATTGGCTTACATGTATACTTGTAGTGGGGGTCATTTTATTTTTGTGTCTGATGATCAACTCTGTTTCTTGTAAATACTGTTGCTTTCTGTGATGGTAATAATCTTTAACCTTCTATTGCAGTGATAAAACTGAT